>NC_135966.1:28914116-29253019 GCF_053455715.1 Rhinoraja longicauda
GTCTGCATTGATAAACTCCGCTTGTAAATGTGGCTGTGACAACTCACACACTGAATCTTAAAAGAATTGTGATAGTGAACATAAGCCTCTTTGGAATTTAGCTGATTTGTCAAAATGCTTTATTTGAAATCTAGCTGCATTTCGCTGAAGGCAGTTTGAAAAGAATGTTGAAGCTTTGTCAGCTCTCACGTCAGGCTGCTTTAAGTTCAATCTTGTTCTGAAATTGGTCCTCTCATGAGTGTCTCAATTATTCAAATCGGTACCAATAAGAGAACTTTCTGAAGAAGCAAACGATATTGATAGCAATTTCCATGACCTTAAAGTGTCCCAAAGCACTCTATAGACAATTAAGTATTTCTCAAGTCTAATCACCGTCAGAAACTGCAAAAATAACAAGTCACTACATTTAAAATCCGTCAACCAACCTGATCTCCCGGTGGCTCAGCACTTCAAACCCCCCTCCCATTCCCTATCTGACCTTTCTGTCCTGGGCCTCCTCCATTGTCAGAGTGAGGCTCAGCACAAATTGGAGGAACAGCACCTCATATTTCGCTTGGGTAGTTTACACCCCAGCGGTATGAACATCGACTTCTCTAACTTCAAATAGTCCCTGCTTTCTCCTTCTATCCCCTCCCTCTTCCCAGTTCTCCCACTATTTTTCTTGTCTCTGACTACATCCTCTCTTTGCCCTGCCCCCTCCCCTGACATCAGTCTGAAGAAGGGTCTCGACCCGAAACGTCACCCATTCCTTCTCTCCAGAGATGCTGCATGACCCGTTGAGTTACTCCAGCATTTTGTGTCTACCTTACATTTAAAATCATCTTTGTTTAAATAAAAATAAATACTGGATTTCTTGTCCTGGAGTAATTTGGCATTCATTGATATTAGCTTTCCCACATACTTTATCCTCCTATCAAAAAGATTGGAGCTTCAGGGAGATTAAACTACAAGGAGTTAATTTTCAGATTCTGGTGACTAATATCGCCCACCTGCATTGTATACTTGGAAATTGCACACACGGCTCCTGTAATTA
Source organism: Rhinoraja longicauda (assembly GCF_053455715.1). Classification (NCBI taxonomy): domain Eukaryota; kingdom Metazoa; phylum Chordata; class Chondrichthyes; order Rajiformes; family Arhynchobatidae; genus Rhinoraja; species Rhinoraja longicauda. The sequence goes on from NC_135966.1 coordinate 28,915,150, forward strand.
TCTGTCCAATGTTTCAAGCACGTCCACACTTCCCAAAAATAGAATCTGGTAGGCTGAGGAATTGCTGGGGATGTACATTTTAAGAAAAATTAATTCGTGCCAGAAAGTTGAAACTAAATATCAAATCATACGAACCAAATAAACAACTGGCATTGAGGATTGAGACGCAAGTGACTGCCGTTGCTGGAATATGGAGCAACAAACAAATAATATGTTGTAGGAACTCAATGGGTCATGCAGCAAAGTGATATTTGATCACTGATGGTTTATGTCCTATAATCGTACAACATCACCAGGACTTTAGTGAAATGGACAAATGTCGACATCAAGCAACTTTTTTTACTTTAGATGTTGAAGGAAGTGCTGGTGGTGTAATCCCTTAGTTAGAAGAGTTGTATATAATGGAATGGGGGTGGGGGCTGTTGCATCATTTAATGCTTTTAAGACGTTTTTGAATTAAGCAAATGGTTTTGCAGTGTTTAAGCCTATATTTTAAATAAATTCCATAACATTACCAGAATCAACTTCAGCAGCCATCCATGTTAGAGACAGCAACTCACTGATGCAATGGAGTTTGATTTCAGATTGGAGAAACAAACTACCACAAACTGTTTTCAATGAGCCAAAAGCAAAATATGGTTGATGCTGCAAATCCGAATGAGAATGCTGAAAATGCCCAGCTTTTCAGGCAGCCACCACATAGAGAGAAACAGAATTAACATTTCAAGTCATCAGAACTGGGACAATTTAGAAAAGAAACAAATAAAATTGAACTGGAGAAGGCCATTGAGAGCAAAATGAAAGCTTATCATAGGATAGGGGCCAAGAGAGAATGATTGACGCATTATTGCCTTTTTTTAAACAGCAGACTTAACCGATTGGATTGGTCCAATAATCATTTCTTGGTGAAATGGTGCCTGATGCCCATCATAAAATTGAATTGGATTCTACTTGCACTGCCCATGTCAACATAGTAAATGCACATCTAATGGTAACATTATTACACGCATAATGATGTCATTATTGCACACCGACATAAATAGGAACTAAAAACTGCAATCTATGATGGCTGATGAACAGTCCCAGTACAACATCAAGCACATTATGGTACTTTGTCGTTCTTTTCATTATTTTAAAAGGGACACTCTGTTTAGATCAGGGGACTGGCAATTTCTGCTAGACCTTTCACGTTTCCAAAGAGTATGCACAAACTAAAAGAATAAGATCCCTCAAGGGAATTAGCTGCTGACGTACTCATTTAAACAGTTCAGAGGATCATATGTAGGAGTAGACCATTTGGCTCTCCACATTCAAAAGACTGTACTTTGTCCAGGGGATCCTGCTACCGCACATCAATTAGATGACTGGGGAATTAGATGTTATTAATATATTTGAATGTCAAATACAAGTGAAAAATCCTTCACTGATTTTCTGAGCTGAAGATAATTGGCTTCATTAGCATCAATTTCCCTTTGTGACTGAAGGAAGTTGAAACATCCCCACTAATTTCCTTTGACGCCAATTTATTTGGGCTACTTGCAACCACACTTAGTGCCCTTTATGTCAAAGGCAATATTTCTCTAAGCATCTCTATGTATATCATCATATATCATCATATCATATATATACAGCCAGAAACAGGCCTTTTCGGCCCTCCAAGTCCGTGCCGCCCAGTGATCCCCGTACATTAACACTATCCTACACCCACTAGGGACAATTTTTACATTTACCCAGCCAATTAACCTACATACCTGTACGTCTTTGGAGTATATGGCCAACAAGGTTTGTCAGTAGACCTCTCATGGGGCATTGTAACTTAACAGTTACATTTATTGAAAATGGGATGTGAAGAACGGAATTAAATGCCACGATGCCAACTAGAGAATTCAAATTCAAGCAATTAACAAATCTGGAATACATTTTTAATGTCAGTAATGGTGACTTTAACACTACTGGACTGTTGTGGAACTAGGCCAGCACAGTGGTGCAGCAGTACAGTTGCTGCCTTACAGCGTCAGAGTCCCAGGTTCAATCCTGACTATGGGTGCTGTCTGTACAAAGTTTGTATGTTCTCCCTGTGACCATGTGGATTTACTCTGGGTGCTCCAGTTTCCTCCCACATTCCAAAGACCTGCAGGTTTATAGGTTAATTGGCTTCCGTAAAATTGTGTAGGATAGAATTAGTTTATGGGTGATCGCTGGTCAGCATGCACTTGGTGGAATGCAGTCTGTTTCCATGCTTTAAAACTAAAATCAAAACAAATGAGGTTGATTTATGCTCTCGAATCTGACCTGGTTTGATTTATATGTGAATGGCTATGTGGTTGCCTCTTCCTTACCCTTGGGATGGCCTGGCAAGCTATTCAGATCTGAGGCAATTAAGGATGGACAATAAATGCTGGCCAGGCAGTGACATCTACAACCACACCCCCCAGAGTAGAGAGGATCTTATAGTAACGCAGAAAATTCTTAAGGGATTGGACAGGCTAGATGTAGGAAAAATGTTCCCGATGCTGGGGGAGTCCAGAACCAGGGGTCACAGTTTAAAAATAAGGGGTAGGCCATTTAGGACTGAGATGAGGAAAATCTTTTTCACCCAGAGTTGTGAATCTGTGGAATTCTATGCCACAGAAAGCAGTGGAGGCCAATTCACTGGATGTTTTCAAAAGAGAGTTAGATATAGCTCTTCGGGCTAACAGAATCAAGGGATATGGGGAGAATGCAGGAATGGGGTACTAACTTTGGACGATCAGCCATGGCTCGAAGGGCCAAATGGCCTACACCTGCACCTATTTTCAATGCTTCTATGTTTCTATCATTTAACCAGAACACTGGCACCTGAGTGAAAGCATCTCACACTTCTCCCAAACTGGCAGTCTGCCTTCAGTACTCTTTCAGATGATGATTCATTGCATGGGCATCCAGTTTTTAAACAACCTGCTATTGAAAATGAAGTCTCAGAATCTGAGCAAATGGATGACAAAGAATGGAGTCTTCCAGGACACCTGATGTTTCTGGCTCTTCAGCCAAACAGTGGCCCGTGGATTGTGTATCCAAAATGAGAAACATGCAAGGGTGTGATCACTGTGAGGGGCGATGGGATGAATGGATATGTGACAGATAGGGTTTGTTGCTGTTTTGATTGACCTTGTGTGAAGCCATTACATTTCTTTTTGTACAAAGATCGAATTACTGTGGCATTTTTGCTGGCAATGATCTTCCCAGTTCTATTCACCATTGGTGATTTCCTCTAATGGACTCATAGTAAATATTAAGGAGTTGTAGAAATATATCGATGCAAGATGTTATTTAAAATGAGAATTAATCTTCAAAATGGGTAATAAAACCTTGTTGGGTCCTGACCCAAAACGTCGCCAATCCATGTTCTCCAGAGATGCTGCTTAACCCACTTGTTACTCCAGCAGGTTGTGTCTTTTCTTGTCAATATATTTTAAAACCATCAAAAGCAGTCATCGGTTGCGGGACATTTCTATTCTATAACAATGTGAGTTCATAGGGGAGGACAATAAATGAATGTTCATGTTAATTGGACCTCATGGAAACCTTAATGCTCATGCTCCCTGGTTTACCCCCGAACTCCGCATGATGAAAACTCATGCCCGCCAACTTGAAAGACTCCGCAACAAAACAGGTCTCACAATTCACTCCCAAGCCTACAAAGACCACCTGCAGCACTACAAAGATGCCCTCTCCCGTGCCCACTCCACCTACTACTCTCAAATAATTCACTCTGGCTCCGGAAACCCAAAAACACTCTTCTCTACAATAAACAAACTTCTCAGCCCCCTGGACACCATCTCCCAATCATTCACAGTTGACAAATGCACCACTTTCCTTTCATTCTTCCAAAGCAAAATAGACAGCATTTGCAGCACCTTAACCACCAACGCACCTGCTCCCCCTCAAACCACCTGCTCCCCCTTATCCTGTCAACCCCTGCCTCAGTTCTCCCCAGTCTCCACCACCAACCTCTCTGACCTCTTCACAGGAATAAAAACTGCCACCTGCTCTCTGGACCCCATCCCCTCCAGCTTTGTCAAGGCCTGCCTTCCTGCTCTCTCTCCACTTATCACTGCAACAATAAACTCCTCCCTGTCCACTGGCATCGTCCCGCCATCCCTCAAAATCGCTGCTGTCACCCCCATTCTGAAAAAACCTGGTCTCGACCCTGACACCCCAAACAACTTCAGACCAATCTCCAACCTACCCTTTCTGTAATAAGTTTTGGAACGTGCTGTAGCTTCCCAACTCAAATACCACCTCTCTACCAATAACCTGTATGAAACTTTCCAATCCGGATTCCGCTCCAACCACTGTACTGAAACTGCGCTCCTCAAAATCACAAACGACCTTTTCCTCTCCTCCGACGCTGGCAACCTCAACATCCTCATCCTACTTGACCTCAGCGCCGCCTTTGACACCATAAATCACTCCATTCTCCTCACCCGACTTGAAACCTCCTTTAACATCACCGGCACAGCCCTATCCTGGATCAAATCTTACCTCTCTGACAGGCACCATTAACAACTGTAAATCCCCCACTGCTCCCCTCCCCCAAGGTGTCCCCCAAGGCTCAGTCCTTGGCCCCCTCCTCTTCATCCTCTACCTCTTCCCCCTTGGTCAATTAATCCGCCGTCATGGTCTCAACTTCCACTGCTTCGCCGATGATATCCAGCTCCTCATCTCCACCAAGTCAATCTCCACCACCACACACTCTACACTGACAAACTGCATCACTGAAATAAAATCTTGGCTTCAATCAAATTTCCTCAAACTCAACTGCAACAAATCTGAAATCATCATCATTGGTCCAAAAACGCTCACCAAATCCACCCAAAACTTCATCCTCAATATTGATGGTCTCCCAGTATCCACCTCCCCTCACATCCGGAATCTTGGAATCATCTTTGATCAAACCCTCTCCTTCGACAAACACATCAAACACATCACAAAGACAGCCTTCTTCCACCTCAAAAACATCGCCCGTCTCCGTCCATCCCTCTCCTCCACAGCTGCAGAAACCCTCATCCACGCCTTCATCACCTCCCGTCTGCACTACTGCAACAGCCTCCTCTATGGCGCACCCTCAAAAATCATCAGTAAACTTCAATACATTCAAAACTCCGCTGCCCGTCTACTCACCCACACCCCGATCCGTGACCATATCACCCCCGTCTTTTACAAACTCCACTGGCTCCCCATCCCCCAGAGAATCCAGTACAAAATCCTCCTCATGACCTACAAAGCCCTCCATAACCTGGCCCCATCCTACCTGACTGACCTCCTCCACAGGCACACTCCCACCTGCACCCTCCGCTCTGCTGCTGCCAATCTCCTATCCCCCCCATCCGGACCAAACTCAGATCCTGGGGGGACAGGGTTTTCTCCATCGCTGCTCCCACCCTATGGAACTCACTACCCCAAACCGTCAGAGACTCCTCCTCACTCACCACATTCAAAACATCACTGAAGTCTCACCTGTTCAGTACTGCCTTCAACCACTGAAGGTCACCTCACCTTCTGTCTCCTTTCTCTGTTCGTTTACTTATTTATCTATTTATTCGCTTCCCTATGTTCTTTAAATCCCTGTAAAGCGTCTTTGAGTGTATGAAAAGCGCTATATAAATGTAATGCATTATTATTATTATTATTATTAATGCTCATTTAAGATTTGTGCGTTAAATACCTACCAATCTTAAGTAGCTATCTCCTATATTAACAAGTTGTTAAAAGCAAATCCCTGCTGCTGAATGCACAAATCAGGGCAAGTCTATTTTTTCACTGAAGAATCTTTGTTTGTGAATTTCTTTTTGCTAATGGGTAGCAGTTGTGATTGGACTCAATCATCTGTAAGACAAACAGATGTGGTGAAAGATGGCATTGATCACTTTCAGTAGGTTTGTGGGACTCCCAAATGACTCAAATGTATTATCAGTTGATAGAGGCAAAATCAGAGTAGATTCATCCAAAGTAATTGGATATATATCAAGTACTGATAGTGCTGGGGATAATCTTCTACCATTTCAGCATTCCCTTTGGGGATAATCTTTCTTTTTTGTTCAATCTGTGTCTTTTGTAGCCTAAAAAGGTAGAGCAGCTGGAAGAGCTCAGTAGATCAAGGCCATGGAGGGAAATAAACAGGTGCTGTTTTAGGGTTGAGACCCATCATCTAGACTGGAAGAAGAGAAGCAGACAGTAATAGCGGGTGGGGTAAAGCAAGAGCTAACAAGTGATCTGTGAACACAGGTGAGGGGGTTTATTGGCAGCTAACAGTCAGGTGAGAGGGGGAAGGGTATAGATCGTGACAAAAGCTGGGAGGTTATAAATGGAGAACAAAAGTCTGCAAATTCTGGAATTTGACAGGAAAGGAATGAGAAGAATGGAACAGAATGACGGGTGATTGCAGACACGAACAACAAAGGGAGGGTAGGTTGTGAGAATTAGAGAGGGAAGGGTGTCCAGTGAGAGGAGAATGTGTGGGGGAGTGGAGTCAAAAGAAATAGGGTGAAAGGGGGTAGGGGATAGGAGGGAAGAAGGGTGTGTAAGAGGGGACTGGGGTAGATACTGGGATAGAGGCTTGTACTCGCTGGAATTTAGAAGACTGAGGGGGGATCTTATAGAAACATATAAAATTCTTAAGGGGTTGGAGAGGCTAGATGCGGGAAGATTGTTCCCGATGTTGGGGGAGTCCAGAACCAGGGGTCACAGCTTAAGGATAAGGGGGAAGTCTTTTAGGACCGAGATGAGAAAACATTTCTTCACACAGAGAGTGGTGAGTCTGTGGAATTCTCTGCCACAGAAGGTAGTTGAGGCCAGTTCATTGGCTATATTTAAGAGGGAGTTAGATGTGGCCCTTGTGGCTAAAGGGATCAGGGGGTATGGAGAGAAGGCAGGTACAGGTTACTGAGCTGGATGATCAGCGATGATCATATTGAATGGCGGTGCAGGCTCGAAGGGCCAAATGGCCTACTCCTGCACCTATTTTCTATGTTTCTATGTTTCTATGTTTCTATGTTTCTATAAGCGCAGAGAGAGAAAGAGACAGAAAGTGTGGTATTACTGGAAATTGGAGAATTCAATATTCAGTTACTGGGTTGTAATTTTTTCCAGGTGGAATATCAGGTGCTGTTCCTCTAGTTTGAATTTGACCAAACCCTGGCACCGGAGGAGAATGAAGAGAGACGAGTCAGCAGGGTTTATGGGGTTATGGGAAGAAGGCAGGAGAATGCGGTTGGGAGGGAGAGATAGATCAGCCATGATTGAATGGCGGAATGGACTTGATGGGCTGAATGGCCTAATTCTGCAGCTATCACTTATGACCTTATGATGGGTGACAAAGAGGAGGCCGGGATGGCCAGAGGGGAAACAGCACAAGTGCTTGGCAAAAAAAGTCGCCTAGTCTACATTTGGTCTCAACAGTAAAGAGGAGGCAACTTTGAGAGCACCGAATGCAATAGGTGAGGCTGAAGGAGGTTCAGGAGAATGTCTGTCTCTCTTCCATGTGTTGATTAGGTGCATGCATAAAGGTGAGCGAGAATCCATAGGTACAGGGTTAGGCCTCCTGCCATTGCCTGGGAAGGGGTAAGGATGGATGGATGGATGGGTGGGTAAGGATGGGTGGATGGGTGGATGGATGGATGGGTGGATGGGTGGGTAAGGATGGGTGGATGGGTGGATGGGTGGGTGGATGGGTGGGTAAGGATGAGCAAACCAGAGAATTATGGAGAGTATGGTCCCCACACATCTCTAAGGGAGGGGGAAGTTAAGGCTGGTAGTGTGATTGAGCGATAACTTCCTGCACCCTAAACTGATGATATTAATTGCTATTGTAGTGTACAATTACCTTGGATTGGGTGGTTAACACAATTAAATCCCAAATGAGTCATCCCCAGTCTTGAAACTATGGAAATTTGAAAACCCAACCTTGAACTCGGTTTCCTGTGGGAGCTTCTTTGAAAGATTCCATCCACATGGTTTGCATGAAGTATTTGTTAATTAGATTTAATTAACAAAAAAAAACCTATAGTGAAGAATGAACATATGTTTCTGTTTGATTCCTATAATCACTAGATAGTTTCAGATGAAACCCTTTGGCAATTTCAACATAGTTTTTCAGATTATGAACCCCATTGTGTTTCTGTTATTACCCAGCTGCTGATTAAATTATGACAATGTCTTAGCCATTGCAGCGAACCTATTCCAGATAGTGATTGCCATCTGTTTAAGAAACTACTTTCTGACATATGCATCGCACCAACATAAATTATGTAACATACATGACTCATGTTTTTAAACTATCCATATCTCGATGCCAATCCATCAATTTTTACCTTGTACACAAATCCTCTTGCTGGTCAGTTTGAGTGGGACATCTGCACCAGCCTAGTTTAAAGTGATTTCCTCACGAGCACAATTCCAAACCTCAGGAAACAACTTTCTGACACACTGCCAGATTCTTTTATTGCACAAATCAATCTCTAGCCATTTGCTCTGAGCTCAATCTAAAGGCTGCAGTTTAAATGTCTTTTTTTTACTGTTGCAACAGCACAATAATATATTAGCCAAAGGGGCTAATTTATGGTCACATAAATGTCCTAAAACAATTATTGAAAATACTTTCATTTGATAGTTTAACTTATTGTTGGTTGTAAATTACAATGCAGGAACATGGAAAATGGGAATGTAAGAATTGGATGATAAAACATTCTTAAAATTGAATGTCCTGTCCAATCTGTCTAACTTTTGTGAATGACCCTAAACATTACCCACAATGGATAGTAACTGAATGAAATTATAAGAAAATAACATTCCTAGACAGTGCCAGAGACTTGAGTTTAAACCTGACTATGGGTGCTGTCTGTACGAAGTTTGTATGATCTCCCTATGACCGTGTGGGTTTCCTCCCACACTCCAAAGACATGCAAGTTTGTAGGTTAATTGGCTTTGGTAAAATTGTAAATTGTCCCTAGTGTGTAGCAAAGTACTTGTGTATGGGGTGATCGCTGGTGGGCTGAAGGGCCTGTTTTTGCACTGTATCTCGAAAGTCTAAACCCTGCTCTAAGATTGTAGCATGAGCTCCCAGCATAATGTTCTTGCTCTGTAAACAGCCTTAAATTAAATGGATCATCATCTTTGCAACTATTCCAGGGTATCATTTAAACTATGGTAGCAAAAGGAATAGATTCATAGAATCATACAGCGCAGAAATGTGCTCAATAACCCACAAGTCCATGCTGAACTTTTTGCACATTTATATTAATTGCATTGAGATCATATCCTTAAACGCCTTGCCTATTTAAGTGTCTGTCTAAGTGCCTCTTAAACATAGTGTTTGATCTCATCCAACCACCTCCTCTCTACGAATATTAACAATTCTAATTTGTATCCCTCTGATCCGTGTTTGCACACCTTCCTTTCATCTTAAACTTTTGCCCTCTTATTTTTTATATCTCTGTCATGGGTAAACAATTTGATTATCTACCCTATCTCTGCCTCTCATGAGCTTATGGACTTCAATCAGGTCACTCCTCAGCCTCCTTTGCTTCAGGGAGAACAAGCCCAGTTTATCCAATCTCTCCCAACTAACATCCTCTAATCCAAGCAACATCCTGGTGAATTTAGTATGGGGAGGTACACATGGATATTATGCATACAGAATTGTATATATAATTATTCAAAATGTTTTTATAATTTCATTACATTATCAAAAATATCCTCTTGGCACGGTAGCGCAGCGGTAGAGTTGCTGCTTTACAGCGAATGCAGCGCCGGAGACTCAGGTTCGATCCTGACTACGGGTGCTGCACTGTAAGGAGTTTGTACGTTCTCCCCGTGACCTGCGTGGGTTTTCTCCGAGATCTTCGGTTTCCTCCCACACTCCAAAGACGTACAGGTATGTAGGTTAATTGGCTGGGTAAATGTAAAAATTGTCCCTAGTGGGTGTAGGATAGTGTTAATGTACGGGGATCGTTGGGCGGCACGGACTAGGTGGGCAGAAAAGGCCTGTTTCCAGCTGTATATATATGATATGATATGATAAATGTTAATGTTAAATGGAAATATAAAACCTTGGAGTAAAAGGTGTAACTGAAAATGACAAGATCAGCACCTTGAATGTTCTGTTCAGTATTATGTCAATTGAAGGATAATTTACAATTTACAAGGGAACAGCAGATTCATAAAACTTGCCATCAAAGACAAACTGTTCTCATCAGAAGCTAGCAGTCAGGTCCAATTCAACAAGGTAATAATGAAGATGGTACAAATGGTACATGCTGCAATCAATAAAAACCATGCCCACGTGTAGAAAATAAATCTGCTATTGAAAAAATATTTCATAGTGAAATTTCCTAAATCAAATAGGCTAAGTGGAATCCAACAATTTCTGATGAGGTGGATTTCTATGGGCAGAGACTGATGCGCTTTCTCTATATCCACTTCAATTCATCTACCACCACCACAGATCGACAATGGATGCAATTCCATTGGATCACCAATCAGTACTGGGCCACTTGGACAACAGGAACACATATGTCAGGCTCTTGTTCATTGACTACAGCTCGGTGTTGAACAACACCTTTCAAACTCATCATCAAACATCATTGTCACTCTGCAACTGGGTCCTCGACTTCCTCATTGGCAGATGTCAATCAGTATGGAATGACAACAACACCTCATCCTCACTGACCATCAGTGTAGGAGCTGTATGCTCAGTCTAGTTTAGTTTAGTTTAGAGATACAGCACGGAAACAGGCCCTTCGGCCCCTCCAAGTTCGCACCGACCCCACACATTAACACTATCCTACTCACACTAGGGACAATTTACACATACACCAAGCCAATTAACCTACATACATGTTCATCTTGGGAGTGTGGGAGGAAACCGAACGTCTCGGAGAAAACCCATGCAGTGACGGGGAGAACGTACAAACTCCATACAGACAGCACCCATAGTCGGGATCGAACCTGCAAGCATTGTTAGGCAGCAACGTGACTGCTGCGCCACCATGGCAGGTGTCTTGTTCATTGTCAGGCTCTTGTTCGTTGACTACAGCTCGGTGATCTACTCCCTTTATACCCCTAACTGGGTAGCCAAACACTGCTCCAACGCCATCTTTAAATTCGCTGATGATACTATCGTCATCAAATGATTAATGGGTAATGATGAGTCAGATTTCAGGAGGGAGGTAAATTATCCGGTTGAGTGGTGGCAGAAAAAGGTAACCTTGGTCTTAGCATTAGCAAGGCCAATGAGTTGATCGTTGAATTCAGAAAGGAAAACCGAGGAAGCTTGCACCTGTGTTCATTATCAGTATGGTGGAGCAGCGAGTCAACAGCTTCAAATGTCTGACCCAAAACGTCACTTATCCACATTCTCCAGAGATGCTGCCTGATCTGTTGAGTTATACTCCAGGACTTAAAAAAAAAAAATTTAAAGCAGTATCTGCACTTCCTTGTATCTACCGACACACACATCTCTGATGCTCTGTCCTGGGTCCAGCACATTGATGCAACCACCATAAAAAGCTCACCAATACCTTTACTTCATCCAAAGTTTGAAGAGATATGGCATGCTGCCAAATACTCTAGTGAACTATTTATTACAGGTGTATATTGGAGAGCATACTGGTTGGTTCCATCATGGCCTGGTTCCGAATCTTGAAAGGCCAAGAATGATGCAACTATGGTGGACATTGTCTCATCATGGTAACAAACTCCCCACCATCAAAGGGATATATAAGAGGCAGCTAAAGTCATTAAAGACCTACACCACCTTGGCCTTGGTCTCATCTCGCTGCTATTTTCGGGTAAATGGCACAGGAGCCTGACAACTATTACATTCAGTTTAAGAACACCTTCTTCTCATCAACCACCATGAACTACCCCGCACAATCCTAACTACAATCCTATCTCAGCATTGAATTACTACTAGACTCCTCTATGTACTATGATTTATGCACTATCACAGTCTGGATTTCTTAGAATGACTGATAACTGGGGCAGCAGAGTAGCACAACGATAGAGTTGCTGCCTTACAGTGCCAGAGACCTGCCAGGGTTCGATCAGGCATGACAAGTTGGCCCAAAGGGCCTGTTTCTGTACTCTGTGATTTCATATCAATTTTTAACTGCGAATTTTTATGCAAAGTCTTAGGGACAGTATTTGCTATGTTAGTGACATTTATTACATGTCTGTTGTCAGGGTTGGACATCTGTGGTTATGAGGTGGTGCTGTAGATATTCGGTCTGAAGGAGGGTCCTATCACCTTGGAGTTGTTGCCCGACCCACTGAATTACTCCAACACGTGTGTTTTTACTTTAAATAGAAATAAGCTTCATACTGAAGGGGGAAGACAATAACTAGGAGCAAGGAGTTTAAGTAAATTAAGAAGAAAAACTCTCAATCAGCTCTGAGGTCTCAAACTCACTGCCCACAAGGGTGAGGAGACAGACAATCTTATTGCATTTACATGTGGATTAGAACTTGATCCGCTAGGAATGGCCAGGGTCTGGACCAGAAACTAAAAAGGATTAAGTTGCCAAAGATAGACACAAAATGAAGAAGGGTCTCTACCCGAAACATCACCCATTCCTTCTCTCCAGAGATGCCGCCTGTCCCGCTGGGTTACTCCAGCATTTTGTGTCTATCTTCGGTTTAACCAGCATCTGCAGTTCCTTCCTGCAGGATTAACTTGCCTTTATATTTACCAACATAGACATGATGGTTGCAGGGTCCATTCTGTTCCACAATTATTATGACTCCATAGCACTGGTTGATACATCTATTTCCTATTCTGAAAGAAATGCTGAATGAGAGAAACTTTTGTCCTGAGAAGGTAGTTAATGAAGGATTATCATTTGTCACTGCAACATATGCTGGCTACTTTGATTCCAAATTGGCAGAGCCTGGCAATATTCACAGCAAGAGAAGATCCAGAATGGTGGAATATGAAACTGGAGAATTCATTTGAAAGCTGATGATTTGTCTAATTATGAGCTTCAAGGGCCAATTTTATTTCAAGCAGGAAGCCAGCAGCAGCTGATATTCATTTCCACAGTGGATTGTAAGTCAATGGCCTGGTAAGTTTCTCAGCCTGTCTGTCAGCTAGCTACCGTTCTCCAACAGAAAATGCCAGCTGGACAGTAGTGAAAGCCAACAATTGGCATGACAATGTAGCATTTGGCAGTCGTCAATGAAATTGTTTGTGATTCCTCCACTCAATTTGATACTGAGTTGTTCATGTGGTCCCATAGTCCCTCCATCAGCAACTGCTTGAACCATTTTAGTAATTACATCTCTGCCGCCCAATCTCAACATACCTCCCTTGAAACCTTCATTCATTCTTCAATTATTTTCAGACTCGACTGCTTCAGTGCTTTATAGAAGCCACTGAACTCTAGTGCCCTTGTGCTGACCCACACCAAGGCCCAATCACACTACAACGATCCTCACAGCTATACTATGATTTCTACTCCAGCGAAATCTCACCCATGTGTACAAATCCCGTAGTGAACTCACTACTTGTTATATTTATTACCACCTCCCTGAGTAATCATGAAGTGCCTGCATACCTTGCTTCTTGAATTCCACTTTCCATTTGCCATTCTAAAGGCCTTTCATTTGTCTCATCTTTAAGTGCTAATTTTTTCAATAAGTTTGCCTGTGCCTTTGCATCTTTAAAGGTTCTCCTTAATACATACCAGGTTTTTGGGCATCAATTCCAATGGGACCACTGAGGGAGCAGTGCCTGTTGGAAGTCCTTGTTTTTCTGATCGTACACTAAACATCTGACTAGAGGTTTCAACCTTCCTCTTGTAGAGATATACAGGATCCTGCTGCAGTACCTTGTCGAAGACCAGGAGATATATTCCCTAAGTCTCCTCCCTCATAGGTAACTTTAAAGCAGTTAACACCCTGCATTGTTGGATCTTGCTGTGCAATTGTTGATCACAAGGTTTCTGACATCACAAGTGGCTTCATGAATGTAAAGACAACTCGAAATTGAATTCTATAACTTTAGCTCACTTGATCTTTTTGTCGGTGTCAGAACTGCCCTTTCCTGCCTGTCAACTACCTATGGTTTTGGCTCCGTTTTTTCTCTCTCTATTAGTAAATCATACCCTGCTGTGTGTGATCCACAGCTCTTCTGCTAGGAACACACAAAATGTGCATATTTAACTATTAACTGCAGTATTAACTGATTCGATCTCATCCTATCAGAGATATCCCCTTTGTTCTCCCCATCTCTTCTCCACCTTCTCTGCGACTGAAGAAATAACCTGTTTCTTCTCTTTCCCAATTCCGATAAAGGTCTTGGATTTGAAGCATGAGATCTATTTCTCCTTCAACAGACATTCCCTGACTTGCTGAGTTTCGAGCATTTTCTATATTTGTTTCAGATTCACCTTGAATGTTTTATGATGCTAATAGTACAATATAGATATAACGTATTGCTTTAGAAGCAACATATGCAGTAAAATCTATAACAAAAAAGTGGTGGAACAAAGCACTATATATATTATTGCCTTGGAGTAACAGGAAACTGATTCAATTAAACATGACATGGAGGCTGGCATTTATAACTGCAGGTGTTAAAGGTTAATTCTACAACTGTGGTACAAATGTCTCAATGAATGTTTCTTTAGTTTGTGTCTTTAAAAAATGAACTATGGGTTCATCATTTCAGGCAAATATGGAAATATAAAATCCCAAAGTAATATTTTGCAGTAAAACACAATTCATTCAGATTATGCTAACTCCTGTTACAAAGTTATTGTATTGGTTTATTACTTTTCATTATCTTTTGAAGTATTTTAAGATATGTTATCATGTAGACAATAAATTGCTCCTAAAACTGAAGATAAAATGTTCAGTTTCAAAGAAAACCCCAATTAAACATAATGCAATAGGAACTATCTTTAAAAAATTTGGGGCAGCACGGTGGCGCAGTGGTAGAGTTGCTGCCTTACAGCACTTGCAGCGCCAGAGACCCGGGTTCGATCCCGACTATGGGTGCTGTCTGTACAGAGTTTGTACTTTCTCCCTGTGACCGCTTGGGTTTTCTCCAAGATCTTTGGTTTCCTCCCACACTCCAAAGATGTACAGGTTTGTTTGTTAATTGGCGTGGTATAAGTGTAAATTGTCCGTAGTGTGTGTAGGATAGAGTTAGTGTGCGGGGATCGCAGGTCGGTGTGTACTTGGTGGGCCGAATGGCCTGTTTCCACGCTGTATCTCTAAACTAAACTTATGCATACTTACTACTGAATATTAATTTCTAAACAAATATGAATAAAATTAACTCTAGAAATTGTTAAATTGAATAAACATAAATTGACCAATAAAAAATGAGTACTCTTATAAGAATATATATTCGGCAATAGCTATTCACGTAAAATATTAAGCAAGTGCTTGTTAGAATGAAATTGGGAATTTTGAGCAGAAACTAGTTTGTCAGTGTTTCAAAAGACTTTCAGATTGCACTGGAATAGATAATTTGATTGTATTTCTTTGAAGCTTGCTGCAATGTTGCTAATTATAACTTGTTTTGCAAAAGGCCATGTAAACACTAACATATGGACAGTAGTGCAACGACAGAAGGTTAGGTTTTGCAATAGGACATGGTTCCTGTCAAAGACAGGGTGGGCTGGACCGTTTAACTCTCCAACGAACACTTGTAACTTCTGCCCAATTCTAATGACAGGGCCTAATTCCACAAGTCGCATAATCCTATCATTGGGAGGTTGCTCATTTAAGGAGGGAATAGCATTCTGCTGTAGCTTAAAATGGTCATGTCGATTGAAGATCGTTTTGAGACCAAGGGTTGAAGAGCAAATGTTGTACATGGACATTGTTCACTAGTTCTTCTAGTGTTTTGTATTTCACATTGCAAGAATGGGAGAGCCAAAGCAGGAGTTGTGCATTCCTTCATGAAGAATTGTATTTGCAGTATCGGCTTAAAAAAACAGCTTCTTCTCAGACAATCCCACTATAATGTGTGAATTGACACTAGATTATAAAATCATCTCAAGGCAGCAAATTTATTCTTCCAGCATTTTTGTTCCAGCATAAATTGAGCTTTGTTGTAACAACATACAAATATGACCACACCGAAATCAGAATAGGAATGGACGAGTGAATTAATAGACAATAGACAATGGGTGCAGGAGTAGGCCATTCGGCCCTTCGAGCCAGCACCGCCATTCAATGTGATCATGGCTGATCATTCTCAATCAGTACCCCGTTCCTGCTTTCTCCCCATACCCCCTGACTCCGCTATCCTTAAGAGCTCTATCTAGCTCTCTCTTGAATGTATTCAGAGAATTGGCCTCCACTGCCCTCTGAGGCAGAGAATTCCACAGATTCACAACTCTCTGACTGAAAAAGTTTTTCCTCATCTCTGTTCTAAATGGCCTACCCCTTATTCTTAAACTGTGGCCCCTGGTTCTGGACTCCCCCAACATTGGGAACATGTTTCCTGCCTCTAATGTGTCCAACCCCTTAATAATCTTAAACGTTTCGATAAGATCCCCTCTCATCCTTCTAAATTCCAGTGTATACAAGCCTAGTCGCTCCAGTCTTTCAACATATGACAGTCCCGCCATTCCGGGAATTAACCTAGTAAACCTACGTGTCCAGAAATGTTCACCTATGGAACATAAAATATACTTGCAAAAGTAATGCTTAGATAAAGTATTTCCATTTGTGGGGAAAGCACAAAATTAAACACCAACATCATAAGGTATCTACCACAGGGACGTGCAGGCTATATCTCTGGGGTATATAAAGAAAAAGCAGATATATTTTTGAAGGATCAGGGCATTGAGAGCCATTGGAATTGGAAGAGGAATTAAGGCTTAAGCAGATTAGCTATGACTATATTAAATTGTAGGGCAGGCTTGAGGGGCTGAATGGCCAACTCCTGCTTCCATTTTCTTATGTTCTATGTTCTACATAATCCTTTGCAATAGCCTTGTGCCTTTTTCTAAGCCCATGTGCAATTCACTTTCCTTAATAAAAAAACTTCTAGTGAATTGCCTTGTCAAATTGACAATAAACTGGAGAACTGATGGAGTTGACCTTCATTCTGTCTTCAATCATTCAGTTTTTTTCTGGTTTGGCAGATGGGATAAACTTGTTTGTTTTGCTGAGTAAACCCTGGGAACCCTAATACAGTAACATTCAATTGAATACATCAGCAGTTTGAGGCCACAGGATTTATTACAGTCTTCTTTACACTGCACTGAATAGGGAATGGATAATTGTAAATTAGAATGTGCCATTTGCATTAACAGTATGCTTCAATCATATCTTATGCAGGAGAATTGCTGTTTAGCACTAGAGTTGGATAATTATGATATATCCAAAAACACTGCACTCTGTAATTGCAACATCTGCCAAACTTACTCTGACTGTTTCTGGCATGCTGCAATTTTCATTCAGCGAGACAATTGGGAACAAATAAAACTTTATCTCTTGAGTGCCTTTTTCCACAGAAGCTCGGGAGTTTTTTTTAAGGAAATTGGCTGTTGCCCATTTTTCATTACACACAGATAAAAACCCAATCACACAGCAGAGACAGTGCATTTCCTACAACTGTCACAATCATTATCCCAGAGACTGAAGTAATAGATGAATGTGTACTGAATAATTACAAAGCTCATTAGTTAGTATTCATCTTCTTTCTGCTGGCTATCTGAAATGATGTGACAACGGTGCATTCCAGACTGCACAGTGTAAAGGGCTGCAGGGAACTCCTTTATCCCATCTTTCCCATGTCAATGCACCCTCAGGCAATTGCAATTATTTGCATCCTTTTTCTTCCGCAGTTCTTCTTCTTGCATTTGAGGCGGCAGAAATTATGTAACGCCCTCCAGGCGCTGTAACCAGTGCAATGTGCTGTTGTCAAGGGCCGTGAGGTCTACCCCTCCACCAGGGGGACGGAGGACAGTGCAGTCGAAAATGACATGCTGCGCTGTTTGCTGGTCTGCTCCACACACGCAGGCTGCTGATGAATGCAGCCCCCAACGATGCATGTTGGCGTTGAACTGGCCGACCCCTGTGCGGAGCCGGTTCAGGGCGACCCACACTTTGCGGGGCACGTCCGAGCCGGGTGGGGCTGTGGTGTTCGGTGTGACAGTGAATTGAGGAGGTCGCGATGTCTGTTCCCAGTTGGTTCTCCATGCTCCTAGTATGTTGAAACCGGAGCCACAGAGGGTCGCTGCATGACGGGAGAAAGGGCGACGAGATGACAGGCGTTGAGGTCCCAGTTGCTGTGAATCCTGGGTGAGGTGGTGCAAAGGATGTTTGGCGTCCGATGGGGCCTTGCACACCAGCCTATGAGTGAAGATTTATCTGCGAAGCTTGGCGGGTGCGATACCTGCGAGCACCAGCAGGAGATCCGTCGGAGTAGGGCGTAGGCAGCCAGTGATGATCCACATGGTGTCGTTGAGGGTGGCGTCTAGCTTGCTGTTACCATGCTGGGGCGGCGTACTCAGCGGCGCTGTACACGAGTGCAAGAGCACTGGTTCGAAGAGTAGATTTCCTGGCGCCCCATGACGATCTGGCCAAGCAATGCAGGAGGTTGTTCCGTGCCGAGACTTTAGCACGGAGAGCTTCAAGGTGTTGCTTGTAGGTCAGCTGCCAATCTAGTTTCACCCCGAGATATGTAGGAAATGGGTTGTAGGGTAGGGGTGACCCATTGAGGGTGACGGTGAGCTGGCATTGAGCTTCCTTGTTGTTCAGGTGAAAGGCCATTGTGGTGGTTTTTGCCGTACTCAGTTTTAGTCTCCAGGTCTTAAGGTAGCCCGCGACAAGTTCCATATCCGCCGAAAGCACATCCTCAACATTTGACCAACTCTTGTCCGAGTGCAGTAGGGCCAAGTCATCTGCGTATCCTTACTGGCGCGAGGTCGTGCGTGGCAGATCGCTGATATAGAGATTGAAGAGCATGGGGGCCAGTACCGAGCCTTGGGGGGACTCCTTTTCCTTGGCGTCGCAGTCGGCTAGATTGTCCGTCGCTGGTCTTGAGTACAAAGCTGCGGTTGGCAAGGATGTTTGCAAGGAACCGCACTAAATGACGGGTGCACCAGGGCTTCATCTTGAAGCTCCTCCGAACCATCCTTGACCATCATTTAGTGCGGTTCCTTGCCAACATCCTTGCCAACCGCAGTTTTGTACTTTTCTGCAGTTTAATACTGTTGACCCAACACCGTCCATGACATCACATGCATTCAAAAACTCCCACTATTTCTTTGCAACCTAATTTACACACAACAGGGGACATAAATTAGGAAGACAGATAACCTAACTTTCTTTTCTGTTAAGAGTTTACCTCATGGCAGTTTACCCCTTTTCCATTGGGCTGAGCTGTTTTTTATCATTAGACTACTTAGATCAGAAATAGCCCAAATCTTGGCTCCATCAGAGATTACAGTCATAGAGTCATACAGCACAGAAACTGGCCCTTTGGCCAAACTCATTCATGCCCCATTTAAGGTCTGAATGGTTTACAGCATTTTATGTTTTGTATCTAGATGAACAAATCATATCGTCAACACTTCAGTTGATCCCCAGCGTTGGCTGACAGATAGCATTCTGAATCAGTAATTAAAACTGGAGACATTTAAGCACAAACATGAGGCTGCTGATTTCCGGAGGTGACATCGGTCAGCTGAGATGACATTATTAGAGAGTGGCACTGTGGTGAGCTGGTAATGCAGCTGCCTCACACACCAGAGATCTGGGTTCCATCTTGACCTCATGTGCTGTATGTGTGGAGTGTGCACATATTCCCTGTGACCATGTGTGATTCCTGTAGGTGCTTCAGTTTCCTCCCATATTCCAAAGATGTGTGGGTTTGTAGGTAAATTGACATCTGTAAATTGTCCCTAGTGTGTGGGAAGTTGATGCGAATGGAGGTGAGCATAGAGTGGGTGATCATTAGCAAAGAATGGTCTTGGTGGGCCGAAGGGCCTGTTTCAATGGTGTATCTGTCAATCAACCAATCAATCAATCAATCAATCAATCAATCAATCAATCAATCAATCAATCAATCAATCAATCAATCAATCAATCAATCAATCAATCAATCAATCAATCAATCAATCAATCAATCAATCAATCAATCAATCAATCAATCAATCAATCAATCAATCAATCAATCAATCAATCAATCAATCAATCAATCAATCAATCAATCAATCAATCAATCAATCAATCAATCAATCAATCAATCTCTTAGCCTTCTCAAGAAACCCTAAAGTATTACATGAAGAAGAGAAAAAAAATTAGATCATAATTATTCAAAGTAGTTAATCTGACAATGTGTTTCATTATTGCTTCTGTGCATACATTGGTTGCTGTGTTTCCTTCATTGCACAGCGATTACATTTTGGAAGTCCTTTAATGAAGCACTGGAATAACTCAAATGCTTGAAAGGCAACACAAAAATACAAGTCGTTCTCTCATCACTGCAAGTGGATATTGATTGACTAAGCGCTTTAATTATTTCTCAAGAAAATTCCATTTGCAGGCATTACATTTTACAACTACATGTGACTGTTGGGAATTGATTAACCAAAGTTATTTTTCCTATTTTTCATTCATTGGAAAAGCCGGTAACTTTGGCATATAGCAATCTTTTTTTCGGAGAACAATGACATCAGCTTCTACCCTTGCAGAAAATGTTTTCAATCTCACTCTGCCAAACAAAAGACCCATAGCTGTAGAGGAGATGTTTGAGATCTTCACATTTTGAGGCATCAGTGTCACCAACAATTTGTCCTGGTCCATCCACATCAATGATGTACCAAGAAAACACACCAACCCCTTTAATTCCTCAGAGGACCAAGGATATTCGGCATGTGCCCAATGACATTTACCACTTTCTGCAGATGCACCATGGAAACCATCCCATCGGCATGCATCGCCGCTTGGTGAAGCAACTGCTCCGACAAAGACCACAATAAATTTATAGAGTTGTTGACACAGCCCAGTCCATCAGGCAAACCAGCAGCCCTCACCCCACCCCACCATCAACTTCATTACACTCCACACTGCCTTGGGAAAACAGCCAACATAATCAAAGATCATTCGTATGCCAACCATTCTCTCTTCTCCCCTTTTCCATTGGGAAGATGATGCACAAGCTTGAGAACATGTACCACCAGATGCAAGATCAGCTTCTTCCCTGCTGTTGTCAGACTCGTGAATAGACCTCTCATATGCTAAGGATATTCTCTTTTTTCTAGGTACCTTCTTGTGGCCCATTGCACTTTTTTAAAATCTGAACTCTTTCTCTGATGCTGTAACATTATATTCTGCACCCTGTTTATTTTCACTTTTGTACCTGTTGTACACATGTATGGTATGAACTACCTGGATGACACACAGAACAAAGTTTTTCACTGTATCTCCATACACGAGATAATAATACACCAATACCAATACCAATTTGCTTTCCTCGGTTTATGGAGGGCATTTTCAGTTATTGTGTCTGTTTTTAGACTTGGGAGAACAAGGTTTAAATATTTGGTGCCATTTCTGAAATAGCCTTCTATGTGCCATTTCTGAAATAGCCTTCTATGATGCGCACGGTAGCGCAGCGGTAGAGTTGCTGCTTTACAGCGAATGCAGCGCCGGAGACTCAGGTTCGATCCTGACTACGGGTGCTGCACTGTAAGGAGTTTGTACGTTCTCCCCGTGACCTGCGTGGGTTTTCTCCGAGATCTTCGGTTTCCTCCCACATTCCAAAGACGTACAGGTATGTAGGTTAATTGGCTGGGTAAATGTAAATATTGTCCCTAGTGGGTGTAGGATAGTGTTAATGTACGGGGATCGCTGGGCGGCACGGACTTGGTGGGCCGAAAAGGCCTGTTTCCGGCTGTATATATATGATATGATATGATATGATGCAAATGAATCAGATTTGCACGAAATATAGAATGTAAAACAAATTGATTTGCATCATTTACTTTTTAAATAGTGCAGAATACTGGATGACACTTAAGTATAATTTTAATGAATTGTGCTTAAAACTAGTTTATGTGTCAATTGAGAGAAAAGATTGGTCTAAATAATGATAAAGAATCATGAAATGCAAGGAGCGTAAAGTTCAAATTATAATCTAAAAGAAATCTCTCGTCAACCCACTACAACATACAGCCACATGCCACGAAATTTCAGCAATTTATTTTAGCTGCATAATCAGCAACTGAATGCATGCATAAATGACTAGACTCAGCAAGCTAGTCATAGAGCTGTACAGCATTTAAACAACTCAGTCGGCCTGTCATGAAGTGTATTATGCTTGAGAGCTAGAAGGAATGGGAACTTCTTCTGGATTCACAGCTAACATGATGCAGTCTGCTTCCCTCTTTTTACAGCTTTCCCTTTCCAATCCCTATCCTTTCCTTGTCTCTTGGTCCCAGTCTCCTGCTATGACTGAGTGCATCAAGCTTTCTCTCTCAACAGCAGTTGGCTTTTTGTTACTTGTTGGATGGAAATTGCCTTCTAAAGTTTTAATTAAATCCTGCCATTCAATTCAGCAGATACACCATCTCCATTAAAAATCCGGCATTCCCATTTACACACAGTCAACCTGTCCTCCTCAGAGATATTGCTACCACAACACTGTTTGCACTTGTGCAAAGGTTATTGCTGAGTACCATTCATAAAATAATGTTTCTTCCAAACTACCATGTGCATCTTTTCAACAGTCTCTGGGTAAATTAATTCCCCCATGGCAGAAAGAAAACAGCTAATCAACGCAATAAAGTTAATCCTGAACTATCACTTCAAATTTAAAGCTATTTCTCAGTTAAAGTAGTGAGGAATCGCACATTGCCCAATTCAACAAATCAAAAATATTAGTCAGATAAATGAAATGTCAGTACAAATGAAGTTAAGTGATATAAAAGGGTAACAGAAATTCCGATTACAAATACATCATTCGATTTATTGTATAGGGTTAAACATCTATTTTTTCTATATCATTTATATCACATCATTTCCAATATAAGCATAACTTTTTTAATTGAATATCATTTATATGCACAAGCTACTGATTTGCATAAGACATGTGTTCTGAATTAAATCCCAAATGTTTTTGTCAATATTTCATCAGATTGATTTGATCTGAATGTGGTTCAGTCAAATCTCCTGTGATCTTCTCAACTGTGCAATA
Organism: Rhinoraja longicauda; assembly: GCF_053455715.1. Lineage (NCBI taxonomy): Eukaryota > Metazoa > Chordata > Chondrichthyes > Rajiformes > Arhynchobatidae > Rhinoraja > Rhinoraja longicauda. The sequence continues at coordinate 28,938,353 of NC_135966.1, forward strand.
AACTGGACCTATCTAACTTAAAAATAAAAAAGGGACAGTAATGAGCTAAACTAAGTCCTTAATTACTTTAACATTTTGAGTTCTCCTTTATGGTCTTGCCATTTAATTTTCCTTAACCATTTACAGTTATAGTTGTTTGTATTATAGTAATATTCACTTACTTATTTCAAAAGAAATTGTGTAATTTAACTAACCAATTAACATAGCTCTGGATATTAGATAGTAAAGATAAACAATGAAGAAAATACTAAACATCTGCTTCAAAACCAGAAGGGATGAGCAGAGACGGTTCACATTATATCAACTCGGTGACGTCTGCAATGTGGGGTTAGCAAGGGGCATGTGACCACCCCAGTAATCATGTAAACATTGAAGAAAATTATTTAAACCTCTGACCTAGACTGGGTAGCAGGAAGAATAGTAAACCAATTGTTTCCTGGAAAAAGCATGTGCACATAGGAATTGTTTGATTTCCTCCTTCTCAATATTGGTATTGGTTTTAGCTTATTATTGTCATGTGCGCCAAGATACAGGGAAAAACGTTGTTTAGCATGCTATCCTGGGAAAACATGCCATACAAAAGTACATCAGATCGTGCAAAAGATAAAATAAACAGAATGCAGAATATAGTGTTTCCATTACAAAGCGCAGATTTTAAAAAAGTGCAAGAGCTGCAATGCGGTAGATTGGAAGATTGGAAAATTCACCCCTGACATATGAGACGTTTAAGAGCACATATCAAGAGTTTAAATGCTACTGATTAAAACAGGCAAGCCTCTGAAAGTTATAAATATCTCTGTCATTAGGAACAATAATAGCACAGGCAAGTACTCTGCTCTGTGCCTGTGCTCTCTACCAGTTATGCAGTGCCAATTAAGAAAAACATGGAGAAAGCACAGATTTCCAGCTCTGATGGTAATTTGTTCATGCACTTTGTTTCTCCATGTCAGAAAAGAAAAATCCATATAATATACATTCCACTTCAGTCACATTTTCATTTGTTCCTCGATTGAACAAAATTTAGAGATTTATCTGCCCCCACGCTTAAAAGACTGACCAATGCTTGGAGCAAATCCAACATTGGAAAGTGAAGTTGTTTCCTGTGATAAACAAATGAAGCTTCTTAGGAAATTCAATTTCTCAGTCTCCTTCAGACCCGACCCAAAACATTACCCATTCCTTCTCTCCAGAGATGCTGCCTGTCCCGCTGAGTTACTCCAGCTTTTTGTGTCTATCTTTGGTTTAAACCAGCATCTGCAGTTCCTTCCTACATATCTTGAATATTGAAATCAGTTTCATCCTTCTACCACTGTTCTAGAACGGAGATGAGGAAGAACTTTTTCAGTCAGAGAGTGGTGAAGGTGTGGAATTCTCGGCCTCAGAAGGCAGTGGAGGCCAGTTCGTTGGATGCTTTCAAGAGAGAGCTGGATAGAGCTCTTAAGGATAGCGGAGTGAGGGGGTATGGGGAGAAGGCAGGAACGGGGTACTGATTGAGAGTGATCAGCCATGATCGCATTGAATGGCGGTGCTGGCTCGAAGGGCTGAATGGCCTACTCCTGCACCTATTGTCTATTGTCTATTGTCTATTACATCTGAGGTGATCTAATCTGATTTCAAATTAAGGAAAGACTAGAAAGTTAGTGTTGGTCTTATTGAATAAATGATATAACAAAAGGACATATGAATTAAACTGGTATTTTGCATTTGGCTTCATCTATGGAGGATAGAAGTAACTTTAAAAAAATAGCTGTATTTTGGGAAGTGGAAGGAAGGGAATCTTCTTATCGAGTCCACATCATAAGATTACAAATTGTTCAGCCAGAGCTGAGCACACTTCTCGGCATCTGCAAACAATGGCGTCTAGCACTTCTTGTGCTTCTTGTGCGTAGTGGTGGAAAGATTGGTGGAAACAGGGCCGCGATGTGAACGCTCTTTTCTTGACTCCAGGATGGGAATAATTCAAGGAAAGTACAGTCACCCGAAGTGGCACTAAGCAAAATATTGACGGTTATTATTGTGCATATAAAGACAGAGAAGGAGGTTATTTGGCCCATTAGATCTACGCTAGCTCCGAATAGAACCATCCTATGAGTACCAATCTCCCATGTAGTTCCCCAACATGTTCTTTCTCACACAATACAATTAGCTCTCCTTTGAGTCTCTTTGGTATTAAGCTGCACTAAGGGACACTTTACTGTTGCCATTTAATCTGATGGAGAAACCTGGAGCACACAAGGAGAGCCCATGCGGCCATAGAGCGAATGTACCAACCCACACAGGCAGCACATAAGGTCAGGATTGAACATGATAATTGGAACTGTGTCAGTAGCACCATTGTTGCAATCCATATCAGTTGTGAGCTGATAGACTGCAATTGCTGCAATCCATATCAGTTATGACCTCTGGGTCCTGCTGGACTTCAAAGAACATATAGAAGATAAAATAGTACAGCACAGAAACAGGCACTTCAGCCCACAATCTCCAAGTCGAACGTGATGCCAGGTTAAACTAATCTACTTTGCTTGCATGTAATCCATATCCCTCCAATACCCATACATCCATGTGCCGATCTGAAACCTCTTGAAGGCCATTATCGTATCCGCCTGCATCACCATCACCCCTGGCAGCAGATTTCACACACCCACAACTTGCCCTGCACTTCTCCTTTAACTTTAGCCCCTCTCATCTTATAGCCCCTCCAGTGTTTGACATGTGCAACATCTCACACTAGTTCATTCTTGTAGTTGATCTATATCCTGTGGTATACTTTGACAGCCTTCCTCACTAATCTGTAACTTCACCAATTTTGGTGCTGTCTGCAAACTTACTAACCAACTCGTCTACATTTTCTTTCAAATACCACAAATAAAAGAGGTCCCAGCACAGATCACTGTGGAACATCAGTGGTCACAGACCTCCAGCTAGAATAACACCCTTCCACCATGGGGCACCATATGAATTCTAAGAATAGGCCAGTTCTAAATCCAAACAACCGAGTCACCGTAGAGCCCAGGTATCTTAGAACATAGAATATGGAACATAGAACAGTACAGCACAGGAACAGGCCCTTCAGCCCATAATGTACATGCTGAACACAATGCCAAGTTAAACTAATCTCCTCAGACTACAGGTGATCCATATCCCTCTATTCTCTGCATACCCATGTGCCAATTTAAAAGCCTCTTAAATGCCACTATCATGACTACTTCCACCACTATCCCAGCAACTGCATTCCAGGCACCCACCTCCCTCCATGTAAAAACATGCACTGCATGTCTCCTTTAAACTTTGCTCCACTGATTTAAAAGCTATGTCTTTCACAGTTTCACCATGGGAAAATGTCGACCCAATCTATGCCTCTCATAATTTTATTTACTTATATCAGGTAAACCTTAATCTTCTGGATCATCCTGGTACGAGCGAGTTTATCAAGTGCCTTCCATGTAGACAACATCTACTGCCTGATTCTCATTAATCTCCTTTGTCACCTCCTCATAAAACTAGTTTAATTTCTTAAGACATGACCTGCGATGGAAAAAGCTATGCTGACTGTCCCTAATTACCTCATTCTCTTCCAAATGCTAGTAAATGCTGTCCTGAAGAATTCCCTCCAGTATCTTCTCTACAACTGATGTGAAGTTCACTGGCCTATAATTTCCTGTATTATCTATACTTCTCTTGTTATTGAACGAAGGAACATCATTTGATACTCTCATTGGCTATTCCAGTCCTCCAGGGCCTCATCTGTGGCAAAAGTAGTTACAAAACATCTGTGTCAAAGCTCTTGCAAACTTCTCTCAAGTCTCTCAATAGCCTCTCTTCATTCGACGATATTAAAAGAAGTGAGCAGTGAGCCAGTTCATGTATTGATTTTAATTTTCAAACATTCCCTACATTGAAGAAAGGCTCTAATATATTGGAAGGTAACAAGTGTAACTCATTCATTCAAAAGGGAATGATGACAAAAAGCAGGAATCTAAAGGCTAGCAGCTTAACAGCTGTCAAGGGGAAAGCATTAAAGGCTTTTATAAAAGGCATTAATGGCAAAAGGCACTTGGAAAAATCCATGCTGATTAGGGAATATCAACTCAGTTTTATGAAAGGGAAATCATGTTTGACCAATTTAATGGAGTCTTTGAAGAAGTAAAATGTGCTGTTTTTAAAGGGAAAATTATTTTTTTATTGCTGGGGGAATTAAATACAGGAGCAGGGAGTTTATAATTGTTGCCTCCTCATGTGAAGAAATATTTAAGGATGTTAATACATTGGAAATAGTTTGGAGAAGATTTGCCAGACCAGGAATGATGAGGAGCCAGCGCTGCCGTCGCAGCTGCGGCTTGCCTGCAGTCCGTCTGTCTTTTGTGTTTTTTGTTGTTTTTGTCTCAATTGTAGTGTTAATATGATGTAGTGTTGTATGTTATGTTTTGGGGGGGGGGGTGGGAGGGAACGGGAACTGTAACTGTAACATTCTCTCTCCAGAACGGAGACGCGACCTTTGTTCTGTATCGTGTCTCCGTTCCCGTTGCGGCCTACCACCGGCCATGCACCTGGGACCACCTGGGTCTCTGGTTCGCAGAGCCCGCGGTCCGGACTCACCACCTGCGGCGCTGGCTGCCTGCGAATGCTGCGGGAACGGCTGCGACTCGTCTCCGGAGGCTCCGGCGCGGGCCGCGTGGACGTCGGAAGCCCGCAGGCCCCTGGATGGGGGCCGACATCGGGAGCTCCGGCAGCGGCAGAGGCAACGTGTCCGCCCGCCCCGAATCGCGGGGCTTGGGTCGGCCCGCCACGGACCTTTCACCATCTGGCGCGGCCTGAAATAGGCCGCGGGATTTTTTTTCACCGCCCAGCGGGGGCTTCAATATCGGGAGCCCCGACCGCCCCGACGTGGCAACTCCAACAGCCTGACCGCGGGACAAGACGGCAGGGAAGAGAAAAATACATTCTGGCCTTCCATCACAGTGAGGAGGGACTGGAGGAGACTCACTGTGATGGATGTTTCTTTTTGTTTGGTGTTAGTTGTGATTGTATGTGTTATTGCATTTTTATTGATTAATCTTATTGGTCTTATTGTTCAACTGCGGGTAATGTTTCATTTTACTACACATTTATGTGTATGTAACAAATAAACGACTATTGACTATTGATTGACTATTGCAATGTGATCAAGGTTTGGACATGATTTAATTGAAGTACATAAAATCCTGAGGAGTCTTGACAAGGTTGATATGAAGATGATGTTTCTTCTTGTGCGAGATTCTAAAGTAAGGCTTCACTTTTTAAAAATAAGAGAGATCAGGTGATATATTTGCTTTCAGTGCATGGTCTTCAGAACTTTTCTTAAATAGAAGAACAACATTAACCACCTTCCAGTTTACCAGCACCTCACCCATATCTAACCATGACTCATATATCTGAGGCAGGGCTCCTCCACTTTCTTTTCTAGCATCATCGCCATTAACGTTTCCAAGATTGCTTATCTTCATGTCTTTCTCTGTGATAATAACAAAGGAGAATTATTAATTGAGGACCTTGCCCATCTTCTGCGGCTCCATTCGTAGATGACCACTTTCAGTTTCATAAGGGCCCTATTCTCTCTCTCTAGTTACTCTTATTTGGGATACCATTTTCTCGCATTTGAAAGAGAGTGGCATAATTAGGAACAGCCAGGAATGCTTTGTTTGCAATAGGCCATGACTTTCACATTTGTTGAGATTTTGAGAAGTTGATGAGGGTGATTGAAGAAGGCTGGGCAGTGGATGTTGTCAACATGGATATTAAGTAAGGCCCTCATGATGGCTATCCAGAAGTTTAACGTGCAAACGATCCATGGTGACTAGGTCAGTTACATTCAGAACCGGTTTTCTCCCAGAACACAGAGGGTTGTGGTGGCATGGTGTTATTCCAGCTGGAAGTATGTGACCGGTGGAGTTCTGCAGAGATCTGCGCTGGGACTTCTGTTGCTTGTGACACATATAAATGACTTGGATGTAAATATAGATAGGTTGGTCAGTAGTTTGCAGACAACACCAAACTTTGTGGAATTACAGACAGTAAGGAAGGCTGTCAAAGTAATCAGTGGGATATACAGTAGGCACGCGAAAATAAAGGACGGAAAAATAACAGACGGAGTTTAATCCAAGCAAGTATTTTGGGAGGTTGAATTTAAGCAAAATGTAATGGCAAGACCATAAACAGCATTGAAGTACAGAGGGATATTACGATCCAAGTCCATAGCTCCCTGAAAGTAGCAACACAAGTAGATAGCGTGGTAAAGAAGGTGTATGGTATACTTACCTTCATACAGATGGGTCATTGAGTATAAGAGTCAATAAGTCATGTTGCAGCTTTCTAGGATTTTGGTTAGGCTGCATTTGGTGTATTGTGTGCAGTCCTGGTCACCTCATTACAGGAAGGATGTAGAAGCTTTGGAGAGGGTGCAGATGAGCTTTATCTGAATGCTGTCTGGATCAGAGGATATCAGAGGTTGGACAAAGTTGTCTTGTTTTCTCTGGAGCAGAGGGGGCTGTGGAGAATCTGATAGGAGTATATAAAATTATGAGAGGCATAGATAAAGTAGGCAGTCAGAACCCTTTTCGCAGGGTTAGAATTGTCAAAAACCAGAGGCCATAATTAAGATCAGAGGGGGAAAGTATAAAGGCGATGTGTGGAGCAAGTTTTTTTACACAGAGAGTGGTGAGAGCCAGGGTGGTGGTAGAGGAGGAAATGACAGTGGCAGTTAAGAAGCTTTTAGATAAGCATATGAATGTGTAGCGAATGGAGGGATCTGGATCATGTGCAGGCAGAGAAGATTACTTTAACTTGTCATTGTGTTTGCATGGACATTTGTGGGCCGAAGGGCCTATTCCTCGGCTCTGCTGTTAATTGTCCTGTTCTTTTTTCCTTAATATACACAAAATAATAGAGTCATAGAGTCATAGATTGATACAGTGTGGAAACAGGCTCTTCGGCCCAACTCGCCCACACGGGCCAACAATGTTCCAGCTACCCTAGTCCCATTTGTCTGCGCTTGGTCCATAACCCTCCAAACCTGTCCTATCCATGTACCTGTCCCACTGTAGTGGGATAGTCCCAGCCTCAACTACCTCCTCTGGCAGCTTGTTCCATACACCCACCACCCTCTGTGTGAAAAAGTTACCCCTCGGATTCCTATTAAATCTCCCCTTCACCTTGAACCTATGTCCTCTGGTCCTCGATTCCCCTACTCTGGGTAAAAGACTCTGTTCATCTACCAGATCTATTCCTCTCATGATTTTGTACACCTCTATAAGATCTCCCCTCATCCTCCTACGCTCCATGGAATAGGGACCCAGCCTACTTTACCTCTTCCTATAGCTCACACCCTCTAGACCTGGCAACATCCTTGTAACATAATCTTTGGATTTTCCTTAATTTTATAGCCATAACTATCTCATGCCCCTTTTTTTCCCTCCTGATATCTTTCTTAAGTATGCTCTTCCATCCCCAATACTCTTCTATGGATACACTTGATCTCAGCTGCCTATACCTGACCCATACCTCCTTTTTTCTCCTGCCCAGAGCTTTAATTTCTCTATTTATCTTGGGTTTCTTACTTCTACCGACATTCCTCCATTCTATCAGGAACATGCATACCTGGAACTCTCACTATCACACTTTTAATAAAATCATGCTTTCCGGACATCCCTTTGTCTGCAAACAACCTTCTCTAATCAACTTTTGCCAATTACTTTCTAATATGATCAAAGGTGGCATTGCTCCAATTTAGAACTTTGACTTTGGACCAAACTTTTCCTTATCCACTACAAATTTACAAAGACCCTGCCTCTCATGAGTTTGTGTACTTCATTAAAGTCACCCTACAGCCTCCTATGCTCCAAATAAAAAAAGGTTCCAGCCTATCCAGCTTCACCCTATCTCTCAAGTCCATAAGTCCTGGTAACATCTTAGTGAATGTTTTCTGCGCCTTTCCAACTTAATGACATCCTTCCTTTGTACGACCGGAATAGCACACAGCATTCCAAGTATAGTGCCACCAATGACTTGTACAGTACAGCTGTAAGATGATATCTCACCTTTTGTTCGCATTACCCTTCCCAGTGCAGGCAATGCCTTGTTCATTCCTCTCTCCACCTGATTCCCCACTTTCAGGGAACCTATGCACCTGTACCCCAAGATCTCTCTGTTCTACACTCTCTGGGGCTCTATCATTTGCTGTGCAAGCCCTGCCCTGGTTTGGCATACCAAAGTGCAACACTTCACAATTGTCAGAGTTAAATTTGTCATTCCTCGGGCTAACCTTCAGCTGATCTAGATCCTATTGAAAACTTCGATATCCTTCCTCAAAGGATGATGAAACAGGGTCTGAATATTATTTTGAGGCTGTGGAAGGCGGATAGTTGATAAGTAGGGGGGTAGACACGAATGCAAAGTTAAAGTTATAATCAGATCAACCGTGTTCTTGTTAATTCATGATGCAGCCTTGAGTAAACAAGTGGTGTACATTGACGTCTCTTTCACATTTGTACGTATGTTCTAAGTAGTGGAACAAAGACCTCAGCAGGCTCCAGGGTTCCAAGGGCCAGCACAGCCATTCTTCTGCGTCAGGCCACCTAAAGGTGGGCAGAACGGGCAGAACAATTAATTCCAATGTTATAGTTAATTGCTCACGAACAAAGACTATTCTGGTTTCTATAGTTACATCTAAAACATTCCTAATTAACTGATTTGTCTCTGTGAAGTACCGCAATTCACAAATTGTAATTTAAACAGATGGCAAGAAAATGTTAAGCAACAGCTTCTTAACAAATCCTAGAAAGATACCATAAGGACATGATAATATCTCAATGTAATACTATCAAACAGTTATAAATGCAAAAAAGATTGTCACTTGAACAAAGGTCATTTAAGGATAATTATGAATGTTCTTCAGGATCAACTGGCTATGTATAATTAATGTTCTTCAAAAACAAATTTAAGTGTCTGCTCCATCATCCTCCAACTCAATTTCCAGTTCACTAAATCAATTTTAGCTCCATAGAATACTAACTAAGGTCTTGGCATCTCACAACAATAAATGACATTGCCACAGGACATTAGTGCTCATTAACGTAGTACTCTAGAAAGGACATTTTCTTGACCCTTTTAGTTTATTTCCTTTACTGTTAAATCACTTACTGGAATGCAATACAACAAATAATTTGGCCTTCTAAATAAGTAATCTTCTTTGGCGCGGACAATGTTTTCAACCCACTTTACCTTACAACGTTGCACAGAATGAAGCACAATGCTTAATAAAGTTTATTTATTAATAATAAAAGTTTATGTCTTTACAGACGTTAAATGAGCATTGAATCTGAGAACCTTCTTGATGTGAGATTAAATCTGTTGGGACCTATGATTTTATTTTTGTGGGACATATGGCTTTATATTGTGCCTGGACGTATTACCTTATTATTTCACCCTTTTTGTCCCAGCAAGATATTTCTTTGACATCACCCAGAGGGATGTAGACAATATTGAATGTTATTGTGCTTCCTCTATTGATCCCAGTGTAAAATGGTAATATATTCCAGTGTAATGATGGCAAAATTCAAGCCATCCTCCCATACACAACAAAACAGTTAAATTCCACTTGTGTGGACTACATCTGCCATTGTGCTCTTCTTCACAATCAAAAATTCCAATGCAGCATATTAACTCGAGTTCAGCCTTTTCTCAGCATTGATACATCGTTACGGTTGATTTCTTCCATTTTCAAACACTTCCCTTGTTGCTTCTTCCACCAGAAAAAATGCAATCCATTCTCTGCTTACTTTCCTATTTCTACTAAGGCAGCCACTATAATTTATTTTCATCTACATCCCTTTGCCTGGCCAAATTCCATTAACTCTGTGATTCAGAGAATTAATTTATATCATCTCCATTTTGATATCTTCTTACGGTTTTGTACTTTACCAATGTTCTATACTTTCATCTTAAAGTATTCACATTCTGTTCACCTAACACTAGCCTTCACAGTAAAAAACAAACCGGTGGAGCAACTTAGTGGGTCTGAACAGGAATCCATATCAGGATCATTGTCTGTCCATTTTCCTCCACACATGTTGACTGACCTGCTGAGTTCCTCCAGCAGCGATTTTGCTCGAGACTGTAGTACAGTAAACCCTTGCAATAACGGTTCACTTTATAACGGATTTCGTTTGCAGCAGACCAAATCTGTTGTTGACCAAGATTGTTGCTTCAAGGAGTGGCCACTAGTTGAGTGGAACAATTTTTGGTTTAGTTTAGTTTTAGAGATACAGGTACTGCTCCACTCGACCCTGCGCTGGTGAAACGGTTTCACCGCCAGCTGAAGGCTGCCCTGAAGGCTCGGCTCACGGGCCCAGACTGGGTGGACGCCCTGCCGTGGGTTTTGCTGGGGATCCGCACCGCACCCAAGGAGGACTTGGCCTCCTCCTCCGCCGAGTTGGTGTACGGGGCCCCCTTGACGGTTCCCGGGGAGTTCATCCCACCAGCGCAGGGTCGAGTGGAGCAGCCTTCTGACGCCCTGCAACGTCTTCGGCAGACGGTGGGCAGGCTGGCACCTGTGCCCACGTCACGTCATGGGACCTTCCAGCCACACGTCCCTGCCGCTCTGGAGGACTGCCAGTTTGTGTTCCTGCGCAGGGACGCACACCGATCACTTCTCCAGCGGCCGTACGAGGGCCCCTTCCGGGTCCTGCAACACGGCTCGGCCACATTCGTTCTGGACATGGGGGGTCGCAGAGAGACTGTTTCGGTCGCACGGCTGAAGCCGGCACACGTGGACATTGATCGGCCGGTGCCGGTTGCGCAGCCCCGCCCGCGCGGTCGCCCCCCGTCCAAGCTACCCCCTCCAGTGTCTGCTACGACCCCTCCACCTGTCGGTCAGTCGCCGGTCCCTGCGCCGGTCATGGTGCGCACCCGGGCTGGTCGCCTCGTGCGCCCTCCTGTCCGTTTTGTACCTCCGGTTCTTGGGGGGGGGTCCTGTGGCGGATCAGGCCACTCCTTGGGTCAGCCCCCTCGTTACGTGACGGACAGGCGTAAGGGGTTAAAAGCCTGACCAGGGGGAGGCGTGGCTCTTACCCTAGGGGAACTACGCTGTGGGCTGAAGCGCAGCCTAATAAAAGAATCTTACTAAAAACTGCCTGGCGTCTTGCCTTTTCTCTGGCCTCCGCCAGGCCACTACATTGCTCTATTTCTTCTATTGTCCTTACTACTGTAATATAATTGTGCTTTTAACAGTTTAGTTCAGAGATACAGAGTGGAAACACCTAGTCCATGCAGACCAGCGATCATCAATAAACGTTCTATCCTACTTACTAGGGACAGTTCACAGTGTGTAGGATAGAACTACCGCAGTGGTTCTGTCTTTCCTTCCACATAACTGCTATAATGGTTCTATCTTTCCTCCCACATTGCTAACTCAATACATTGTGACAGCACCCCCCTCGCAAAGAAGTGCAGGCCTGCAGCCCGACTGGCCTCCGCGAACTGAATTAACCCCGCGAGCGGCCTTCCCACAGCGCCTGAGACCTAGCCGTGGGTCCGGACCCCCCCCCAAGGCACCCCCCCCCCCCACACACCTCCCTCCCCCGCCACTATGTGTAGGATGGAACCAGTGCACCGGAGTATTCAGAGGAAACCCACGTGGCCTCAGGGAGCACCCGAAGGTAGGATTGAACCCAGGACCCTGGGCACCGCGAGGCAGGGGCTCCACCAGCGATCCACAGAAACCAGCCAAACCACAAACCTGTATGTTTCTGCAATGTAGAAGGAAACGTGAGCACCCGGAGGAAGTCTACACTGCCCCAGGGAGCACTCAAGGTCAGGATCGCACTTGGGTCTCTGACACTGCAAGGTAGCAACTCTACCGTGGTGCCACTGTGCCATCCAAAGGTATTGCGTATTTTATGTCTCTTACTCTTTATTATGTAATGTATGTTAATTGGCTAATTTTCCATTTGTACAGTACACATTTACCCCCTTATTCGGCTATAACAGACAATCAGTAGTAACAGACACCATCTCCCCCCTTGTAGTCGGTCATAGTGAGGGTTTACTGTATTTGCACTATCTTGAATCTCCAGTCCTTGCAGTGTTTTGATTTAACACACTGGTTGGCACTAATACAGTTTATTTATTAATGATGTTCTCCTTGTAATAGAGAAGGTTGTCAGGGGAAGGAGTAAAATCAGTGAAGAGTGTAGGTAGAGAGGATAGCAGGAAACTGTTCCCATTGGTGGAGAGGTCAAGAGCCATGGGATATTGGATGAAGGTGATTGGCAAGAAAAGAAACAAAAATGAGATGAGCAAGTGAGTGCCAAACATAACGGGGCAGTCCGCTGATACAGTAGGGGTGCTTGCAGCTCAACTGCAGCCATTGGCGAGACCAAGCATATACTGGGCGATCGTTTTCCTGCGCACCTTCGCTCAGCCCACCTGGACCTAACCGATCTCCCAGTCGCTAAACACTTTAATTCACCTCCCCTTTCCCACACTGACCTTTCAGTCCTAGGTCTCCTCCATTGTCAGAGTGAGGCTAAACGCAAATTGGAGGAACAGCGTCTCATATTTCGCTTGGGCCGCTTACAGCCCAGTGATATGATTATTGTTTTCGCTAACTTCAAGTAACCCTGACATTCCCTCTCTCTCCATCACTCCTCCACCCAAGTCGCACCAGCTTCTCGTTTTCACCCAACAAACAGCTAATGGCTCGTTTCCTTTATCAACGTTACGTTTTTGCATATCTTTCATTCATTTGTTCTATATCTCTCTACATCATCGTTTATATCTCTTGTTTCCCTTTCCCCTAACTTTCAGTCTGAAGAAGGGTCTTGACCCGAAACGTCACCCAACCCTTCTCCACAGAAATGCTGCCTGTCCCGCTGACATTCCAGTTTTTAGTGTCTATCTCTGCTCTGTCTTGTCCGTGTGCAACTTGCATGTTCTCCCCGTGATCACGTGGGCTCCTCCTGGATGTTGCAGTTTCCTCCCACATCCCAATACTGTATGGGGCATTTAACTGACGACATACCCTAAGTTGTCATAGAAACATAGAAACATAGAAAATAGGTGCAGGAGTAGGCCATTCGGCCTTTCGAGCCTGCACCGCCATTCAATATGATCATGGCTGATCATCCAACTCAGTATCCCGTACCTGCCTTCTCTCCATACCCCTGATCCCTTTAGCCACAAGGGCCACATCTAACTCCCTCTTAAATATAGCCAATGAACTGACCTCAACTACCTTCTGTGGCAGAGAATTCCACAGATTCACCACTCTCTGTGTGAAAAAAAACTTTCTCATCTCGGTCCTAAAAGACTTCCCCCTTAGCCTTAAACTGTGACCCCTTGTTCTGGACTTCCACAACATCGAGAATAATCTTCCTGCATCTAGCCTGTCCAACCCCTTAAGAATTTTGTAAGTTTCTATAAGATCCCCCCTCAATCTTCTAAATTCCAGCGAGTACAAACCGAGTCTATCCAGTCTTTCTTCATATGAAAGTCCTGCCATCCCAGGAATCAATCTGGTGAACCTTCTCTGCACTCGCTCTATGGCAAGAATGTCTTTCCTCAGATTAGGAGACCAAAATTGTACACAATACTCCAGGTGTGGTCTCACCAATGACCTGTACAACTGCAGTAGAACCTCCCTGCTCCTATACTCAAATCCCCTCGCTATGAATGCCAACATACCATTCGCTTTCTTCACTGCCTGCTGCACCTGCATGCCTACTTTCAATGACTGGTGTACCACGACACCCAGGTCTCGTTGCATCTCCCCTTCTCCTAATCGGCCACCATTCAGGCTGCTTTCCTGTTCTTGCCACCAAAGTGGATAACCTCACATTTATTCACATTATACTGCATCTGCCATGCCTTTGCCCACTCACCTAACCTATCCAAGTCACGTTGCAGCCTCCTCGCATCCTCCTCACAGCTAACACTGCCCCCCAGCTTCGTGTCATCCGCAAACTTGGAGATGTTGCATTCAATTCCCTCGTCCAAATCATTAATATATATTGTAAATAGCTGGGGTCCCAACACTGAGCCTTGCGGTACCCCACTAGTCACTGCTTGCCATTCTGAAAAGGACCAGTTTATTCCTACTCTTTGCTTCCTGTCTGCCAGCCAGTTCTCTATCCACATCAATACTGAACCCACAATACCGTGTGCTTTAAGTTTGCATACTAATCTCTTATGTGGGACCTTGTCGAAAGCCTTCTGGAAGTCCAGATATAACACATCCACTGGTTCTCCCTTATCCACTCTACTAGTTACATCCTCGAAAAATTCTATAAGATTCGTCAGACATGATTTACCTTTCATAAATCCATGCTGACTTTGTCCAATGATTTCACCACTTTCCAAATGTGCTGCTATCCCATCTTTAATAACTGACTCTAGCATTTTCCCCACTACCGATGTTAGACTAACTGGTCTGTAATTCCCCGTTTTCTCTCTCCCTCCCTTTTTGAAAAGTGGGGTTACATTAGCTACCCTCCAATCCTCAGGAACTACTCCAGAATCCAAAGTCCATTATGTTGATGGGTTGCAGGAAAACCAGGTGCAAGAGGCATGAACAGTTATGAGCATGTCGAAGCGAAAAACGGAATGGCATTGATCCAGTGGGCTGATTGGTTTCCTCCTATGGTCAAAGGAAATATGAATAGACTAATGGAATCCATATGTTAGCATTAACACACAATTATGCACAATTAAAAACAATAAAATTAGTTCAAGTAAAAAGCTATACCAATTGCTCCCACTCATTATCCATGTTCTTTAGAATTACACTTTGTTTTTCTATGCAGTTGTGATTCTGCTTTTTTTGTCCCTCAGCCATGCTTCATAATAAGTTGTGCCAGGCTGTGTTGGTCTTGCTTTCTGTCAATCTTAATGCCATCAGAAATCTAATTATGTAGTTGCTTGCAGCATTTGTTGTTTTTTTAAGTGTGAAAGAACTGACGGGAGCAATATAAGCGGCAGTTATGAGGAAATAGCTGTAAGAGGCCACCAGCGTCAAAGGACGGCAGAATAAATAGAAGTTTGGCCTGAAATAGAGTGAGTGAGTGAGAGAGCAGTGAATTATATTTATTGACTTGTTCACTGTTCAAGGACTGGTAGCTGCTGAACAGATGGTGTCTTTTGCAAGCTGCTTCGACTACAAAGCAAGCAAAAAATCAAGCGTGGAAGTACTGGTAACTGGATTGGTTTTTATTGGCGCTTCTGAAAGTGGTACCTATGGTCCAATTGATGGTGCAAGCTGTGAGTGTGTACAGGCAAAAGGCAGCAGATTGTGGAGTTATCTTTTTCAAAAAAACAATAGGGTTGTAACCAGTTATTTTAATTTCCCAATCCATTCATTGTGGCAAGATGGCTGGCAGAAAGCAACCCTGGCCAGAATTGGCCCAGAGGGAGAGTTCTGGGGAATTGAATGAGGTGCCCTGTGGGATCGAAGTTTTATAATTTGAAGAAGGATTCGGAGACATACGGTGTATGATGGTCCTTGAAACTTGTTTCAGATTCAGTACGTTGGCAAAAATTGAGAAAAGAGAGAAACAGACTGAGGTGAAAGAGCACAGGGACCTCCTAAATTTCAGAAGCTGTCTGCAACGATTTTGATACTGATACCTATGATGGAGCCAAGGAAGGAAATGATGGATATTAAAATCACAGCAAGCAGCTGCAATTGCTTATCCAGCAGCTGAGAGAAATCAAAGGTTATCTGGCAGGTTTTTATCAATTAGAAGGATAGATATACTTTCTGCAGCTCTAACCAAGCATTTAAATACTTGCTGTGATGAGAAGCATCGCAGATTGTGGCGATGAATGTGCAAAGGGAAGCTGAGGTGCTTGGGGTTATCTTAGACAAAAAGCACAAACTCAAGGACAAGATATCGGCCAGTAGACTGCATTCAGTTCTGAGCATATCCTTTTTGGAACGTATTAAATTCTTTAGAATAATGTAGAAAACTCGTAATAATGATTCGAGGTTGTAATTATGAGGCACAGGTCCGAAGATCTTGAAAGGATGGAATCTAGCAGATTTTCACATTATGAAAGATTTTGAAGCTTCAGCCACTTTTCATTGAAACAGTGAAAGGTGACTGATTTTCCCTTGCACGGTTAATTTTGTTAACACAATTCCCGTGACCTCAGCGTAGCCTAAACTGACCGGCATTTATACATTGGCTTGAGTTTATAATTGTTGTTTTCATACAGGAAGGATTGGTGATTCTTTTTTTGTGATATTGATGATCAACTTGGATGTAAATGTGGGAAGAACGATTAGTACGTTTGGGGGTGATATGAAAGTTGGTGATGTTGTGGATAGTGAAGGAGGACAGTCTGCTCCATTTCAGTTACAAGCTCATGGTGAAGAGAGCAGAGATGTGTGGAGGGAAGCCTGCCTCATGAATTTACTAAGTCTGTCCTACATGGCCACCAACAGGTCTGGTCTGGTCAGACACCGAAAATATTAAAAATTATAGAACTTGACAGCACAGGAATAGTCCTATAGCCTACGTGACCTTTAGCCTACGTTGCCCGTGCTGAACATGATGCCAAATTAAACTAATCTCCTCTGCATGCAATCCATATCCTTCCATTCGCTGCATCACACTGAACAGACTTCCCATCATTGACTCCAACTACACTTCACTCTGCCTTGGAAAATCATCCAACATAATAAATGAGTTGTCCCACCCCAAGCCTGGGGGAATTTGTGGCCATGGGAACCTCTGGGATTGGAATACATTGACAAGTACTGCTCTGATTTAATTGAATGATTCCTGTCCTTATCCTCTGGGTGGTTATTGTCTCTGTCCATTAAAAAAAAGTATATGCTCTTTTGAACAATTAATTTTGTTTTATGACAACGAGCATGTCAACATAATTGGCAATGAAAAGAGTAGAAGATGCCACTTCCATAGCAATAAGCTAGTCATTTCATTGCTTTAGTGATTAATATTTTGGTAATTATATTGTGGTCTACAATAAAAGATTATGCAAATTGAATGTGGCGGAGCAGTGAGTGTGTCACTTGTGTCAGTGTTATCGCAATGTAGCAGATGCTCCTGTAAAAGATTACATCGTGAAATACATGCACAGTTGGCTACTTATCATGAGAAACTACAGTGACTCCAAAATATTGCAACTTACATTTGCCCTTTGCCTAGTTAAGAACGAAGAAAATGCAAAATTCAATGCCTGTGATGTGGTTAATCCCTAAAGTTGGTGTTGAATTTCTTCTTGCTTGGAATACACCAGAACTTAACGATGCCTGCATAAATTTGTTAATAGAACATTAGTGTATTATATATTATGGCCAGCTGGTTCCTTCAGGGAAATATAAAGCAAGCGTTTTGATCGTGAACAGAGTCACAACTTCATATGAAGTAACATGAAGTAATAAGGTGTAACTTACATTTGCCCTTTGCCTAGTTAAGAACGAAGAACATGCAAAATTCAATCTCTGTGATTTGGATAATCCCTAAAGTTGTTGCTGAGGTTTTTCTTCTTGCTTGGAATATACCATAATTTAATGATGCCTGCATAAATTTGTTAATAGAACATTATATATTATGGCCAGCTGGTTCCTTCAGGGAAATATAAAACAAGCGATTTGATTGCAAATGAAGTAACATGTAGAATTATCCACCATCTTGGTATTTCCATTTTGAGAGCCCATGGTCTTTAGCAGCACAAATGTCAGTATGAATATATATATATATTTATGTGTGACAAGATCTAAAATGAGATATGATCACAGAGGAACCATTAACATGTGACATGAATGCATATTACTACAGGCACAGTAATTGACAGCAAATGATTTGAGTATGGTTATGATTAACCCTTCAAAACCAGCAGGTAAATTACTTCTGTAGATGCAAGGAACTGCTGGTTTACAAAGAAAGACACAAGGTGCTGGAGTAACTCAGTGGGCCATGCAGCATCTCTGGAGAGCATGGACGGGTGACTTTTTGGGTCGGGACCCTTCTTCAGAAATATCTTTTGTTTCGATGTTCAACATGCTGTTCTATCCCTTGCCAAAATCATTGATCAAAGCGATAATGAATAAGTGGCACATTGGTGCAGCAAGTAATGTTGCTACCACATAGGTTCTGTAACCTATGTAAGTTGCAATGTGTGAGGAATTCACCCTTTCTCCCTGTGGCTCATTACATAATGACTGTGCCAGGAAGAAAGTGTTGCAAGGGGACAAGTAATGCAGTTGCAGATGCATCTGAAGGAGGTGTGAATGGGATTAACAGAGCCCTCATATGGCGTGCTACTATAGTGACATCCGCAGATGCTACTCGACCTGTCAAGTTCATCGAGCAAATTGTGTGTGACTCCATATTCCAGCATCTGCCATATTTTGTGTCTTCAAGATTCTACAAAGGATTGGCAGGGTGGATGCTGAGAGAGAATGTCCTTGTATGTGAGAAAAGGAAGGTTTCATTCACACCATCGTCATAGTCGTAGCTATCCCTCAAGGTCGAGGATGATGGTCCAGAATGAAGGCGCCTGTGCGTGTGTTTGTATAACGTGTACTTGATGTTGCACTCCAAGAAGCACATGGTCCTTCACAAATCAATCAACTAATTCCAATGGCAAGGGAGCCAAGATGATTGGAGCCGATAGATTTGTTGCAGCCTTCATCGCCGTTGTGTTCAAGATAACTTTGTCCACCTGGTCCGCCATTGAGGTCTTGTACATTGGATTGTTCTTAATCTGGACCCTCATCCTCGACCTTATCGCCATGGGTGGCCCTACCAGAAGCTAGTGCTTCCAACGGCCTCGCTCGGAATCATGGGGGCACGCAAGCCTCTTCACCACAACAAGGTGAATGATCCGAAGGGGCTTCACACCAAGCACTTTCTTAATGCCCATCCAACCTTGCTTTCAGCTGCCACTGCTGAAATAGGATGAGGTCTATCTGTGATCAGCCTCCACCATTCTTTCAACACCAATCTGTAGCTATAGTGAAATACAAATCATATTGTAGGTGACTGAATATTAATCAAGTTCAGCAATGAACTATAAAGATCTGCTTATTGTTACTGAGGACACTTTCAGATGGCTCACTAATTACATACACTGAATGACTCTGGCTGGGAAATGAAGAACCAGGAGTAAACTGCACTGGACTAAAATGGACACTCAGTACAAAAGAATTTTAAACCCATGTTATTCCATAAATTCAGATTTTTTTAACAGCGCGATTCATTTTGGGAAGTCAAATAGTACATAATAGGTTATTAAGGAATCCTGATAAACAGAGGGACCTTGGGGTTCAAGTCCATAGCTCCATGGTAGTGGCAATAAATGTGGACAAACCAATGAAGAAGGTGTATGTCATGTTTGCCTTCATAGGTCAGGGCGTAATATATAAAAGTTGGGATGTTATTTTGTAACTTTACAAAACCAGGCTTGATTGGAATTTTGGATGTTGCACTTTGGGAAGGATGTGATTGCAATGAAGACGGTGCAGAGTTGAGTAACAAGATTGAAGTGTTTTAGTTAAGAGAAGAAATTGGATACGCTGCTATTATAATTGGATAGGCTGCTATTATAATTTGCCCTGAGCGAAAGAGGGCTAAGAGATAACCTGACAGAGGTATATAAAATTATAAGAAACATAAATAAGGTAGATAGTTAGAAACATTTCCCCATCGTCGGGCTATCAAAAAAGGTTTAAAGCCAGAGAAAAGAATTTTCAAGGGGCTCTGAAGGAGATGCTTTTACACACAGAGTAGTTAATATCTGGGATTTGCTACCAGGTAAGGTGGTGGACAGATATTTTAACTACATTTAAGAAATGTTTAAGCAGGCACTTGATGAGGCAAGGCGTAGAAGGATAGGTTCCAATTGTAGGTAAATGGGATTGATATAGATGAGCAAAATAATCGTAATGGGCTGAAGCTCCAGTTTCTGGGCTGTACAAATCTATGACTCTGATTCTATAACATGAATCAGGCTTACTGTCATAAAACATATGCTTTGAATAGAAAACATTATTTTGTTAAACTTGTGAGAACAGTGAGAAGTGGGCTGATATGTCTGAGTTGTGCAAAAGAAGTGTAGTCAAATGAATGAATAACTGAAACATCACATTTAACAGATTTCTTCATTTGTTCACAGCACAGACATGACCAAATTTCCCACAGTTTAGTCACTGTACATATTCATTTTGTGTGCCGGTCTGGTGCACTGTTTGATCCATGGTGGTCATTCTTATTGTTATTAATATTTACATCCGCTAACACAATTATTGCAACATGTATACTCTAACCAGAGTATTGCTTCCCATTAACATTTTCTACTCAAGCCATAATGTAAGTGTCAAAGCCATTATATTAGATTGTTCTCATGGCATATAAAAGATAAAAGATATGAAAGGACAGACTGCAAAGAGATTTCTAATTGTAATTCACACTCATACTCATCGATCAATTCCTCTGAAGACAGAATTGGTGTAAGATAGCTAATTAAGACAGATTTATTGCATTCGAAATGGTTATGTTTTTGTTGAGAGATTAATCAGCCTGCTTAACTGTTTTGTTTGCCCTGAGATTTGACCAGTGGAATTGTGTTTTCAATTTGCTGTTTTGATGTGGCAGCTCTGCTGCAGTTTACAAATTCCGCACTATTATTTTTGTTACAAACAGAAGTCAGAGTCAATGCCACAACTATCTACATTACAAGAGCAGGCAACATGAAGTAAATCCATTGCTTTGCATTATTTTTGGCGTCCTCTTCATCAATATTGATGAAGGTCGCATGGCATGTACTCAACATCTCTCAGTCACACAACGGAGGAAAAGTGAGAGAAATGTGAAAAAATTGGAAGTGGTGAATGAGGTGAGGTGATGTTGGGGTAGGAGAAAATTACCAAAGCTTGTGGGTGTTGAAAAGTTTAATAAATTCATTTCTCAAAAGGGATCTAAGTAGTTGTATTCTCAGCAGGATCTGCGATGGAGTTTTTCAAACAAGGTTACGTTAGTGCTGCTAAGGAATGCCTCTGCAGGAATGGACCAAGGGTTGTTGGATGTCTCCATTGGATGTCAGATAAGGTTAAATTAAATCATTATTGTGAAAGTATTCGCTGTTGAGTTTTTAAAGTCACCTAATTAACTCCTATCACAGAAGAGTCAATAGACTTTACATATAAACATAAAAATATGAATTGGTTAAGCTATTCAGCCCTCAGAGACTGCTCCTCCATCTCAATTATATATTTCCACTTTAGTGCAGAATTTGGAATATCTAATAGTGCGGAATTTGTAAACTGCAGCAGAGCATCACCACATCAAAACAGCAAATTGAAAACACAATTCCACTGGTCAAATCTCAGGGCAAACAAAACAGTTAAGCAGGCTGATTAATCTCTCAACAAAAACATAACCATTTCAAATGCAATAAATCTGTCTTAATTAGCTATCTTACACTAATTCTGTCTTCAGAGGAATTGATGGATGAGTACGAGTGTGAATTACAATTAGAAATCTCTTTGCAGTCTGTCCTTTCATTTCCACTCACACCCTGGTTATTATTTTTACATTCAAAAACATATCACTGTCTTTTCTTAACTATATTTAATGCCTTAACTTCCAATTCCTTATGTGTTAGACAATTTCACAAGTTAATTACCCTCTGAATAAAGACATGTATTTTCTTCTCATTTTAGTCTTAAATTTCTTACTACTTATCCTGAAGCTAGGAAAGTTAGATTAGTAACAGATAGCCATGTTGATCGGTAGGGACACTGTGGGCCAAAGGGCCTGTTTTTATCTCACACAGCTCTCTGACTCGAAGAATAAAAAAGTAAAAACTAGAAACCTGTTACATTCATGTCTAAGTGCTTAATGGGCCGACCCTCAATTTTAGTTGTGTTTTTATATTACACAAAAGTATTAACAGACTAATTTTCAATGAGTTTGTGGGTGGAATTGCTGATCAGAAGGAACTCACCGGTCAGGAAATAGCTGCTTTGCATGATGCTAATCAAATTTCTAATGTATCTACATCGCATTCCTTTAATACTTTTGGAGAGATCGCGATCCAAAAGACAGCTATCTCTATCTTACAATGGAATGAAGCAAAGTAAATCACAATGCAGCAAATGTCTGAAATTAAACCAGGAGGTAACAAGATTTTGGAGCATAGTTGAGAATCAAAGACTGTTCCTCTGGTTTCTCATTTATTTCTGCCTTTAAACATGTGAAACTGCTTCCATCAGTTGTTTATTCCACACGGCAAAGATGATGGAATCTGTTTACTGTCACAACATATATTGCTCCCAGCTTCATGGCGTTAGAGGTCTCCTGACTGGTTTGGCTTTCTACCTTCATTGCTATGCATGTTTTAAAGAAAAAGCATGTGTGCTAAGTAAAATGTTGAATAAAGCTTATGTTTGCCCTATCTGAGTATTGAGATGGCTGGGACACACTGACATTCACCAGAATGTGTTTTTTTCTAATCATGTCATTAGTAAAAAGTTGCAGAATTTTGAAAAACAAAATACCTCAGGAAGATTTATTAACAAAATGCTGGAGTAACTCAGCAGGTCAGGCAGCATCTCGGGAGAGAAGGAATGGGTGACGTTTTGGGTCGAGACCCTTCTTCAGACTGAAGAAGGGTCTCGACCCGAAACGTCACCCATTCCTTCTCTCCCGAGATGCTGCCTGACCTGCTGAGTTACTCCAGCATTTTGTGAATAAATCGATTTGTACCAGCATCTGCAGTTATCTTCTTATACCTCAGGAAGATAATGTGTGATTCACAACAAATGTTTACATATTGAACAAAAATATATTAAATTATGCAAATAGAATGAAAGGTCAATTCTGGTTACTGGCAGTGAGATTCCAAAAGCATGCACGATCTAAGTGAGGGAAGCACTGCCAGAGATCTTCAGGGTTCATCTGTGAGCACCAGTGGATAGAGAGAGACTGAAATTAAATCAAATTGTTGAAAAATTGGATGACAACCCTGCATGCAGATCATGTGTAGGAAGGAACTGCAGATGCTGGTTTACACCGGAGATAGACACAAAATACTGCAGTAATTCAGCGGGACAGGCAGCATCTCTGGAGAGAAGGAATGGGTGACATTTCAGGTCGAAACCCAAAACATCACCCATTCCTTCTCTCCAGAGATGTTGCCTGTCCCATTGAGTTACGGCAGCATTCTGTGCAGATCACATATTTACTTTGGGAGAATTTGTTGGGAAAAAGTGGTGCAGACAAATTGTAGACTTTGAATTGGATCTGGGGAGGACGTGATTGTCTGAAATATCTGAAACTGGGAAAGAAAGAAAAGTTAATTAATATAATATTAGGAAAGTAGGTACTTGTAGTTCTGAATTTGCTGGAGGCAATACAGAATGTGAAATGTCTCATTAGCATACCAATCTCAAGTGGCCTTTCAGGATACAATACCTAGAAATGTGATTGTACTCAATAGACAGCTACAGTGGTAATAGTGGGTGGATAATTTGAGTTACAAAGAGTTTCTAAAATGTTAAACTTTCAGTTAGTTGGTGAACAACAACCAAAATGTTTGAAATATTAAAAAATAAAACACCAAGCTATGATGGGATTTAAAAGGAAATCTCTAAGAGAAATGCTAATGTTATATCTGATCCATTGAGATGAAATTGGCTTTGGGAACACTCAATGTATAGGCAGGAAGTTCCATCTCCTGAGGTGAAACACATGGCCCAAGCATAGATTTAGTTGAGGAAGGCAGTTTTCTAATCGTGTGTTAAGAAACCCATGGATCTTAACTTTCTCCCGGCAGCCACAAAATTTGACATGACTCACTCAGCACTAAAGAGGCACCTACGTAAAAGATCAAAAATGACCATTACCATTTACACCAAAAGAATCCCAAATTTAAACAGGAATGTTTCCCCTCTTCTTCAGTGGTGTTTCTGTTGTAAAGGCCCCCTCGTAGCCCAGGAGTGTCACTGCACTAACATGTTAATGCGATTGTTGCTAGGTTTTAGGGGATATTGGAGATTTATTGTATACTAGATGGGCGTGGACCCATTGGGTCCAAACCTCTCGTGCGGGCCTGGCAACCGGGGAATCTCCCCTGGAGCCGGGGGGTGGCGAGGGGGAGAGGAAAAGGGAGAGGGAGCCACTCACCCCAGCCCCGGGGCGGCGTCCAGAGCCACTTTGGGTGCAAATCTCTCCTGCAGCGGCGGCTGGATGACCAGGGCTGTTGTTTTCAGCGGGAAGAAGCCACGGCAGATAACCAGCATGCTTTGAGCCGAAGCGCAGATGCGGCGGTCATCTTACGCAAGTATTAGATCAATGGACCACATTTGCGCAGGCGTGGACCTGTTGGGTTCCCATTGTGAAGTCAAACACGGAGGTATTACTGCGCAGGCATGGCTGACAGGCAGTGCAAGTCGAAAAAGGGTTTGTTAAAGTTTAAAAAGTGATTTTTTAAAGTTTAAAAAGTGAATACATTTTAAAATATAACAACCATTTGAACTGCAGGCCAATGGAGAATAAGGTGGGCCTAAAATTGTTGCGCTATCGTGTACCATTTTGGCTGTATTTCAGGTATAAATATATTTACAAATGAACAAATATACAAATATACAAGATGAGAGTTTTAGTAATATCTATATAGATATAGATTACAGCAGGAGACAAAGTACTAGAAAAATTACTGCAATATTCAGTGACACTCTAAATGTCCTCAGCTCCTCCTGCCTCAGTACTGAAAAGCAGAGGTTCCATTGGTCAGTTCTGTCTATAAGATCATAGAAATTGAAGATGTTCAAATCCCCTAATACCTAATCAGTTTTTCATTTGCATTACGTAATATGAGACTACTTTCCATTTTATAATATATTTACTTGTGGGTTTCCACATGCCCACTTTTGTGATGTTGCTTTTACACTGGCCACTTCCATTACAAGGCCACGATATATTATGTTTTATTAGAGATTACCTTACCCTTGAAGGTATTTATTTCACAAAATGCTGGAGTAACTCAGCAGGTCAGGCAGCATCTCAGGAGAGAAGGAATGGGTGACGTTTTGGGTCAAGACCTTACCCTTGAAGGCTTGTCCCCACAAATATTGCACAAATTAGAATTGTGAAGCAGTATTCATACTTATCTCAATGGACATGACTAAAACACATAGAAATAAAATAAGAGTTCAGACATGATGCAGCATCTTAAACTGGAGTCATCCACCGAGTGCACCAACATTAAAACACACAAAGTGCTGGTGTAAGTCAAGTAGCATCTCTGGAGGATATGCATAAGTGATGATTTGGGTCAGGACCTTTCTTAGATTGATTGAGGTAGGGGATAGAAAGCTGGAATGGAGGTGGGGGCAGGATAAAGCTAGGCAAGTGATAGGTGGATGCAGGTGTGGTGTGGTTTGATTGAACGTTGGTTGGACAAAAGTCAAAAGACAAAAGGCCCTGAGATAATGTAAGGAGAGAAATGGCGTGAAATATGAAGCCAGTGGGAGGGATTTAGGTAAAAGGGGATGGAGGAAATGGGAAAGGGTGGCAGAATAATGGAAACAATTTAAAAGACATTGGACAGATATGTGGATAGGAGAGGTTTAGAGGGATCAAGGGCAAACATGGGCACAGAGAACTAGCATAGATGGGGCATCTTGGTTGGCAAGGACAAGTTGGGCCAAAGGGCTGTATGACTCTGTGACTTTAAATGGGTGTGCATCCAGGTGGGCACGAGGAAGAGAGGGGCATAAAAGGAAGGGGTGTGGTGTTTGTTGGTTAGTTACCTAAAATTGGAACATTCAATGCAAATATCATTGGCTACCCAAGTAGAATATAAGGTGCTGTTCCTCCACTTTGCACATGGACTCACTCTGATGGTGTGAAGGGTGTAAAGGGACAATGGTAAAGATGAGAAAATGGGGGCCGAGGAATTGAAATTTATTGAAGTGTTGAAGAGCATGTGAGGTGTCTCACTAGACAAGGGGGAGCAAGAGAGAATTGAGTCATTTGACACATCCATTCCCCATCAGTCTCAGAACCCTCTGATTCTTCCTTGAACAGAGATCAATGGGTTCCCCTCTACTAACACTCTCCACGGCCTGGCAAATACTGTCCTCACCCTATCAACTACTCTTTTGACTCCTCTCATTTTCTTCAAGTTAAAGGTGTTGCCATGGGGACTTGCATGGGCCCCAACTACATCTGCCTTTTTGTTGGTTATGCCGAACAATCCTTGTGGTGAATGGAGGTGTAAAGAGACTCCAAATACCTCAATCCTATCTTGTCCCACCCCTTCTGACCTACAACTGAGACACCACATGCACTTCAATAAATTTAACTTCCTAGTGCCCCATTGTCTCATCTTTACCAGGGACATCCAGTTTCTTGAACTCCTCCGGAATGAGTTCACCTGCAAACTGGAGGAACAGCATCGAGTATTCTGCTTGGGTAGCTTACCTAACAGTATGAACATTGAATTCTCCAATTTGAGGTAATTAACCAATTAAAAACTACACCACCTCCTTTTCCCCCTCCCTTCTCTGTGCCCCATCTGGATGAGCACACATTTATCCCACTCTCCTGCCAACCTTTCCTTTCCTTTCCTCCATAATCTTCCACCTACATCCCTCCCTTTGGCTTCATACGTCATCCCTTTGCCTTCCTTACCCCATTATCTGACAGCCTTTTGCCTTTTTTCCTTTATCCAACCATCTGCTGTCCCCCAGTTGGTGTGTGGACATTCTGGTGGAATAAAGGGAATAAGTGGAATAAGTGGAATTCATGGTAAAAATGAAACAATGTGGGCCTGAGACTTGAAATTGATTCTGAAGAAGTGTCCCTTCCCGAAACGTCACCTATCCATGTTCTCCAAGAATGCTGTCTGACCCGCTGAATTACTCCAGTATTTTGTGTTTTAATGTTAGTCCATTTGGGTTCAGTTTTAAGTTGTTGTGTCATGTTTGTTGACTTCAGTTTAAGTTGTTGTGTCGTGTTTGTTCTCTTATTGCAATTTTAATGTATTTCAGTCATATCCATAGAGATAAGTATGAATACCTCTTCACATTTCTGATTTTTGCAATATTTTTGGGGACAACCTTAAGGATTACGATCACTAATAAAACATAGTATACCATGACCTTGTGATTGAAGTGGCCAGGGTGACAGGAACACAACAAAAGTGTCATTTTTTTTGTGAACCAGCATCAGCAGTTCCTTGTCTGAAGAAAGGTCTTGACCCGAAAAGTCACCCATTCCTTCTTTCCAGAGATGCTGCCTGTCCCGCTGAGTTACTCCAGCTTTTTGTGTCTTTCATCAGTCCCTTGTGTCTACATTGGACTAACGTTAACACTGGTTTTCTGTTATTTCAATAAGTATAAACTGCAGGTTGACTGCAGCAACTTACAAATATTTGTGTAACAAATTTGAGTTTAGGAGCAGGGAGGTTCTGCTGCAGTTATACAGGGCCTTGGTGAGACCGCACCTGGAGTATTGTGTGCAGTTTTGGTCTCCTAACCTGAGGAAAGACGTTCTTGCCTTAGAGGGAGTACAGAGAAGGTTCACCAGATTGATCCCTGGGATGGCGGGACTTTCATATGAGGAAAGACTGGATAGACTGGGCTTGTACTCGCTGGAATTTAGAAGACTGAGGGGGGATCTTATAGAAACATATAAAATTCTTAAGGGGTTGGAGAGGCTAGATACGGGAAGATTGTTCCCGATGTTGGGGGAGTCCAGAACCAGGGGTCACAGCTTAAGGATAAGGGGGAAGTCTTTTAGGACCGAGATGAGAAAACATTTCTTCACACAGAGAGTGGTGAGTCTGTGGAATTCTCTGCCACAGAAGGTAGTTGAGGCCAGTTCATTGGCTATATTTAAGAGGGAGTTAGATGTGGCCCTTTTTGCTAAAGGGATCAGGGGGTATGGAGAGAAGGCAGGTACAGGCTACTGAGCTGGATGATCAGCCATGATCATATTGAATGGCGGTGCAGGCTCGAAGGGTCGAATGGCCTACTCCTGCACCTATTTTAAACAAAAAAATATTTGTGTAATAAAAAAGATGTTTTCTTCAAACATCTTCAGACTTTATTTCCTACTAGATGACCCGTGGACCCATTTGGTCCCGATGTTACTAAAGGTTCTTTAGTAACTTGTCAGTTTCTTGGTTGAACTAAATTAAGGCGCATGTTGCAATCAAAAGCACTTGAACAATTGGTTGGGCAGAAAGCAGCCAAAACGGTACACGATAGCGCAACAATATGAATGAAACACGACCCGTGGACCCATTGGGTTCCCGTTGTGACTGCGGTTGATGAATAAAAAGACGCACAGTTTTAATATTATTGAGTGGGCAAACTTTACCTTGAAGGAAATTTGAGCAATTACCTCAGGAGTCATTGTTCAGCGAAGCACGCATTGAACACGGAAATACTCGCTGGAATTAAACTCACTAGATTAATTCCCGGAATGGCGGGACTGTCGTATGTTGAAAGGCTGGAGCGATTGGGCTTGTATACACTGGAATTTAGAAGGATGAGGGGGGATCTTATTGAAACATATAAGATAATTAGGGGATTGGACACATTAGAGGCAGATAACATGTTCCCAATGTTGGGGGAGTCCAGAACAAGGGGCCACAGTTTGAGAATAAGGGGTAGGCCATTTAGAACGGAGATGAGGAAGAACTTTTTCAGTCAGAGGGTGGTGAAGGTGTGGCATTCTCTGCCTCAGAAGGCAGTGGAGGCCAGTTCGTTGGATGCTTTCAAGAGAGAGCTGGATAGAGCTCTTAAGGATAGCGGAGTGAGGGGGTATGGGGAGAAGGCAGGAACGGGGTACTGATTGATAGTGATCAGCCATGATCGCATTGAATGGCGGTGCTGGCTCGAAGGGCTGAATGGCCTACTCCTGCACCTATTGTCTATTGTCTATTGTCTATAATTTAGAAGACTGAGGGGGGATCTTATAGAAACATATATAATTCTTAAGGGGTTGGAGAGGCTAGATGCGGGAAGATTGTTCCCGATGTTGGGGGAGTCCAGAACCAGGGGTCACAGCTTAAGGATAAGGGGGAAGTCTTTTAGGACCAAGATGAGAAAACATTTCTTTACACAGAGAGTGGTGAGTCTGTGGAATTCTCTGCCACAGAAGGTAGTTGAGACCAGTTCATTGGCTATATTTAAGAGGGAGTTAGATGTGGCCCTTTTTGCTAAAGGGATCAGGAGGTATGGAGAGAAGGCAGGTACAGGCTACTGAGCTGAATGATCAGCCATGATCATATTGAATGGCGGTGCAGGCTCGAAGGGCCGAATGGCCTACTCCTGCACCTATTTTCTATGTTTCTATGTATTAGAGCAAAATGGCAATGTTTATATTATGGGGTAAGTGTCCGAAATACAGCCAAAACAGTACACGATAGCGCAACAATTTGAACAGAACTTAATACTGCACGATAGATTGGATAAACACAATCTCCAAACTTTGATAGACACAAAATGCTTGTCAGCGGGACAGGCAAACCTTTACGTTGTCCGATTCAATGGCTTAGTAATACAATTTCTTGTAATGATATAATCCTGAGCAGTATCGACAGCCTGATTTTTTTTTAATGAATGTTAGTTTGGGACAGGAATGGTAATAAATTAATGCTGTTACCGCAAGTCCCTCGAGTCCTTCAATTTGAATGACATGTATTGCACCCAAACCCACACCAGAGCAAAGAAATGTAAACCGAGGGGGGGGGGATCTCCAGATTAATTAATTAATGTTTGAATGCGCATAGGCCGAGTCTGCATTTACCTTCACACGGAAGCGAAGAACGAGGCGGATGCAGTGGCTCATACAGACAGGGGCCAGGAACCAGACTATGGGCAGTGGAGTGCCTCTGTTCTGGTCATGGCTGATGATCTGCTGGGCAGTCTGCCTGTCGTTGGTCTGCTTCTTCACCCACTCGTGGATTCGGGGCTTCTCCTGTGCGCCGTTGAAGTACACGACCAGCTCGATGTTGCCGCTGAGACAGGCCTTGGACAGGGAGGCCAGGTAGCTCAGCATGTGATTCAACTGCCCGCCACTCACCCAGTCATTGTAGAAGCCGCCATACAGGTGGTGCAGGCTGTTCTCAGCAACGAGCAAGAGGCGGAGCGGGCTGCGGCGGCCGGTTGCAGCCTCCACCCACCAGGCTGCCGTGGGCCTGCTTCTGCAGCTCCACCAGCACCATGGCGCTAGCGCAGTGTCTCTCCATGGACTCCTGGATGCTCTGCACGCCCATGGGCGCCACCTCAACCCGCTCGCCGCAGGCCAGGTGGCACGGGGCAGTGAAGAGCGGGAGGCGGTGGAGGGGAGAGGAAAGGGGAGAGGGAGCCACTCACCCTGGCCCCGGGCAGCCATCGCGGCGGCCAACAGCAGGAGAGCGGCCGCAAGGCGCTGCCGCATGTCCGTCCTAGCTGGCGGCCACCTTTACCTTCTCTCTGCCACCGCGCTGCACCATGGGAGGAAGGTCAGGCGGATGGCACGCAGGGGCAGGCGCTGGTCCTCCGGGCCCGCCAACCCTCCCCCAACTACGCAGGCACGGCTGCCGGGCCCGGCAAATGGGTGCGCATTTATTAAAGTTTATAAGCTGAATTACATTAAAAATAACAAAACTTGTAACTGCACACCGCAGGAGAATGGTGAGTAAGGTGGGCCTAAAATTGTTGCGTTATTGTGTATCGTTTTGGATGTTATCGGGAACATACATACAAGTTTTAGTAACGTACAGATTTCCATCACTTGTGGTTCATTTTCAAAACTCAATTGCACATTTCATTTCCACACTCAATTCTCTGCTTTCAATGCCCAAAG
This sequence comes from Rhinoraja longicauda, assembly GCF_053455715.1. NCBI lineage: Eukaryota > Metazoa > Chordata > Chondrichthyes > Rajiformes > Arhynchobatidae > Rhinoraja > Rhinoraja longicauda. The sequence continues at coordinate 28,969,213 of NC_135966.1, forward strand.
TAACGATGAAAATTTGATGCTCTCTTCAAACCAAATGGCCTGTTAAAATGATCAGTTCCCGCTGCCTTTTAACAGTCTTGTTAGCAGGCCAGAATTTGGCACAAGGTCATGCAGCAAGTGCATAATTGGTAAGTGAGTAAATATAAACACGCTGCATTTAAACTCAAAGCGGTGAGTATTTATACAACTACCCATCATAGTTTAGCCTTCACTTTGATATTTAATTTAAACTTGTAGGATGGAGGCTATATGTATTCGTGTGCGTATGTACACGTAAATGTACAGTTTGCTATGAAAAAAAATAATTTGGGGCTCAAGCATGCTAACAAATAATTTAATTATTAAAAATATTTAGAGTTCAAACTAAATATAATTAATGTAAATGATTTATCAGTTTCCATTGTCATACAGGAATTGTTTTCTTCTAACAAAACCTTTCATGTATACACAATGCAAATTATGCCCGTTTGCACATACAATATTATGCACTGAAAAATAGCTACTTCCCAACTTACGGGGATAGCGCTAATTACATGTGGCGTATTTTGCTCTGACAACATGAAAAAAAGAGTAATGGAAGCTGGAGTTGGCCATTCAGCCCCTTTTGTCTGCTCTGACATTCAACAAGATCATGGGTAGTCTTGCATTTTTGTTTCACTTTCTGCATTAAACAATATATCCTTTTACGCTAAACCTTCAATATCTAAAACACTTTTGTTGCCCCTTTGCCTCTAAAGGGGATCATCTGGTGTGGTGAACAAGAAAGAAATAGCTAAATTCAAGTTCAATACTACCTGCCTGAGACCCAGACTCATTAAAGTGGGTCATAGTTTTCTCTGAAGTTTAATGTCCGGGTCCTCCTGCGATTGTTGTTCCCAGGGTGTCAATCCCAATGTACTTGATGTTGCTTCTTTTATTTCTTTTGACTCCAATCTTTCAGAATACTGAGACTCCTTAAACCCCAACAGAGCCAGTCAGACACAGAAAAATATGAGTTGATGAGTCTTGACAGTTTTCTCGTAGGTTTTATGATCAAGTCTTCACACACTGGCATTTCACACTGGTTTTAGCCTAGGTCTTTGCTCATTTCTTATAATCACAGTGACAACTACTCTTCTAGCTCCCTGTCATCCCTGTTTGGACATCATGGAAGATGTTTCAGAGTTTTTTTTATCTCTTCACAACCAAATGACCACTGTCTTGTCAACCAGCAGACCCCATAAACTCCCAGCTGAGAATAATGAGAGATAAAGACTTTTACTTTGTACTCGATTTCCATATCCCATGAATGTCTGGTTTCAGTCCGCACCTCATAGTTTAAATGCCATTGGTGGCCTCTCGAAGCAAATCTCAATCCAAAATTCTGTGCTCAATTTATCACTTCCAGAAAACACTCTTCCAAATAAGCTGTTGTCAATTTTCTTAGCATTCATGGAGAACTTCTCAGCCCATTGTCCATCCTATGTTTAGCTTGTTCAAACTGTAAACACAGTCCACTCATCTTTCCCAGGGTGGTTATTTTAACCATTTGCATGCCCCCTTGTTTGTTCTAATTTTCTTCTAACAATTACCTGTTATTTAGGTATAATTGGGTTCTCTTCCCATCATAATTTGCAGTTTGCACTGTTGATCTCAATCTTAAATACACTGAGTATCCACAGCTCACTTAGATAAACAAATTCAAAGATTCAATATGCACTGATGAAGAAATCTTGCTCTCATCTCTGTCCCGAGTGGCCAATCTCTGATTTTGAGACTGGTTCTAGACAACCCACCCAGGGGAAAGGATCTCTGCATCCTTGACAAGTTTGTAAGAACTTTGTGCATTTGAAAGAGCAGAATGGAGCAGTGTAAATTGAGAAGTGATCTTATCAAGTTGTATAAGATCTCTCATTCTCCTAAACTCCAGGGTTTATTGACTGTCTATACAATCTCTTCTCATATGAAAACCCACTATACCAGAAATCATTCTGATGAACCTTTGTGCACTTCCTCTACCTCAAATACATCTTACTTTAGGTTGGGAGACTAGATCTGTATATCTGTATGCAATGTTCTTGATGTGGTCTCACCAGAGCACAAAACAATTGGATCAAGATATCTTTACTCTTGTACTCAAATCCTCTTGCAGTAAAGGCGAACATACAATGCGACTTTGTAATTGCTTGTTCTACTTATATATTAACTTTAAATGGTCAGTGTACAAGGAACCTAGGCCAATCTGTTTCTCAACATCTTTCAATCTCTCACTATTTAAATATATTCCACTTTTCTTATTTATCTAAGGTGATGACTTGATATTTTTGCACAGAAGAAGGCATTTCACATGTTGGCCTTCAGCAGTAAGGCCATTGAGTATAGAAGTTGGGACGTCATGTTGCAATTGTATAAGTCTTTGATGAAGCAGAACTTGTAACATTGTGTTTGGTTTTGGTCAACCTGCTAAAGGAAAAATGCCATTAAACTGGAAAGAGTGCAGAAAAGGCAAGTAAGTTGCCAGGACTCAAGAGACTGAGTTTTAAGGAGAGATTGTACATGAAGGTTAAGAAATTTGTTTTGTTAACATGTGGTGGAGATTGGGAGGGCTTTCAAAATCATACATTTAAATATGCCATTTACATAAACCAGATGAAAATTTTAGCTGACCAAGGCAATTATTCAAACTGTTTGGAATTAAATTTGCAACTTCCAAGAGTTTTTGGTAGAAATCCTTCCTCCAAGCCTAATTCCATTTAATTGTTTTTCTATAAAGTATAAATCTACTTCCCCTAATTGCAGAAAATGATGGATTGCTAGGTATTTTCAACATTACTGATTTTATTCTACCACGAGCAGCATTTTTAAAAATCTGTACGCTTCAATTTACCTCCATTTTCAAATGTCCCATGCTTAATGTTCTGCTTATGAATGCTTTGGTTAACAATGAAAGTTTGATGCTCTCATCAAAACATATAGCCTGTAAAAATGATTAATTCATACTGCCTCTTTACTTATTAGCATGCTCCGCTTAGCACATGATCGTGAAGCATATGTATATTTGCTATGGCATTTGTTGATGCAGTGGAGACCTCAGCAAAACCATGTGTGAAACTATAAAATCCTGAATTTTCTGCAGACTATGATTGTTATTGCTACCCCCACAAAAATAAATGGTGGTTGAAAAATACCATTCTGAATAATTAACTTTGTTTCTGAACGTTGTTTAATCCAGAAAAATTTTGCTTCGAAATTAGCTCGATCAGTGACCGTTTCATGTAAACTTTTGCGGATCATGCATAAAACAGATTTTTCCTTGGATCATCCTGGTGAATAGTTCTGGATCAAATCATGCTCATATGGAACTCACCAGGCACTTCTTTGCACAATTTACCACCTGACATTTTCTGGACATCAGTCATGGATCTGATGAAATCACAGGCAACATAACACGCATTCTCGCCTTTGCCACCATAAATTCGCACTAATGAGTGCAACCTATCACTCTCATGAAACATTCACAGTACTACTCTGACTGCATTGTGCTGCTTTGTTGCTTTTGTGTCTGTTTAAAGGATGCTCTGCTGATCCGACTGGACAGCTACAGAACTCACCGCAGACTGTTCAATCACCTTGCAAAGTTCACAAAGCGTGCTTATATAAACAGAGAATATTTCTGTCAGCTATTAATGCTGGATACTCTTTTGGGGGTGCCTCAATTTCATACCATTGGAAACATTCCATTGACTGTCTTTCCACATGAGACTTAACAGGGTCTTCAGTAATGCCAACAACTGTCATACAGTGTCACTTACAATGATATTAAGTATGTTATTTGCACCAAATGAGAATGCTTGGCATGTCATAATGTGGAAAGAATGCAGAGAATATTTATGAGGATGTTTCCAGCCAGGACTTGGGGGGCTGAGCCACAGGGAGAGGTCGGGCAGGCGAGGACTTTCTTCCTTGCAGCACAGGGGGCTGAGGGGTGATCATTTAACGGTGTATAAAATTATGAGAGGAAAAGATAGGGTGTCTTTTAGCCAGGGTATGGGAATCGAAAACAAAAGGACATATGTTTAAGGTGAGAGGGCAGGTATAACTGCATTTGTACAATAACTGCATTTAAAAGCTACTTGGACAGATTCATGGATTGGAATGGTTTAGAGGGATATGGGCAAATGGGTTTAGCATAGAGGCGGCATCTTGGTCGGCATGGAAGAGTTGAGCTAGAGGGCTGTGCTGTAGGGCTCTATGACTCCGATTGTATCTCCTTTTGGGAGATCAAATGAAAGTAGCAGGATGTTAAAGACCATTGATGTACAGAATGATCTGAAAGTGCAAGTTCATAGCTCCCGGAAAGTGATTGGGTGAAAGAGCTTCCTGGATCAGGGCAAGGTGTATAAAAATTAATAAGTTGCATTGCATCTGTATAAGACTTTGGTTTGGCCACAGTTGGAGTATTTTGTGCAGTTCTTGTCCCCCCCCCCCCCAATAGGAAAGATGTGGAAGCTTTTGAAAGGTGCCGAAGGGCCTGTTTCCACGCTGTGTCACTCCATAACTCTATGGCTCTAATTCTCAACACTGATGCCCCACAAGGATGTCTCAGCCTCCTACTATACTTCTTTTACATACCTGTGCAACCAAATATCAATCCAACTCAATCTACATGTTTGCAGATGACACCACCATAGTGGGCCACATATCGAATAATGACGCGAGAAGTACACAAAGGAGATTGAGAATATAGTACCTTGGTGCCAAGACGACATCCTCCCCTTCGGATTGTTTTGATACCCCTAAAAAGAATGTAATAAGAAATTAGCCGGAAGTGTTTCCTTCTTGTCTCCAGGTTTCCTTCTTTCTTCTTTCTTTCTTTCTTTCCTTTTTTTAAAAAAAAAATCTTTCTTCTTCTCCTTTTTCCTTTTTTTCTAACTGGGGGGTGGGGGGGGAGGGAGGGGGGTTGTGGGTGGGGAGATAATACAGAACAATACAAGTATAATCGAATTTAAAATGTATAATCAAATTTAGAATGTAGGTACCATCGCGTACTATGAGTTCATACATGTATTTGTTTTGTTAAAATTTAAATAAAATGAATAAAAAAAACATCCTCCCCCTCATTGATGGTAAGACAAAAGAGATAATGATTGACCTCAGGAACCTAAGCAGTACACACACCTCAGTCTACATTGATAACGCTGAAGTGGAGATGGTCAAAACCAAATTCCTCGGAATAAATGTCACCAGCAATTGTCCTGGACCAGACATATCATAAGGTCATAAGTGATAGAAGTAGAATTAGGCCATTTGGCCCATCAAGTCTACTCCATTCAATCATGGCTGATCTATCTCTCCCTCCTAACCCCATTCTCCTGCCTTCTCCTCATAACCTCTGACAATATCTGATACCTCTGATATCAAAGCAAAGGCCAAGAAAGGTAATACCAATGCCTCTACTTCCTTGGAAGCCTTAGAAAGTTTGGCGTGTCCTCAATAACCCTCACCAACTTTTACAGATGCACCATAGAGAGCATCTTATCGGGATACATCACAGCTTGGTTTGGGAACAGCTCCATCGAAGACAGCATGACATTGCAGAGAGTTGCGGACATAACCCCGAACATTATGCAAACCAATGGGTGAGCATGTGCCTGAGTAGGAGATGAATTTGTGTCTTTGTGATGAGGACATGAACATCATGAACATGCACCCAAGGTGATTCCTCAGAGAGCAAGTTACATGATAGTGCAGCAATCTGTAGACACAGACTGTCATTTCCAGATTACAAACAAACCCATTGATGGGCTCGGAGTCACTGGTGTTTGATCCCTCCTCCATTCACTCCTCTCCCTAAGTCAGCTCTTTGCTAAAAAATTTGCACTTATCCCTCTCATCAGAAACACCAATGTCTTGATCATCAGCATCCAGTGAAAATTACAATCACTCTCGTGATGTTTTTTAATTGACAGTGTTTAAATGTTCAGATCAATTCATTGGTAGTTACGTCAAACCATGCCCCTATTCTGCACTGCCCTCAACTTATACCAGAGCCTAAATACAAAAATAATGAGGCCAATACTCTTCAATTCTCTAGTTCACCAAACACAATGCAATGTTCCAATCAAATTTGATAATCTCTAGTCTGAAGAAGTGTCTCGACCCGAAACATCACCCATTCCTTCTCTCCAGAGATGCTGCTGAGTTACTCCAGCATTTTGTGTCTACCTTCGATTTGTGCAGTTCTTTCCTGCACATTGATAATCTGTAGAACATGATTGTTGAATGAAACTCCAACAGAAAATTTTGATTGTTCATTTCTGTATCATTAAAGTAAAATGCAATGGTGATTGTAACATAGCAACTATCAAGGCTTAGCAACGTTAGTATATGCCACACTGGGTGCTAATTCAGATCCACATCAGAAATAACAGCATTAACAAATGCTGAAGTCAAATATATTATTTTTCAATTGATACCAAATATCACTGTTTTCATACCAGCAGCTGTAAAAATTCCCATATTACGAAAGTAGACAAAACACTGAACTTGTCATAAATTAATCGTGCAATCCTTAAAAGAAAACCTGAAAATGCTGGAAACCCTGAAATGAAAACAGGGAAACTTAGAATTCTATGAAGGGTTGTGGAGTTCCAGTGTGTAGTTTTCATTAATGCAGTACCCACATGATATGTCAAACCTCTTTTTTCATTATAGATATTGAACAGTCTAATTATTTGTCTTTCATAATTTTGATTTACAAGCCCTTTGTTGGTTACTCACTTATCTCTTTGAGCTGTGTTAAGTGGAACAATTGAACCATATTAACCACAAGCATCGAGGAAAGTTCAAAACTTAAGAATCCTTAGGAATATTGTAGAGAAGAAGGCCAATCAATAAAAACAGGAAGAATCAAAAATAAATGTGTAGAACTGGTGTAAAGTGTGAAGAGAAGATAGATTAATTAGGCCAAAACACAAAGTATGACCAATGTTTTTATCAATATTTTTTAATGAAAATATTCTTGAAGGCATTTTTGGCCCTTTAAGTGTGACAGCTTTGCCTCTACTTGCAGAGTTGAGCCCTTCATTAAATAAGCAAGTATTGCATTATGTATATCGCTATTGTGCATTTACAATGTCCCACAAAACCTCAATATGTAATGTGTAAGCAAGAAAACAATGTGGGATGCAACATGATCCTCAGTATCTGAGGCATGAACTCAACTTCCTACTTTTGATTCAGATGTAGACACATCCTGAAATAATCAAGAAATACTGTAAATTACCACCTCTACCCTCCCCTGCTTTCAGTGGTTTGTAAACCAAACTTTCCCCCCCAGATTTTCAAATTACAATGAAATATTTGCATTTGATATACCTAGTCTTATTTTTTTTGTTTGGAAAATGTTTGCTTTGTAGGAAAATGGTGAAAAAAGTGAATCAGATTCACAACAAACATTTGGTCATGAATGATGTCATGGTAAATAAATTGATTTAATATTTTATGGCAGACTCTGAAAGAACGCAGCATATACTGAAAGGTTGAAAGACATAATCTTGCCTGCATTCAGATACTGATAACAGTAATGTATAATGGAATAACAAAAGATGTAATTTTGTCTGCATCCTGCATATATTGTTCAGCTAATGTACCATACACTTAATAGATGTGTGGGATTGTTGTATTATGCTACTGGGAGTTCAGAAAGAAGTGATGTTCTGGTCGTGCCTTACTTCATTACATCAGGGAAGCAATTCTATTGTGTGGAATTGAATAGCCCTACATAAACTCAAGACACTAGATTAGCTTTCAGGAAAGTCATTTGGGAAACATAAGCAACACACATTGCTCTGACAGCCACTTATTTCAAATCAAAATCGCTGCTAGAATTCTGCATTATTAATGAAGGCAAACTATGATTTTGTTTGCATAATTAATAGCACATTTTCCAGGATGAGATATAACCATTGGTCTGGTATCAGCATCGTCATTCAAGTACAATAACAGAAGGGAGGATTCATTCTTTCCAGTTTCTTTCTCTGTTTGTCCTTTACAGTCCACTACATTTCCCAGAAAAAGATTATGTGATGTTTCAGTCCATTACAGCTCGAAGGATGCCAGGAGGGAAATGACAAATAGAAGAATCTGGATTGTGCAGTATGTAGAGTAAAATGCAAAACATGAGATACAATCCTATGCACCAAATGTGTAAATACAGCCCCAGGAGGTTCAAAATAGGATAAGGTTCTGGTGTTGGATTGGAGCTCCTTATAGATAAGGTTCCAATAGCTAGAGGTAGTTCCCTGCTGGTTTTAATCTGGGTCAGAGTAGGCCGCAGCAAAGAACACTGTGGAGGACCTCAGTGCATCTGACAGCATCCGCAGAAAGAAAAGGGCATATCATATCATATCATATCATATCATATATATACAGCCGGAAACAGGCCTTTTCGGCCCACCAAGTCCGTGCCGCCCAGCGATCCCCATACATTAACACTATCCTACACCCACTAGGGACAATTTTTACATTTACCCAGCCAATTAACCTACATACCTGTACGTCTTTGGAGTGTGGGAGGAAACCGAAGATCTCGGAGAAAACCCACGCAGGTCATGGGGAGAACGTAGAAACTCCTTGCAGTGCAGCACCCGTAGTCAGGATCGAACCTGAGTCTCCGGCGCTGCATTCGCTGTAAAGCAGCAACTCTACCGCTGCGCTACCATGCCTCCTATCTGAGGAAGGTGTCCTATTATGACTTGAGTCCTTCTGTTTGTCATAAAACATTAGGCACCTGGGTAAAACATCAAAATAAATATTGATCGAAGCCATTCAAAATCATAAGAGCAACACTACAATGACCATTCTTGACCTTACGAAAACCACAGCAATAAAATGGTCACATCAGGATCAACATGGGGAAGTCTGGCTGCCTTTTTGAAGCCATTGTTACACTATTACCACTTGTCAGATGGAATATAAAAATTATATACAGTCATTACAGTGTACATATACAGCATATTAAGTACAGTCATAGTCATGGAATGTCTTGGAATGTCACGGAATTGTAAATTTCCCTGGTGTGGGACAAATAAAGGAATATATTAATAGAATTATTATTAATAATAGAATCTGCAAATTTACTCACATTCTTAACTATACTTGCATCCAAATTGTTAACATATATAACAGACTGCAGGGGACCCAACATGGACCACTGCAGCACTCCACTGGTCACTGGGGTCCCCAATCGGAACACGTTTCCACATCCACCCTTTGACTCTTTCCTTCATACCAATTTTTAATCCAATTGGCTAGCTCGCTATGGATTCCAAGCAATCTAACCTTTCAGAAAAGTCTACCATGGGGAACCTTGTCAAAGGGCTATATTGTCAAAAGTCAATATAGTTAACATCCACTGCCCTGCCCTCGTCAATCGTCTTGGTGGCTTCTTAAAAAAAAAAAAATTAGATTTATCCAACATGATTTCCAACACAAAGTCATGATCTGTCTGTGCCGAATCTAAATGCTGTTAGATCCAGTACCTAAGAATGCCGTCTAATAACTTACATACCATAACATCAGACTCACCCTCCCGTAGTTCCTTAACTTGTCTTTGATGCCCTTCTTAAAAAACGATACATAATTAGCCACCCTCCAGTTTTCCAAAACTTTATCTATGGTTAACAATTATGTAAATATGAGGAGAGGGTGCTGCACCAATGCAGGAGTGGTTTGGGCCCATTGGGTCTGCTTGGTCTAGTTTCCTTTAAAAATCCCAATATCTCTTCAAAGTGCTGGAGGAACTCAATGGGTCCGGTAGCAACTGTGAAGGAAATGGATATGCAATATTTCGGGATGGGATTCTTCTTCATTCCTTCCATAGATGCTGACTGACCCACTGTCCAGCAATTTGTGTTTTATTCAAAGTTTCAGCATCTGCATTCCTTGTAACCCCAGTATTTCATTTTTTGGTAATTCATAGATGATCTAAGATATCTTTTTCAGTCAGAGAGTGGTGAAGGTGTGGAATTCTCTGCCTCAGAAGGCAGTGGAGGCCAGTTCGTTGGATGCTTTCAAGAGAGAGCTGGATAGAGCTCTTAAGGATAGCGGAGTGAGGGGGTATGGGGAGAAGGCAGGAACGGGGTACTGATTGAGAGTGATCAGCCATGATCGCATTGAATGGCGGTGCTGGCTTGAAGGGCTGAATGGCCTACTCCTGTACCTATTGTCTATTGTCTATTGTCTATATCAAAACTCCTCTTATTATAGGCACAAGATACTGCAGTTGCTGGCAAGGCACAAAGTGCTGGAATAACTCAGCAAGTTAAGCGGATGGATACAGGTGAGGGGGACATTTTGTTTGCCAGATGAATAGATAAAGGCCATAGATGGGAAGGGGCCAAAAGGCTGGGAGATGAGGAGAAAAGAGGGGTGAAATGTGAAGCAAAAGGAAGAAATACATGTGGAAGGGGACAGGGGATGGGACCTCATCTGTATCGTTTTGTCCAAACCCACCATGTCTATCCTAGCTTTCTCTCTCCTAGAATCAGTCTGAAGAAGGGTCCCAACCTGAAACATCACCTATTCATGTTTTCCAGAGATGCTGCCGGATGTGTTGAGTTACTCCACACTTTGAATCCTCTTATTAAATGTAAGTTTGTCTTCTTTAGTGATAACTGATTATACATTTTTAAGCTACATAAATTATAAGTACATTAATTGCAAAAGTGTGTGTGTTGCCGTCATTGTCTCGGATTTTTTTTGAAGTAGAAACTTAACAAGGACGATTCGTGAATTGAGATGAATTGCAACATTACATTTTTAAATGAAATTAGCTTCCACAAGTTTTTTTAAAAAACTGGCTGCAGCAGTTTAGATTTGCCCCATTAAACCTGGCCATCAGATTGCTCACATTGGTGATGAGACACAAGAGGGGAATCAAGAACATTGTGAATATTGCCAGAAGATGGTCATACATTGGTAGGCTTGAAGGTCAGTTCATGCTGAGCTATCTACAAGACCCTTTTCAAAACATGAAGGCAGCAATGTTACATAGTTGAACACAGGTAATTTTGCCAACCTTCCATTCAAAATCCTTCAACTCCCTCCCAATGGGTGAATAGGGGCAGAAGGGCTGAATCCAGGAGATGTCTTTACAGATAACGTGGTAACTATGATGTTTGTATGCATGCACACTGTACTAGTTCTAACGATGGGTAGTGCAGGGGATATTGAAAAGCATAAATAGGTATTGAGAGCAGTTGTGCATCTTGTTTAATCCATTATCTCCCCTGTACATGTATTATATTCATCATAGAGACACACTAGTATGTTACTCACATACATGAAACATGTATATAAATTATCCCATTTTTACCTTTGTGAAGAGAAGCAGTTATTATTATTAATGGCTGATTACAAAATTATTTTCCAATTTAACTTCCATGTGGGTTGGCTGAATCTTTTAGATCTTTTCAAAGAAACACAGCTTCAGCATTATATCCACCACTTTAGGAAGTTGTCACTTCTTTACTCATTAGTAGAATATTTTATCGTTGCATCCAAGGTACACTGATTCAACTTCTGGAATATTCCACAATCGTAGAAATTCTCATGGATCTTTTATTGGAGTGAAGTGATTTACTCGTATACTTCCTCGGCCATGTACCAGCAACATTCCATTTCCAAATATGAAATTTGCTGACTTATGTCAACTTGTCCATCTGTCTGAATTGTTTCTCTCAACAACTCAAGCCATAATGTTATTTTTCGCATCTGCCTCTGTTCCACTCCCCTCTCAAGATTTGGTTGAATTAAGCTCGATCATGCTCCTTGTCTTTTATGCATTAGTAACTCAGTATGAGTAAAACATTTTGTGGAGTATGTCCTTATCCTACAGTCTGGCAAGGCATTTCAGAGTAAAACCAAGCACCCTTGATATATTTGTTTCTTCAGTGCTTCAACATTTCTCACTGATACCTCAGCTACAACGTTTGACGCTGAAAGATATGATGAAATAAGCCTGTGCTTAACTTCATTTTCTTATTTTCAGTACTAAAACAGAATTAAATAAAACTAAGAAAAATTATACAAGACTAGTTCTTCTGATAAGCAGTGATATACGAAAATGGTTCTGAATTCTTGGATTGCAAATTCTATTGTAGGACAAGATCCAAAAAGTTTCACCTCGAGTTATTTTTAGTGATGGTGAGTACCAAGATTAATTTTCTGATTGGCACCTCCAACGTTGTAAAGATAACTTTGCTGGCTTGGCCCTGTAGCCTTGAAGGTAATGCACTTATCTACCAGCTGCCAACATCATTATCTAATTTCAATAAATAAACAAAACCTTGCAATTATCTTCATGCTCAGATTATCTTTCTTTCAGATATAGATCATGCCAATATGATAAAGATGATGCACCATATACTGAAGAATAACATCTTTGGATATTGGAGATATTTGGGCAACTTCACAAAGGGAAGGTAAATTTTGAAAGAAATGTGTGGTTTTTGCACACAAAAACCTTGCATTCCCTCTCTCTCCATTCCTCCCCCATCCAAGTCGTACCAGTTTCAAAGTCGTCTTGTTGAGTCTCATTGGCTGTACTCATTCTCCCCGGCCACAGCTAATGATGGCCTGTTTCCTTTATCATCCTTACTGTTTTGCATGCCTTTAATTTATTTCTTCTGTATATCTGTACACCATCTATATCTCTTGTTTCACTTTCCCCTGACTCTCAACCTGAAGAAGGGTCTCGACCCAAAATGTCACCTATTCCTTTTCTCCAGAGATGCTGCCTGACCCGCTGAGGTACCCCAGCTTTTTGTGTCTGTCAACGAATTAGCAAAGATCTACTTCCAAATCCTCTCAACGATCAAGCTATTGAAGCTATTAAACCAAGCGCAGGCTCGGCGATCGCTTCGCTCAACACCTGCGCTCGGTCCGCATTGACCAAAATGATCTCCCGGTGGCCGAGCACTTCAACTCCCCCTCCTATTCCCAGTCTGACCTTTCTTTCATGGGCATCCTCCAGTGCCATAGTGAGCCCCCCCGGAAATTGGAGGAACAGCACCTCATATTTCGCCTGGGCAGCTTGCAGCCCAGTGGTATGAACATCGACTTCTCCAACTTTAGGTAGTTCCTCTGTCCCTCTCTTCCCCTCCTCCTTCCCAGATCTCCCTCTATCTTCCTGTCTCCACCTATATCCTTCCTTTGTCCCGCCCCCCTGACATCAGTCTGAAGAAGGGTTTCGACCCGAAACGTCACCCATTCCTTCTCTTCCGAGATGCTGCCTGACCTGCTGAGTTACTCCAGCATTTTGTGAATAAATACCTTCGATTTGTACCAGCATCTGCAGTTATTTTCTTAAGCTATTGAACTAACTTGCACAACCCTAAGCATGACCTACCACAACCCATCTCAGCATTGAACCACTACTATGATTTCTCTGTATAATATGGCTCAGGAATAACTTAAGTTCTGCAGGATTTTCACAATTTCTTGATTTTGCAATTACCCCAACATTTTATTCGACTGGTTGCGATCTATTTGCAACTATGTTAGCCCAAGATTTCATGCTGTACAAGTACAATTTCTATGGAGATTTTTTTTGTTGTGAAATTACCCAAACATCTCAAATATACAAAGATGTCATTCTTCACCGCTGGAAGCTACTGGTGCATCATCTTAATACATAGGCAATATATCCTATCCAGTGTACCTTGAGGTATCTGAGGAGATGATTTCACATCAGCTTTGAGCACAATTAAATGTCGTTATGTACCAATTAATGAAGACAGCAAGTAAACAGGTTTACATAGACTTCAATAAGGTTTTTGACAAGATCCAACATGGCCCCACATTTTTCATAGGATGGAAAAAATCAAATACTAGAGGGCATAGCTTTAAAGTGAGAGGGGCAAAATTTAAAGGAGATGTGTGGTGCAAAAATGTTTACACACAGGGACACAAAGTGTTGGAGTAACTCAGCAGGTCAGACAGCATCTCTGGAGAACATGGATAGGTGATCTATCCTTGGTCACCAGTTGGGTCAACTATCCATGTTCTCTAGAGTTACTCCAGCATTTTGTGTCCTTGTGTATTAACCAGCATATCTAGTTTTTGTTTCTACTTTTTTTTTTTTACACAGAGGGTGGTGAGTGCCATCAACATACTTCCTGCGGTGGAGGTTGAAGTGACAATTAACAGACTTTTGAATAGATCTATGGATATGCAGAGAATGGAGAGATGGTCTTGGTCTCATATTCAGCCAAGACATCGTGAGCTGAAAGGCCTGTTCTTGTGCTGCACTGTTCTATGTACGATGGTAGGCTACACAGAGGGTTAAGGCACAAGATTTTCTAGGTTTTTTTGTGTTGGAAAATTGCTTCCAAAATTAGCTTGGTGATAGGAGCCAGAGGGTGGTGGTTGATGAGGTTTTTTTTTTTCTGACAGGAAGTCAGTAATAAAAGTGGTGCACTGTAGAGATCGGTGCTGGGACCTTTGTTGTTTGGAAGAATTTGGGTGGTCTGATTAGTAAGTTTGCTGACAACACAAAAATTGGTGGAGTTGTCGATAGTGAAGAAGGATACACAGGACATCGATCAAATGAAAAGTTGAGTAGAGCAGTGTCAGATGGAATTTAATGTAATGTAATGCACGTAGGGAAATCAAATTTTGGAATGGCCTGTAGAGTAAATAGCAGGGACTTTAGGAGCTTTGACCTTACCATACACATCAATAGTGAAAAGGTATTTGGTATCTTGGCTTCATAGGCCAAGGCATTTAAGAAATAGGATGTCATGTTGCAGTTGTACAAAACATTAGTTAGCGTTAGGTCATTGAATTCTTAATGATACTCCAAGTCTAGTGGTAGCATTTAAAACCTTTTATTCAGTACTGTGGTTACATGGTCTCAGAGCGAGGCATTCGGAGATAAAGGAAAAGCATGCTACTACTGGTTGTATTTCCTGCATTCCCTGAATGTTACATCCCAATAGACAATAGACAATAGACAATAGGTGCAGGAGTAGGCCATTCAGCCCTTCGAGCCAGCACCGCCATTCAATGCGATCATGGCTGATCACTCTCAATCAGTACCCCGTTCCTGCCTTCTACCCATACCCTTTCACTCCGCTATCCTTAAGAGCTCTATCCAGCTCTCTCTTGAAAGCATCCAACGAACTGGCCTCCACTGCCTTCTGAGGCAGAGAATTCCACACCTTCACCACTCTCTGACTGAAAAAGTTATTCCTCATCTCCGTTCTAAATGGCCTACCCCTTATTCTTAAACTGTGGCCCCTTGTTCTGGACTCCCCCAACATTGGGAACATGGGGCCACAGTTGTGTCCAATCCCCTAATTATCTTATATGTTTCAATAAGATCCCCCCTCATCCTTCTAAATTCCAGTGTATACAAGCCTAATTGCTCCAGCCTTTCAACATACGACAGTCCCGCCATTCCGGGAATTAACCTAGTGAACCTACGCTGCACGCCCTCAATAGCAAGAATATCCTTCCTCAAATTTGGAGACCAAAACTGCACATAGTACTCCAGGTGCGGTCTCACCAGGGCCCGGTACAACTGTAGAAGGACCTCTTTGCTCCTATACTCAACTCCTCTTGTTATGAAGGCCAACATTCCATTGGCTTTCTTCACTGCCTGCTGTACCTGCATGCTTCCTTTCAGTGACTGATGCACTAGGACACCCAGATCTCGTTGAACATCCCCTCTTCCTAACTTGACACCATTCAGATAATAATCTGCCTTTCTATTCTTACTTCCAAAGTGAATAACCTCACACTTATCTACATTAAACTGCATCTGCCATGTATCCGCCCATTCACACAACCTGTCCAAGTCACCCTGCAGCCTTATTGCATCTTCCTCACAATTCACACTACCCCCCAGCATAGTATCATCTGCAAATTTGCTAATGGTACTTTTAATCCCTTCATCTAAGTCATTAATGTATATCGTAAATAGCTGGGGTCCCAGCACCGAATCTTGCGGTACCCCACTGGTCACTGCCTGCCATTCCGAAAGGGACCCATTTATCCCCACTCTTTGCTTTCTGTCTGTCAACCAATTTTCTATCCATGTCAGTACCCTACCCCCAATACCATGTGCTCCCCTTTCTTTGTACCGGTTCCTTGTCACTGTTCTAAATGTTGTGTCTTTCTGATTGATGAAGCTCCGTGACATTTACCAACCGACTGCTACTTCCCCTACATGGGAGTTCCGTCTGTTTCAGAGAACTGGCATCAGCTGTTTTCTACCAACCCTGGATTATTGTTACACCCCAGGTTACTTGCAATGTCATCTTGACCACAAACAATTCCCAATTCCTTCTGAGTGCAGGAAGATTCCATTATCTCACCATCTCTTTCAATTGCCATGATGTTATTTTTATTTAAAAATCATTTGTTATCTGCATGAATTGAAAAGCTCATCCAGATGACGAATACAAACATTCCCCAGTTCAGTGACTATTTACTTCACTGTCAATAATCTCTGATGTGTTAAAGTAATCACACTGGCTCTTCAAGCACACTGTTTAAACTGTCAGGAATGTCCCTAACCCATTGCACTCACAACTGAAATCTCTCTGGTGACATGTTCCTGCCTTCCCCACTATTCTCCACAGGGCCTTCTCAAAGTACTTCCCAAAAAAGTGCCTCACACTCTTCCTCATTTCGTCCAGCGCTTGGCTGTTGTCCTCTCTTGTGCCCAGACTTGCAAGATTGCTGCAATCAATAATACCACTGGTGCCTCAAGCTATCTTTGTTGTCATTGTTGGCTTAACCTTCTTGCTTTAAACAATATTTTCATATTTAGTTTAGAGAGATACAGCATGTAAAAAAGGCCCTTCAACCCACAGACCAGCGATCCCCGCACACCAACACTATCTACATACACACTAGGGACAACTTACAGTTTTACCGAAGCCAATTAACCTACAAACCTGTACGTCTTTGGAGTGTGGGAGGTCAGTCTGAAGAAGGGTCTCGACCCGAAACGTCACCCATTCCTTCTCTCCCGAGATGCTGCCTGACCTGCTGAGTTACTCCAGCATTTTGTGAATAAATAAAGTTGTGAAATATGGGTTAGAGCTTTTGCAGAAAACTGAATGAGGAGAATGCTGGAAATGCTGTGTTAACATTACACGTGGAGTACTTTACAGCAGAACAGGTTTGTTCTGAAACGACCAGGAAAAATTACATATCAAATTGTTTTATGTCAAACTATTTACCTGAATTTTAATTCTCCAGCCACCGTTGGAGTTTGAGCTAATGTCTACAGATCATCTGCACAGACTTCTCGATTGCTGCTTTATTATCTAAATTGTAACATTGTTTTACTAAACTCATTGCTGCCATCCTCTGTATTCTCTCCAAGTCCTCAACGTAAGTGCAATGCCCGGAATCGTATTGAATATCCAACTGATGCCTAATTAATGCTTTGCATGGTTGAACATGACTTTTTAAATTTTGCATTAAATATCTCAATTTGCAACCTTCAACAATTTGTCAGGAAGTACTCATGACCCTCTGTTCTTGCACCTTCCAAAATTAATGTCATTTAGATTATCCTGTCTCTTCATGTTGTTTCTCACAGATCATATTAAATCCATTAATAAGCTGCTTAGCCAAAGGCAAATTATAAATGAGGTATAACCGCAATAAGGACATTGAAGGAGGATTCAGGTAATGAAAGAAAGTGGGCACAGAATGGCAACGTGCAAGTCAATGGAAGCTACTCAGGAATTTCATGTTCAGACTCATGACCATAACAGTGAATATTAATCACTGATTAGGTCTTCACAGTTTCAGGAAATGCTGGTTGTAATTAGTCAGCAATAAATAAGCCCACAAAGAATAGGGGTAGGAAACGCTCCAGGTACTGTAAGCGAAGTAACACCTGTCCCTATACCTCTTCCTTCGCCTCAATCCAGGCACCCCAGCAATCTTTCCAGATGGCCCCACAATATTGAGCAGAACAACATGTCATAATCAACTTGGGTAGCCTACAACGCAATGGTATGAACATTGAATTCTCCAATTTCAAATAATATCGCCCCCACCCTGCCCTCCTCATTGCTCACTACTGAAGCCAACTCCTCTCCCCCCCCTCAAACCCACCTCTTCTCCTCCCCCTCCCCTGTGCCCCACCTGAATTCACATCTATTTCTCCCCTCTCGTCTACATTCCTTCCTTTTAGCTTCAGAATTTGCAACTGTTCAATCCTTTTGTCTCACACCTTCTGTCTTTTCATCTCTAGCTCTTATACACCATCTGCCTATCACCCCCCCCACCCCCACCACCACTCAAATGTATAACCCATAACCTGCCAGGTCTTGCCCCTCCTCTCTTCCAGCTTTCTTTCCCCTCCCCCACAATCAGTCTGAAGAAGGGTCTCCACCCAAAACATTATCTATCCATGCTCTCCAGAGATGCTGCCTGACCCATTGAATTGCTCCAGCACTTAGAGTCATAGAGACATGGAGTGATACAGCGTGGAAACAGGCCCTTCGGCCCATCTTGCCCACACTGGCCAACATGTCCCAGCTACCCTAGTTCCACCTGCCTGCATTTGGTTCATATCCCCCCCAAACCTGTCCTATCCATGTACCTGTCTAACCATTTCTTAAATGTTGGGATAGTCCCAGCCTCAACTACCTCCTCTGGCAGCTTGTTCCATATACCCACCACCCTTGTGTGAAAATACACTTTGTCATTTTTTAACTAACAATGGAGGTTGGCTTTGAGGTGGTTCTGTAGCTGATGAGTCACTGGGAATGATTGGTGATTGAGAAAAGAATAACCCGGATGTCAGTTTCCTCATTCACAAACTCATTCAAGGTTCAGATGAGCATCAGAATAGAGTAGTGGAGAGACGGAGCAAATCATAATCTAAAATGGGAGATTGCTTGCTTTAGGGAAATGGGGAATTTAGCGTGACAGAGCGTAGAACAGTGTTTCACTGAACATGTGCTCTGACAATGCTGGATCTCCTGGATGCTGAACATTTCAACTCTCCTACCCAGTCCACATTGACCTTTCTGTCCTTGGCTTCCTCTGTTGCCAGAGTGAGGCCACATTCAAACTGGAGAAAAAGCACCTGATATTATAAGCTTGAGTAGCTTGCAGCCCAATAGTATGAACATTGAATTCTTCAATTTCAAGTAATAGTCCCCCACCCCACCCTTGCCCTCCTCAGTGCTCACACAGTTCTGCCACCACCTCCTACTCCATCTTGTCACCCTGCTCCTTTACCATGTTCCCACACTCATCTCCAATCCTGAGTCCTCCCTTTCCCCTTTACCCCCTCTCCTTCTTTGTTCCCCTTCCCCATCCCCCTATATCTCTCCCTCCAGATTTACATTTCACTCCTACTCTTCTCTCCTTGTCTGACATACTTTTGTCCCCCTTTCTCCTCTGTCACTATCCATTTTCTGATCACTACCCCTCCCTCTCCATTACCTATTTCCATTTATCATATGCCAGGTCAGGTCCCAACCCCCAACCCCACCTATCTTTTCCAACTTTTTTCCCGACTTCAATCAGCCTGAAGAAGTGTCCCGATGCAAAACGTGATCTGCCCATTCCTACCACTGATGCTGCCTGACTCATTAAGTTCCTCCAGCACATTGTATTACACTGTTTGTCTTGTAAACTTTGTGTGAGCGAGGAATTTATTGCAGACTAGTGTAAATGACAATATACCAATCTAATTTAATTCAATAGACAAAAACAAGAACAAAAGCTGTAATTCAGTGGTCTTGGCTGAAGGGACAGATATGGTGGTATAGAGAGAGTCTGGACTTGGATGTACAGGAGGGAAAATCTATAGTTAATGGACAGCAAAACTAAGTGGTCTCTGACCAGTTAGCCAAAAAGATACTAATGTCATCTTCCTTCTCTCTCTCTTCCTTTATCTTCTTAACTTCCTCCTGCTATGGTCCACTAAAGCAAAACGCCAGCTTCAGGGTTCATGCTCCATGACTTAAGAGTGGTTACGAGAGTCTCAATATATGCCAGACTGGCATGGGTTGGTCGTTGAATAGACCTGGAGATGCATAGGAAGGAACTGCAGATGCTGGTTCAAACCGAAGATGGACACAAAAAGCTGGAGTAACTGGTAGCATCTCAAGAGAAAAGGAATGGGTGACATTTCAGGTCGAGACAAGAAGGGTCTCTACCCGAAACATCACCCATTCCTTCCCTCCAGAGATGTTGCCTGCCCCACTGAGTCACTTCAGCTTTTTGTGTCTATCTAAGACCTGGAGATGCTCTCCAATTGAATCCTTACAGATTTGTTGTGGCTTGTGTCATCTTAGGTAAACCAGACAGATGTGGGCCCAGCTTCCCAACAGCAAGAGGAATTGTAGAAGGAGAAGGAGGACCATATCATCACATTAACATTAACTAAGAATTTGTTTTAGTACCATGTCCTTCAGTCAATTGAATGGGACACATGGGCTAGGATGTAAAGGTTTCAAGGTACCGAATGCCATGTGTAGTGCTAAATCACACATCACTGATACGTGCTTATAATTGGAAGCATTTAGCTGCCGACTACTGCGAGTTAGCCATTGTTCTGTTGAAAGTCAGCAGTCTCATAAAAACCCTGGAATCATAACAACAAAATGAACTGAAGTAAAATGTGAAATACGAAGGACAATGACTATGAAATGGAACAATTTTCACTGCGTTGAGATACATAGCAATGCAGATTTTTAAATCTCTGCAATATTGCTGAATAAAGCAGCAGGCCTTAAACGATGCCAAAATTGACACAACTTAATAACTATATCATTATCTACTCACTAATTCTCAAAATGAAGATTCCAATAATACTATCTGGTAATACAGGGTTTCAAATGAATTAAAACCTTACACTTATACTTGCTTTTAATCAACTCTCTGCTTCTACCCAATTAACAAAATAAAAACGGTCATGAAATTCTGATTATAGACATTGCCCTTTCCTGCAGGTAACAGTAAGATCAGTTACATAAGAAGTCACTGAATAAAGAATATTCAACTTTTGGTTTATTTAATGACAATCTTAAAATTTTGCCATGCAATCACATTAAAATTACTAACAATAGATCTTTCAGAAACGAACTATTGCATCAGTACCACATTTTGTTCGGAACAAGAATTTTGAATTAATTTCTGTCGGTTCAAATCTTTTACACTAACCTTTCTTTGACTGTCGGCTTTCTTCTCATAGTCTCAAAATGTTCCACTCTAGCCTCTGAATGTGGAAGGGTCCAATTTTTCCAACAGTGGCGGGATAATTCACTACAATTAAAGTATGCAGCCATGTGTAAAATTGAGACTTAATGAAAGTCGATTTAAAACCTGCACTGATGTGGGATGCTTGCTAGTTTATAACAAGCTTTAATTGGAAAAGTCAGGTGATTTTTCTCCCCACAAGGAAGGTAAAGGATGCAATCAGCTCAATGATGATAGGGAGAGGTGTTAGAAAAGCAGTGTAGGTCGGGAGGATTTACAAGTCATTTCAGGATTGCGGAATAATTTTCAACATTTTCTTCTTAGCCGTTAGCTCAGTGGAATGTGTCATTGATAAAGCTATCTGATCTTAACTCCAGTGATTTGAGGCAATTTCTGGAAAGGGTGGGTATTTATTTTGTCAGGCCATGGATGAATTAAATATTTCCTGCTTGCATTGCAGTAAAGCAGGTCAATTATTTAAAAGCAATTGGGGTTAATTTAGTTTAGTTTAGATTATTTTAGAGAAAGCAGAAACAGGGACTTCGGCCCACCGAGTCCATGCTGATCAGCGATCCCCATATACTAGCAGTATCCTACAGATGGGCCAATTTTTTACTGCTTTTCTCAAAGCCAAATTAACCTAAAAACCTGTAAGTCTTTAGACTGTGGGAGGAAACCAGAGCACCCAGAGAAAACTCATGCAGGTCACGGGGAGAACGTACATACTCTGTACAGACAGCACACGTAGTCAGGATTGAACCTGGGTCTCTGGTGCTGTAAAGCAGCAACTCTAACGCTGCGCCACCGTGTTGCTCTCATGATACGCTACATTTAAAGCAGAGGAAATCCAATCATTTTGCCTTCAATGGACAATAAAATCAAATGTGGTTAGAACTGACCCATGAAGGAGTTCTACGTTTGACTCAGTTTTGCAGGTCAAATTAAAATGACCCTCCCTATATTTAACGGAAATAAAAGACAATCATTTTTACTGGAGCCTTCTCATCAATCCAACACACTATTTGCAAATAATAAAATATTTTAGAAGTAAAAATGCTGTTGTAATTTCAGCAGAAATTTCAGTTATCAATGCAAGCCCCCACGAGACAAAATATATCAAATGTGTTTCAGTGATGTCGGTTGAGAATTATATAATGCTCTTGCCACTGGGTTACAGAGATTTATTTTCCATCCTCCAGAAAGAGCAGGTAGCGGCTTAGTCTAACACTTCATCTGAATCCCAGCTGCATTTTCAGTGCAGCAGGTCTTCCATGGTGTTCCAGATTTTTGACCTCCTGGTCGGCAAACATTTTAACTCCCCTTCCCAGTTCCCATGCTGACCTTTTTGTCCTGCTCCTCCTCTACTGTCAGAGTGTAGCCACATGCACATTGGAGGAAAAGCACCTCATATTCCACTTGGGCAGCATACAACCCAATGGTATGAATGTTAATTTCTCTAATTTTAAGTAACTCTTGCATCCCCTCCCCTCTTGCTCCCCCCGCCCCCCACTCCCTCCCCCCCTCCACTTCCCCCCCACTCCCCCCCCACTACTCCCCCCCCACTCCCCCCCACTCACTCCTCCCCTCACTCCCCCACACTCCCCCCTCACTCCCCCCCTCACTTCTCCCCCACTCTTCCCCCCCACTCACCCCCCCACTCACCCCCCCCACTCCACCCCCCCCCACTCCCCCCGCTCCACTCCACTACCCCCCCACTCCCATCCCCTCTCCACTCCCCCCCCCACTCCCCTCCCCACCCTAGTTGTTCTACCAGTTCCACCGGTCGCATCTTTGTATTCCTCTTGTTACATCACCTTCCCCAGCCAACAATGGGCCATTATGGGCTCCACACTCAATGTGGTCATCTGTTGCTGGCCCTGATTTGTGCTGGCCTTTTCTCACCTGCAATTTATTTCACTCCCTTCCCCACCACTACTGTAAGTCCGAAGAAGGGTTCCGACCCGAAACGTCACCTATTCCTTTTCTCCAGATAAGGGTACCTGACCCGCTGAGTTACTCCAGCATGTGTCTATCTTTTTATTTGCTTTAATGAAGCTCAGAATATGCAACTATTCAGAAATCATCTCAACAAGAAATACTGACGCAACATCAAAATTGATGCAGATTCTGGAAATCTGAAATAAAAGTAGAAAATGCTGTAAATACTCAGAATATCGGTTAACATTAGCAGAGAGAGAAACAGATAATCATTCAATCTGTCAGAAGGAAATATTCAAATACTAATATTTTAAACCAAAATCTTTTACAAAGATAAACCTGAATTTCAGTAAGTTTGGAGAACAGGCACAGAAAGGTAGAACATAGACTTCTGTCCTGAACATGATTTACTTTGGATTTGGTAGACCGCTATTGTACCTGTAATATCAACCAAGGCTCTGGTCACCAGCTCCTCATGAATACTGAGATTTTTTGTTCTTGTTTTGTTGAAATTATTGAGAGCGAAATTGTGGAGGTGAATGTAATTAATGAGTAAAATTTCATACACCATTAGCGCTAGTTACCAAAGATGAATTTCTCCTCCCCTCTTCTCTACTATTTCTTTTTTTTTATTTTTATATTTTTTATTTTTGAAAAGCATATGTACAGATAGAAATAAGAAAAAACACATTTGTTACAAAGTTCTTACATAGCTTCAATTTTAAATTTTTGAAGAGAGAAAGTAAAAATAAAAATAAAAAACTATAAACTTGGGGAGAGAGAGTAAGAGGGTTAAAAAAAAAAAAAAAGGATCTAACAATAAAAATTAAAGGGAGTAGATCCGGGAGACAATAACCACAGTTGTACATCCAACCCCTAACTCAAGTTTCAACTTTTAATTTAATTTTTTTATTTTAGTCCTGTGCCAAACCCATTTACTTTTCTAAAAATTCAATAAATGGAGACCATATTTTTAAAAACAACTCAGGTTTGTCGGTTAAGGCAAACCTTATTTTTTCCAAATGCAGGGTCTCTGTCATTTCCGTAGTCCACATTTTAATTGTGGGGGTTATTGGTTTTTTCCAAAATTTAAGTATTAATTTTTTCGCAGTTATTAGACTGTAATCAAGAAAATGTACCTGACTTACTGTAAAATTTGTAGTATGTTCTGATAATCCTAATATAATTAATTTTGGGTCCATATCTAATTTTTTATTAATAACTTTAGAAACTATTTTAAAAATCTCCAACCAGAAGTTTTGCATTTTTATACAAGTTACGAAAATATGAGTTAAATTAGCTTCTTGAAATTGACATTTATCACAAATAGGAGAGATACTAGGAAAAATCCTATTTAATTTCGTCTTCGAATAATGTAATCTATGTATTATTTTAAATTGTATTAAGGAATGTCTAGTATTCAATGAACATTGATGTATATGTTGTAAGCTTTCATCCCATATATCTTGCATTATAAATTGATTCAATTCGTCCTCCCATGCTCGTCTATAAGATTCTGATGACGGAATGTCAATGTCAAGGAGAGTATTGTAAATAAAGGATATTAATTTATTTGAATTATAATGTCGATTCAGGCATACATCAAGTGTTTCTGGACCTCTAAACTTATATTCTTGCATGTGTGATTTTACATAATCTCTAAGTTGTAAATATCTAAAATAATTATTAACATGTAATCCGTACTTCTGCTGTAAATCCTGAAAAGAAAGAAAAGTTCCCTTATGATAAAGATCTCCCACCCTTTTAATTCCATAACCTTTCCATTGAGCAAAGCCTCTATCTAAGACAGACGGTTTAAAAGAGGGATTATTCGCAATAGGCAGGAAAACAGATAATTTACTCAATTTTAACGTAAGCTTTAATTGTTTCCAGGTACGGATAACACTGTGTATAATGGGATTACCTCCATATGTTTTTTTATTTAAATTTATTGGAGCTAAGAGGATCGCACCAATATCAAATGGTAAACAATCCTCTTTCTCCATCTTTAACCAATCCGGTTGTTGATCAGAATCATCCAACCAGCAGGTTATATTTTTAATATTAACCGCCCAATAATAAAATAAAAAATTAGGTAAAGCAATTCCTCCATTAATTTTAGACTTACATAGATGTCTTTTATTTATTCTATGAGTCTTGTAGTCCCAAATAAAATTAGTAACAATTGAATCAATTTAAAAAAAAAACTTTTTTGGAAGATAGATCGGAATTGCTTGAAATAAGTATAGTAGCTGTGGAAGAAAGATCATCTTTATAGCATTACTACGACCAACTAATGATATAGGAAGTGTTTTCCAAAATTGGATATTTCTGTGTAATTTAGTGAGTAAAGGAGGAAAATTTAATTTAAATAAAGAAGTATATTTCCTAGTCACGTAAATTCCAAGATATTTAAACTTTTCATAGGCAATTTTAAAAGGAAATTGTTGAAGTATGGCCGGATTATGCTCCATTATTGGCATAATTTCACTTTTATACCAGTTAATTCTATAACCTGAAAATGAACCAAATTGCGTTATGAGATTTAATAAATTCGGAATGCTAATTTCTGGCTTTGTAATATATATTAATACATCATCCGCATATAAAGAAATTTTATTGGTTGTATGTTTAGTGTTATAGCCATGAATATCTGAATTTGATCTAATACTCTCAGCAAGTGGTTCTATAATAAGGGCAAATAGAAGCGGTGATAGTGGACATCCTTGTCTACAACCCCTAGCTAAATGAAATCTTGCATTACTTTCGTTTTCAGAACCCCACCAGAAATAAATTTATTGACTGGCAGTCTGGTGCTGCACTGTTGGCCTCACCCCATCATTCTCCCAGGACAGCATGGCACAAGTTACCCCACAATACTAAAAGAATAAAAAATATCGGGAATGATGTCCTCATAGAGTCATAGAGTCATGCAGCATGGAAACAGGTCCTTCAGCTGAACTTGCCTACATCGGCCAACAGGTCCCAGCTACACTGATCCCATCTGTCCGGGTTTGGTCCTTATCCCTCCAAACCTGTCCTATCCATGTACCTGTCTAACTGCTTCTTAAATGTTGGGATAGTCCCTGCCTCAACTACCTCCTCTGGCAGCTTGTTCTACACACCCACCACCCTTTGTGTGAAAACGTTACCCCTCAGATTCCTATTAAATCTTTTCCCCTTCACCTTAAGCCTATGATCTCTGGTCCTCGATTCGCCTACTCTGGGCAAGAGACTCTGTGCATCTAACATAAAGATGTCTTGTCATGTTCTCCAGACGTGCTCTATTCTTGAAGTGCCTATTCCAATTTCTAAAGTGACATAAATATGCCACTGAATAGTGCTGTGCCATATACAATGTAAACGTGTAAAATTGATTTAATTAATCTGTACATAATACGGGTGTTACCTATTCAGTTTCCTGAGCATTAATCTGCTACCTATGCCATGCCCTTTTTCCTGGTTAACCTTGGTTTGAAATATACTTCAGAACATTTAAACAGTTTTTGGAATAGGTACTCAAAGCAAAGATAATTGGGATCTCCAGTTCCCATCGGAATAGGATTTTCACAAACAATCACATTTTGCCACAGAGAAACCCATGTAGCTTGTCAGTTAATGTCTTGTCCTGTGTATCCAGCAGGATTTAAAGTAAGGGAATTATAATCCACAGAAAGCAAATTATATATTTTTTAAAGTTGTAATCAATGGGAGTTTGTCTGTTTCCTTTCTTCCACTGCAATTGTAGCTAAAATGTTGGGTGTTGCCACTACATAGAATTACTCTTTGCATTATGGCACACAGGGACATTCCTAATCTGATGGCATTGGCACTTGACCCTGTTAACAAGCAGAAGTCAAGCAGATAGACATGCAGACCACCTCTATGGATCCTTTGTGCTGAGTCTAAATATTAAAACTCCCTTCTCAGTAGCACTCTGGGAATACCTTCACTGAACTGACTGCAACGGTTCATGAAGGCGGCTCATTACAGCCTATTAAAAGACAATTAGAGATGGGCGATGAATGCAGGATCTGACAGCAAATGCCCACATCTCAGGGAAATGAATAAACAAAAAGAAACATTTACAGGAGGGAAATTATACTGTGGATTGAATAACAGCAAATGCAAGCTGATGAGCATAGAGAAGTTTATATGCCAAACTCTTAGTGAAATGGTGGGGAAGACTAATATGACCACATTAGAATTGGCAAATGTATGACCAGATGCGATCGAAGGGTTGAAATGTCTGGTTTTCCTGTTTTGCCTGAGAACTGGAGCATCATAATTAAATACTTCAGTCCCACCTGGTACCACTCACAGCCACCATCCCAATCGTGCCACATTCATATTATTGCAAAATAAGTGGAAAATAAAAGGAGAGAACAGAAACAGATCCAATAACTTTCTTGCAGCAGCTGTCTTACTCATCATCTTCAAGCTGCCCCTACTCCTACATTTGAGTCATAGAGTCACACAGTGTGGAACAGGTCCCTTGGCCCAACTTGCCCACACCAACCAACATGTCCCACCTACATTTGTCCCACCTGCCTGTGTTTGGCTTATATCCCTCTAAACCTGTCCTATCCATGAACGTGTCCAAATGTTTCTTAAACATTGCAATACTACCTGCCTCAACTACCTCCTCTGGTAGCTTGTTCCATACACCCACCATCCTCTGTGTGAAAAAGCTACCCCTCAAGTTACAATTAAATCTTTCCCCCTCACGTTAAACCTATGTCCTCTGTTTCTTAATTTCCCTACTCTGGCAAAAGACTCTGTGCATCTACCTGATCTATTCCTCTCATGATTTTGTGTACCTCTATAAGATCGCCCCTCATTCTCCTGTGCACCAAGGAATAGATTCCTAGCCTTTTTAATCTCTCTCTATAGCTCAGGCCCTCAAGTCCTGGCAACATTCTCATAAATCTTCTGTGCACCCTTGCCAGCTTGACAACATCTTTCCTATAACACGGTGCCCAGAACTGAACACAATACTCTAAATGCAGCCTCACCAATGTCTTATATAACTGCAACATGACCTCCCAACTTCTACACTCAATACTCTGACTGATGAAAGTCAATGTGGCAGAAACCTTTTTGACCACCCTATTTACCTGTGGCGTCACTTTCAATGAACTATGTACCTGCCCTCCTAGATCCCTATGCTTCACAACGCTCCCCTCTGTAATTAGATATTATTTTGCTCCTTTCCTTTTTTTAACGATGGATGAACCATGACCTCGCAAACTTTAAGTGAAAAAACATTGATCCCAGGTTAACATTTTTGCAATAGCATCTGACTACATTGTTTTGTCTGAGATGGTGTGTGTGTCAAGGGTGGTAATGATAAAAGCTGGGGCTATGATTTATGAACAATGATCAGAGCAGCCTACAAATCAAGAGGCATGTATTCACCATACAATACCCAATCCAAACAGAATTATTCCTTTGGAATTTTAGATGACACATCTGGTGAAAGTGACAATATTTTTTAGAAAACAAACTAATGTTTTCAGTCATAGACTAAGATCTGGCAGATCCTCACAGGTATTACTTTTATCAGTAAAAAAGGTAAAGGTGTTTTTAGATTGCCTTTAAGCAATGTTATTGCAGCCACTCTCCAGAAAGTGATCAATTATATGCCTGGTGCTCGCAAATGAGCTGAACGTTGAGAAGTTTACGTCTTTGCTAATTGTCAAAGACAGTGGCATTTAATCAATGGAGCAGGAATACCCATGTGAATGTGATCTATGGCACATTGAACCTGAGAGTGGTATCAACCCCATCACTTAAATTGCAATGCTCTGTCATGCTGCCATCGGCTCTCCATGGGGGAAATGGAAGGATTGCTTGCATTGGACTTTATCTATGATTTGCCACAAGTACCAGAACAAGCTGATTAGCTAATATTAATGATTTCCCCGGTGTTATGTGAGAATGAACCCATTGCACAAAAGCATGATAAATCCTTGACATTCACAGACATACAATGGACATGACTTTAGGCCAGATGGTCTATCATCGTGGGGCATCATCTCAAGCACCGTGCTCTAAGAGAGATGGAAGTGTGTGCAGCTAGGTATCACAAAATGCTGGAGTAACTCAGCGGGTCAGGCAGCATCTCTGGAGAGAAGGAATGGGTGACGTTTCGAGTCGAGACCCCTTCAGACTTCAGACTGTGTGCAGCTACGTCTACATATTCTAATGTTTGGATGTTATCAACATCTGCAAATGCTGATGTTCTTTGATTGTTTTCTTAATCTTATTCAAACTTAAAATACATCTTGCTTTCCAAAGGTAACGTCAATTGTGATTTTTTTTAAATTAACTAAAATAGGCTTGAAATATTGGGGGTTCACAACAAAAATCAACTTGGTCAACATTGATCAAAGGTGCCTGAGCTATGAGCTATGAATCCATTCCTGGTTTTGTTGCTAGACATCTACATTGACTCACATCTTTGCAACAGCACATGACAACATTGTTTGTGTGCCAAGAGGTGGATTTAACAAAGATCCTTCCTACCGTGGTGAGTTAAATTGGCTTAAGCTACGGTTTATTATGATAACGCATATTAATTATGCAGTAATGATTAGAAATTGGCCTTGTCTATTATAATCCATGGTAATAAGTAGACTGCAATGTAAAACCATGTTCCCTGCAAAGCTTAACTTCCTTTAAAGATGGAGTAGTTATTCATTTATGCATTTATGCAGATCTGACATTTCAATAAACAGGCACGTCCACAATTACAAAGCAATGTAACCCAACTATTTCTACCAATTACTGTACAAATAATTGCCACCCTTTATTACAATGCAGTATTTGTACATGAGATTACATATTGCAAATAAGAGATCTGTCATAATTAAGTTTGTTCTTGAAACTGCTGTCTTCTTTAAATGTTTTTATTGTTAAATATAGAATCGTGACTCAAGTTTTATTTTTGTTGGTAATTGCTATTCCAGTTTTCAATATTTTAAAATAGATTTCAATGCTTAGAATGGACATAAAGAACAAGTAATTTGAAGTTTAATAAATGTGAGCTATATTTTTTGATCATCTGCAAACAAATATTTATAGGTTTAAGTAATCTGGAACGAGCTTTATTTGTTATGCACATACTATTTTCTTATTGTATCTGGGCGTTTATATGTTTCAAAAACAATGGATGGTATTTGTTGAGTGATCGTCATATTGACACGACATTCACATTAACCATGTAGTAAATAATACCATCAATATTAAATTCAAATCAATAATATTGATTTGTTGAAATATAGATTAGCCAAATCCGAATGAAAAGCAATCATTTGAAAGACTACAATTACAACCACAGTGATCTATTTACTTTTTTTAAAGTGATTCCATTTGTCATGCTTAAACCTGAACAGTTGCTAGACGAGTAGCATGCTAAAACATATTTATAATATGCACCTGCTGCATCAAAATTTTTCAAAATCTTTAAATCGCTGACATTTTATAAACAAGTTGTTGCTGAGTTCAGTTGACAACACCGTCGTTTTTGTATCATGTGATTACTGGAAGGGAAACAAGTAACTAAATGTTCTTTTCTCCTTCAATGGTCTCATTGTAACATAAGAACATGAAGTTCCATTCAGAAACATCCAAAGCATATTAAAATTAAGACATTGTTTTTTTAAATGGTTAAGATTAAAAACAGCAAAAAAACACCAAGGATATAAAAACATGACAGTGAAATAATCTTGACAAATTTACGTCCTCTTTGCCTCTAAGAGTAAAGCCCCATCGCCTCCATTGAAAACATGATGTCCTTGGATTCTGCTTCAAGTCTAAATCAGGCCAGGAGGCAAATCCCCTGCATAAATGCATCCATTGGCAGAGCAAAATGATAGCCAGTGTCCTAAATCTGTCACTGTCTGGTACTGCTGCATTTGACAGGGCATTGACTGGAGACTGGGACTTACTGGCGATGAAGCAGCTAAACTCCAGCATTTTCTGGCATTAACCAGCAAGATACTGTCCACCATTTCAATGACATACTTTGATACTGATCACATTTATGTACATAATCCTAGTCACTTTACAGATGTCTCCATAAATGATTCTTCATTAAAACTGGTGTAATATCCTCTTTAATAATCAGTTTCTACAAACACATCTATCTATCTATCTATCTATCTATCTATCTATCTATCTATCTATCTATCTATCTATCTATCTATCTATCTATCTATCTATCTATCTATCTATCTATCTATCTATCTATCTATCTATCTATCTATCTATCTATCTATCTATCTATCTATCTATCTATCTATCTATCTATCTATCTATCTATCTATCTATCTATCTATCTATCTATCTATCTATCTATCTATCTATCTATCTCTCCTGTATATATATATATGTGTGTGTGTGTTTGTGTGTGTATATATATATATATGTATGTGTATGTATGTATGTATAACCACACTTTTGTTACTTTTTAAAAACAATTTACTTAATAAACTTTAATAAATGCGCTCCCCTTCCGCCCAGGAGGACCACCGGGAAGACCGGCGCCCATCCCAGTGTGCCCCATGCCTGACCTTCCTCCCGTGGTGCAGCGTGGCGGCAGCGGGTCCAACAAGATGGTCGTCGCCGCCGCTCCCCGCCCATCACAGCCGATCTGAAGTAGAGGCTTCGGCTCCACGGCCTTCTCCCTGTCCCGCCCACGGCCCCGGGGGACACTCCCCGCTCGCCAACGGGTTCATGCCGTCGCCGCCGTTCCCCGCCGATCAGCGCTGGACGCACTGGGCCCAGGTAAAATGGCTTTTCCCTCTCCCCCCTCACCCGCCCACGGACCAGGAGGACACTCCCTGCCCGGCAACGGCTCCACACAGGTTGCCTGGCCCGCAGGATCGTCAGTTGCAGCAGGGTTCCCGGCCAGTAACAGAGGCCCGCAGGAGAAATGGGGCCGAGGCAGGACCGCCCGCAACAGAGATTTGCCACAGCCCCGAGGGACACTCTCCGCCCGCCATCGGTAGGGTTGCTGAGCCTGGCACGGCCCCGGGGGAAACTTCCCGCCCAGCAATGGGTCCACTGGTTGCCTGGATCGTCGGTTGGGGAGGGTGGCCGGGCCCGCAGGAGAGGTTTCCACCCAACGGGGTTTGCCGCGCCTGCAGGACCGCCCGGAGCAGAGATTTCCACCCAGCGGGTGCACACCCGTCCAGTAATCATTTAACATCAAGGAGAAGGAAAAGCTAAGTACAGTATGTTTAATAGTTCTGTTGCATTAAACAAGCCTGAGAAATACTGGAACGGTAAAACAACGGAAAAAAATAATTCCAATGGATCTACACATATTTTCATTTATGATTAATCACAATTTTATTCTCAATGTTAAACAATATTAGAATACACATCATTTTGACAGCTTTAGTCTTGGCAGCCTTATTGACCTGCAGTGTCTTGACAAAAGGGTTCAAGCTGACTACAGACCATAAGTTCCAGTTTTAGTTGGAGCTCATTTATTTTTGCAAATGGAAGGGTTTTTTATCATTCCTACTCTGCTGATAATCTTGTTTAATGCTGGATAAAGGAATGATGTTCTCATAGGGCAGAGGTGGGAGGAAATAGCAATGCGCGCCTGCTGTTGCCTCCAAGGCATTCAAGCTGACATCAATGACAGACACATTCCCCATATTGTCAGGACAACAATACAACAGATTGGCTCTAAAAGGCAGGGATCAAGATGTGTTTAAGAGGATCAGACCCTTGTCCAGTGCATCAAATGCCAAAGAGCAAATACTAAGCATTGAAGGAATTGCATTCTATATAGTCATTGTTCATCTTAAGATCAGACATGGGGATGTTCTCTGTCTGAAGAAGGGTCTCGACCCGAAACGTCACCCATTCCTTCTCTCCCGAGATGCTGCCTGACCTGCTGAGTTACTCCAGCATTTTGTGAATAAATACCTTCGATTTGTACCAGCATCTGCAGTTATTTTCTTATACATGGGGATGTTCTCTAATGGTTACACAATGTTCAAATCCATTCACAATTCCTGAGCAAGTGAAATAGCTTATAGCTGCAGAGATCAATACCTAGACCACATTCAGGTGTAGCCTGATAAATTACAATTATGCCACAGAATTGCCAGGTGATGATTACCTCCAAGAAGAGGAAGTCTTACCATCAGCCCTTGACATTGCGATGGCATTACCATTGCTGAGTAACACCCTCCCCTCAACCACCCCCTCACCTACCCCACACCAAAATCAAGATCCTGGCGTATAATCCTGGAAAATACGCTGGAGAGTATAGTGAAGTGAATTAAAAGATGTGTTTCTTACATTACAGAAGATCTCAAACAGTTATTAATAGCTTGAGTCTGCAGAAGAAATGTCTGTGAATATTTTTGTTTAAAACGAACAGTGTGGCATGATACAGAATTGTAATGAGAAGGTCTAAATGGTGGAAGAAGAGTGAAACTATCAATGAGGTAAAGATGGCGAAATGTACTATTTTACAGAAAATTTACTTGTTAAAACTAAAGTTATTGATGAAAGGACAAGCTCATTAAATTTTCCATATATGGAGTTGTGTTATGTAATGTGGAAATGTGTGATTGTCATGCAGAAGGTGCAAGAACAAAATATAAAAATAGCTATTGGAAAAGATACGTAGGATTCATGAAGGCCTAAATATCTGAGCAAATAGCATTTGTCCTCCAACAATGCCTGAGAACTTTAGCCACAGGTACAGTTTAATTAGGTGTATCTTCAATGAATATAAACTTAATATATCTGTGACAACTATCAATCAATGTCGGGGAGCACCTAATTATTGTTGCACTGAAGGAAAATCTGTGTGAAATAAAGCATTTTTAGCCCAAATTTTCCATTTGTGGATGTTGGCTTAAATTATTCCGCCCTGGTACCAGATTGTTACAATAGAGTCAGAAGATTGTATATTCAAACCCAAGTGCTACACTGTTTTGGACAATACCTTGAATTGAGATTTTATTTTCGTAGTTATAGGCCATATCATCTCAATATCATCTCTTTCTTATTCCTTCCAGGATATCCTAGAGTAATTATGGAACCTTAAGTCAAACCATTGTTATTTTGTAAGAAATGCAACAGCCAATTTAAGTAAAACCAACATCCATAAACATAACAAAGAAATAACGAAGAAATATCACCCAGAATTGCTTTAATGCCATGGGATCTTTAACATTCACTTGAGAGTAGACAAGATCTCAACGTTACATTTCAACCAAGCATCTTCCTAAGTACTAATATAATGACCAAACGTCCTTATAATATTGGAATTGCCTATTAGGGTCACCATTAAAGTGATGTTAGAAATGTATTTGTTCAGATTTTTTGCATCTGCGTTTTGCCCATGAGATGATCAGCGTCCAGTGGAGGTGTAACAGAGCATCTGTAATGTACCAGGGAGCATGTCCATGCTAAACCTCTACTTCAGCTTTACCAGACCAGGTTGGATTTACATGAAATATGTAAAGTGCTGGAGTGACTCAACGGGTCAGGCAACATCTCCGGAGAATAAGGATACAATACAATACAATACAATACAATACAATATATCTTTATTGTCATTGTACCCAGGGGTACAACAAGATTGGGAATGCGCCTCCCATACGATGCAATAATTTAAGTAATTTAGACAACAGCAACCCAACGAAACAATTGTAACAGTTTTAGACAAGGTAAAGTGCAAGTTGATCTATGCGTTGTGACCATCCGGCTCAGCAGGACCGGTTCATAGCAGCTATGGCCCTGGGGATGAAGCTGTTCCTGAGTCTGGAGGTGCGGGCGTAGAAGGCCTTGTATCGTCTGCCCGATGGAAGGAGTTCGAACAGACTGTTGCAGGGGTGTGAAGAGTCTTTGTGGATGCTGGTGGCTTTTCTGAGGCATCGTGTGTTGTAGATGCCCTCCAAGTCTGGTAGCTGTGTTCCGATGGCCCTCTGAGCTCTATGGACTACCCGCTGTAGAGCTTTCCTCTCTGCCTCCGTGCAGCTGAGGTACCACACAGGGATGCAATGCGTTACAACATAGGTGATGCTTCAGGTCTGGACCCATGGGGGTGAGGGCGGGGGAAGAGCTGGAGGTGATAACACCAAGGCAAATCAGGGCTGGGAACAACAACCTCAAGCGATGTGGCCTGGTATGCCAACAGTTGGCGAGGGAAAGTCTCAAGAGGGACACAATGTGATGAACTATGGGAACTGGTTAAATGACTAGGGTGGAGGAATGGGTAAGGGGGAGGGGAGAGGAGTGCTAGTAGAAGTTACTTAAAATTGGAGAATTCAACATTCATACCACTGGATTGTAAGCTATCCAAGCTAAATATGTGTGTGGCCTTACTCTGGCAATGGAGGAGGTCCAGGACAGAAAGGTCAGTATAGGAATGGGAAGATGAGTTGTAATGGTTGGCAACTAGGAGATCCCATAGGCCTTGATGGACCAAGTGTAAGTGTTCAGTGAAATGGTCGGCGAGCCTACGTTTGGTCTTGCCGATGTACAGGAGCACCAGTGGCAGTAGATGATGTTAGAGGAGGTGCACGTGAACCTCTGTTTCACCTGAAAGGGCTGTCAGGGTCCCTGGATGGAGTTGAGGGAGGAGGTATAAGGACAGATGGTGCATCTCCTGCAGTTGCAGGGGAAAGTACCTGGGAAGGCAGTGGTTTGGGTGGGAAAGGATGAGAAACTCCCTGGTCCACTCGTCCCTTCCCACCCAAACCACCCCCTCCCCAGGTACTTTCCCCTGCAACCGCAGGAGATGCAACACCTGTCCCTTTATCTCCCCCTTCGACTCCTTCCAAGGACCCAAGCAGTCTTTCCAGGTGAGGCAGAGGTTCACATGCACCGCCTCCAATCTCATCTACTGTATCCACTGTTCCAGGTGTCAACTTCTCTACATCGGCGAGACCAAGAGCAGGCTTACCGATCGTTTCACTGAACACCTCCGCTCAGTCTGTCTTAACCAAACTGATTTCCTGGTGGCTCAGCACTTCAACTCCCCCTCCCATTCCCAATCTTACCTTTCTGTCCTGGGTCTCCTCCATTGCCAGAGTGAGGCCCAGCGCAAATTGGAGGAACAGCACCTCATATTTCGCTTGGGTAGTTTACACTCCAACGGTATGAATATTGACTTCTGTAACTTCAGATAGTCCCTGCTTTCCCTCTCTTTCCCCTCCACCTTCCTGGTTCTCCCGCCAGTCTTCCTGTCTCCGACTACATCCTATCTTTGTCCCTCCCCCTCCCCTGACATCAGACTGAAGAAGGGTCTCGACCCAAAACGTCACCCATTCCTTCTCTCCAGAGATGCTGCCTGACCTACTGAGTTACTCCAGCATTTTGTGATACCTTCGATTTGTACCAGCATCTGCAGTTATTTTCCTACACATCATCAATGGGAAGGTACAGACAACAGCTCCAGTACAATGGGAAGGTGTTACTCCTCTGGCGCAAGAGCTTGAGGTAGGTGCGGTTTTCATGGAGACAATGTTTAAGGGACAGAGAAACAGGTCCCAGAATTATTAGCAATGAATTGCAAGTATCAAAAAGGAAGGCTGACGGGTTTTGATGAGGCCATGCTGAGAAGGTGAACTGATCTCATTACTGGCACAAAATGATTTTTAGTGAAAATAAATGCTGCAGGGTCCTAGGCAGAATGGCCCATTATTCACTGCATTCTTATTATTAAACAAACACTGACGGCTCCCAATTCAAAGTGAGTACGTTTGCCAAGTGACCATCTCACCAGCAAACCCACCATCTTCCCCAATACTTTCCACACCCAGTTCATATCATATATCTACAGCCGGAAACAGGCCTTTTCGGCCCTCCAAGTCCGTGCCGCCCAGTGATCCCCGTACATTAACACTATCCTACACCCACTAGGGACAATTTCCACATTTACCCAGCCAATTAACCTACATACCTGTACGTCTTTGGAGTGTGGGAGGAAACCGAAGATCTCGGAGAAAACCCACGCAGGTCACGGGGAGAACGTACAAACTCCTTACAGTGCAGCACCCGTAGTCAGGATCGAACCTGTGTCTCCGGCGCTGCATTCGCTGTAAAGCAGCAACTCTACCGCTGCGCTACCGTGCCGCCCTTCAAATAAACCTTTCTAAATGTCATTTCAGATTATGTTCACTTTCCCATACTCTTTATGGCTATGTGTACCACGACCAACATCTCTAAAAAAATTAACTTGATTTTTCACACTTGGCATCTGGTCAGCCCAGTCAAATCCTTCATTAATGCTTAAGTTGGAGTGGACTTAAATAACAAATTTCCAATCCTGCAACACATTACTGAGAAGATCCATGTGGACAACATTAATCATTGAAATAAAATCAACAAAGAAACAACGAACAGAACATTTATCATTGGTCTTTGCTGTTTGCTTAAATAACGGAATTAGAAAAGCATAAAACCAGAAGTACATTCCTTCAGAATGCAGTATTAGGAAAGCCAGTATATCTGAGCAGCTCTGAGAGCTGCTGGAACAAAATGCTAAATATATTTTAAAGAAATCAGACATCCTCCAACACAGTCCAACACATCCTCCAACACTTGTGATTTAACCCAGAAGCATAACTCCATTGAATGGGGAGGCCAGGGGCAAAAACATCGTTCAGCCACTATGAATTTATATCTATTTTGTGAAGGAGTAATTGTTAGTGTTCAAGCACATTCATGCCTAGCAATTCTGATATGACTGAAAGGATGTGGAAGACATCAACTCGTCATCTGACCAGGCCAACTCTTACAATTCCAACCCAGGACTACAGGCCTTTATGGCCAGGCTAAGACTATCAATTTTTTAAAAGTTTGCACTTAAAGGGTACAAGATGGTGCCTGAAATGTGGTGATTCCTGTGTACTGACTCAGTGTGGACTATTGTCTTACACTTTTAGTATGATTGTGTCTAATATATACTGTAGTAGGATTGTTACTGATCTATATGTAAAAAAAAAAAGATTCACAATAGTTAGATAGATGTACAGTGACAAAAAATTATGAACGGGGCCACAGTGACAATGTACCAATGAACCAGAGAAGGATGAACTGAATGATCACGGAGGTGCAGATTTCAGATTGACCCAGTGTTACATGCATTTACATTGAGACTGTGCTGATTGTGGCTTGAGCCATGAGTCATATGGAGCCAGCTTAGGGGTTAGAAAAGAGGGAGAAAAGATTTAGGGTCAGGGTCAAGACTGGCATTATGGTGTATGCAGAGTGGCACATCCAGATCACCAATAGGACTGGTTGCACGGATGTTGGGGAGAGACAGGACTGGAATCACAATTGACAGAAAGAATGATTGAGGGATTTGGGGTTAGATCTAGAAGCAGCTAGATCAATAAGAAAACCAGAAATCGTAGACAAAGGATCAACACATCAGGGTAAGTGGTCAGCAAATGAGAGCCTGGGCCTGCAGAATCTATATCTAGACTGCAATATGAAAACCTCATCAATGAAATGGAATAGCAATAAATCTAGACTATTGTTGTATTAACCTGGTATTGATCCATGAACTAAATTTAGAGTCCCTTCTAGCCCAATTGATTCTTGCAAGTTTCCCCCTATAAATATCTTGGGACTGGAAATGAACTTGGGAGAATTGTTTCACAGACTAATCTGGTAGAGTTGCAAAGTTGCCAGAAATGGCCCCTAATTTCAGTTTGTCACCCATGATGGTATTCAGGCTCTGCCATATTCACCTGGAATTCGCTTGATTACATTGAGCATTTAGCTTGTTTCACAATCCTTTCTTGGCATCCCTGATAGCCCTGTGGAGATCATATCCACATTGATCTCTTTGTACAGTGTGGGATGGTTCTCGGATCAGAACCTTCGCAGAGAATGAATAATCAAAGGTTTTGGATTAGGATAGACCCTAATGATCTTCATTAACACATTTCTTGGGGAAGTCATTGTTATCTGAGATGCACTGATTCAGGCTGGATGAAGTGTTCTTGAACATGTCTTGAACATGTTCCAGTACACCAACAGAAGGAAGTCCTAAAGTCAACCCTCAGCCTCCTCAAACCACTACTGTATTGTACCTGTAATACATTCAGCCTTGTCTTAGCTGTACTACTAATGAAGAAATGATTTGACTGGTTGAACTGAGGATGAAGGATGGAGCGATAGGCATAATGGCAATGTTGCTGTGGTTGAGATTGTTAACACCCTCCATGGGGGCAGAAGACATGCTGATACCATTTGCAGAGTACCTTCTAAGTAAGTTTGATTGAAGTCAACAGGATGATGAACAGGGCATCAAGGTTTGCTGTCTCAAGAGAGTTGATAACTGAGTTTAATTCACCCAATGCCACCATGACATTGGTTTGGTGTGTATTTAACTCACTGACAAGATGGTAGAAATGAATTACCTTGGAAGATAAAGGGGATGGCACGTTATGAACTGATATTCCAGTTCAGGGGAGCTGAATTGGGCTACAGTAAGACCATCACATCAGTGCACCACAAAGCATTGACCAAAAAGCAGGCACTGCTGCTATTTCTGTTCCCAGAGGATTTCACGCTGTCCACATGGAAAGAATAATGCAACTGGGGTCTGAGGAGGTTGAGGATCTACTTCAGGACTGCCTTGTGTCCGTGGAATGGAACATGTTCAAAACCACTTCATCCAGCCACAGATATCACCGGCTTCATCAAGAGAACACCCTCAGGTTGTACAGTTAGGTCATGTGATCCATGGGTGAACCATGCTTCAGTGAAATAAAGAACATAGAAAGTACAGAGAGCCACAGGATATTCTGATTCCCGTTGGCTATCAAACTGTACAACTCCTCCCCTTTCTGTCGTGAGGTAGACTGACTCCCCAAGTGCCCCCCCCGTCCCCCGTCCCCCGTCCCCCACCCCTCCCCAATCTTTGCACATCCGCAAGCCTTTCCACTCGTCACTTTAATTTCATGTTTCATGTATTTTGTGTTTTATGACTGTTGGCAGATCAATTTCCCTCCTGGTTTTTAGCGTATCGTATCATAGCTGTCCTTGATCTCCCT
Organism: Rhinoraja longicauda; assembly: GCF_053455715.1. Taxonomy (NCBI): domain Eukaryota; kingdom Metazoa; phylum Chordata; class Chondrichthyes; order Rajiformes; family Arhynchobatidae; genus Rhinoraja; species Rhinoraja longicauda. Next base: position 29,009,424 of record NC_135966.1, read on the forward strand.
TTGAAGCAGTAGCCTTGTCTAAGCTGTGCAAACCTGTTCTCAAGCAAATTAATGTTAGCTAGAAATATACTGGGGGGGGGGGGCGAGGCGAGTGGTACTCCTTTTATTTTAGCCACAACTAGAACCCCCACCCTTCCCAACTGCCACATTCCCACATTTTGTTCGTACACACAGCTGTGTCCATCGCTTCAGGTCTGCTAAAGATCAGTTGTTCTGAGAGTATCATCGAAACAGCGATGAGAATTTCAGTGCTGGATGGAACCAATGATTTATTTCAGTGCTAAAATGGATAGATAATAAGGAGAAACAGTCATAAGTGACTGTTTTAAGAGGAGCTTTATTTAAAATGTTACCTCTCACTGGTGCCATCTTAATTACTTACCATTATTATCATGCCAGGGAACCATTGTTGGGTCAAACTCTCACAAGAATTTGTATTTCTAAACTAAACTAAACAAATGATTAGACCATAACTCTGCAGTTTTACCACATCCAGCTGTGAAATGTGATGGATAATTAAACCGTTAACAAGAGGAGGAAGTCTGAACAATTGCAGTGCCCAGGAGGTGATTGGCTAAAACTTCTCTTCACTATCAAGCACATTATCACCATCTGCAGAGCCCAGCATTAGAGCCTCAACACCATGAAATGTTGGGCCTCTAATACTGAGTTCTGCACAATCCCAATACACACAACCCTCCAATTATTAAAACACTCATCAAACATTACCTTCGGCAGTCTGCCACTGAGAAAATGTTAAGTATACCCTGCAGCTCCATTGAATCCCATGGGACATTATTTTCATAATCAATCTGGCATGGAAGTCGTAGAAACATAGAAAATAGGTGCAGGAGTAGGCCATTCAGCCCTTTGAGCCAGCACCGCCATTCAATATGATCATGACTGATCATCCAAAATCAGTACCCCGTTCCTGCTTTCTCCCCATATCCCTTGATTCTGTTAGCCCTAAGAGCCTTGCCTTGCTAAAATCAGCATTTACTGCATCTAAACCTCTAAACTCATCTACTACCCTTGTTACTGCTTCAAAGAAAAATCAGTTGAGTTTACCCTGCGCCACCATCCATAGAAACTAATGCTGACCATTTGTGATTAACTGGATCTCTAAATACTGATTTAAGTTGTCATTCATGTTTTTCGCCAACAATTTGCTCACCACTTGTGTTTGACTGACTGGGCCGTAATATAAGAAAATAACTGCAGATGCTGGTACAAATCGAAGGTATTTATTCACAAAATGCTGGAGTAACTCAGCAGGTCAGGCAGCATCTCGGGAGAGAAGGAATGGGCGACGTTTCGGGTCGAGACCCTTCTTCAGACTGTTGTCAGGGGGGCGGGACAAAGGAAGGATATAGGTGGAGACAGGAAGATAGAGGGAGATCTGGGAAGGAGGAGGGGAAGAGAGGGACAGAGGAACTATCTAAAGTTGGAGAAGTCGATCTTCATACCACTGGACTGCAAGCTGCCCTAGCGAAATATGAGGTGCTGTTCCTCCAATTTCCGGTGGGCCTCACTATGGCACTGGAGGAGGCCCATGACAGAAAGGTCAGACTGGGAATGGGAGGGGCAGTTGAAGTGCTCCGCCACCGGGAGATCAGATTGGGTGAGTTGAGGTGTTGAGTGAAGCAATCGCCGAGCCTGCGTTTGGTCTCGCCGATGTAAATAAACTGACATCTGGAGCAGCGGATGCAATAGATGAGGTTGGAGGAGGTGCAGGTGAACCTCTGTCTCACCTGGAAAGACTGTTTGGGTCCTTGGATGGAGTTGAGGGGGGGAGGTAAAGGGACAGGTGTTGCATTTCGTGCGGTTGCAGGGGAAAGTGCCCGGGGATGGGGTGGTTTGGGTAGGAAGGGACGAGTGGACCAGGGAGTTACGGAGGGAATGGTCTCTGCGGAATGCAGAAAGGGGAGGGGATGGGAAGATATGGCCAGTGGTGGGGTCCCGTTATATGTGACGGAAATGTTGGAGGATGATTTGTTGGATCCGCTGGCTGGTGGGGTGGAAGGTGCGAACGAGGGGGATTCTGTCCTTGTTATGAGTGGGGGGAGGGGGAGGGGGAGCAAGAGCAGAGCTGCGGGATGTAGAAGAGACCTTAGTGAGAGCCTCATCTATAATGGAAGAGGGGAAGACCCGTTTCCTGAAGAATGAGGATCTCTGATGCCCTAGTGTGAAACTCCTCACCTTTCTGTCTTGGGCTTCCTCCAGTGCCATAGTGAGGCCCACCGGAAATTGGAGGAACAGCACCTCGTATTTTGCTTGGGCAGCTTGCTGCCCAGTGGTTTGAACATCGACTTCTCCAACTTTAGAGAACATCGACTCCTCTGTCCCTCTCTTCCCATCCCCCTTCCCAGATCTCCCTCTATCTTCCTGTCTCCACCTATATCCTTCCTTTGTCCCGTCCCCCCTGACATCAGTCTGAAGAAGGGTCTCGACCCGAAACGTCGCCCGTTCCTTCTCTCCCGAGATGCTGCCTGACCTGCTGAGTTACTCCAGCATTTTGTGAATAAATACCTTCGACTGGCCTGTAATGATTTACTCGGTCTCTTTTTCACTTTGTGAACAATGCTATCACACTAGCAAGTTTCCATTCCTCTGGCACCGTACCTGTAGCCAAAGAACATGGCAAAACAAAGCTCAGAACCCATGCAATTTCCTTCTTTGCGTCTTTTAAGAGTTCTGGATATTGTTTGGTATTGGTGTTTTATTATTGCTACGTGTACCAAGATACAATGAAAAACTTTGTTTTGCAAGTGATCCAGCTAAATCATTACATTCATGAGCACAATCAAACCATTCACGAGATCATCAAGATTAAGGGAACAAAGTGCAGAATATAGTGACACAGCTAAAGAGGGAGTGCAAATAAAAAAGTGCAACGTTTGCAATGAGGTAGAATGGGTGATCAGGATTATATTCTTAGTTAATGAGAGGTTTGTTAACTGGTCTGATACAGCAGGGAAGAAGCTGTTCCTGAATCCGGTGGTACATACTTTTCAGCTTTTGTATCCCTGCCCGACAGGAGAAAGAACGACTCGGGTCTCTGATTAAAATGTGTAACCAGTAATATTGAGTTGCTGTTCCTACCCACCTTTAAGTCATGTTTCAGTAAATAGCCACAATATCACAGTTCTACAATCAAGCTATGTCCCAGCTATCACTTTTATTTCCTGCCCTCCTTGCTCTAATATGTAAACAAATAAATACTGCAAAGAGCCTTTACTTTCTGTCTTCTCCTAATTATGGTCAATTGGTACCAATGGGCAGGTGCAATGGGTATACTTCTGTCTTGTCTTCACCGCAATTTTCACTTTATTGCATTTCTCTTTGCATCATTGCTTCAGTAATGAACCAGGTAATAATCTTGTCCTTTTCCTTGCTTCTTCTGCTTCCCAATCTCAGCCCATGCCTTCCAGGCTTGTTCAATATACTCATACATCACACAAGCAGTTTTGCCTTTTCGCCTTCTGAAATTACCATCAATTCCCATTAGAGTTATCAGAGGTTTATGGATAATGATGTCAGTTCGACACATATCATTCTCCAACACCATCTACGAACAACCATGGAACCTAAAGTTTGAAAAGCCAAATGCACAGGGACAGTATTATCACTTCCATTGCCTTCTACCCTATGATAAAGGCAAGGTGATTGTATTGTTAAACATTTTTGACTATTACTTGTTGAATATTATGGCCAACTTTTGTTCTGCTCAAAACTAACATTGTCTTACAATGAATAACATCGCATCGCTGACACTCCTGTGCGTCTCACCAGTATGGATACATTGGCACATTGTTATCTGAATTCATCACAGAACACTGTATTTTTCAAATTAATCAAAAAACAATTCATTCTCCCAATATGGTCTATTGGTAGCAATAGCTGGGCCATGTTTCACATGTTGCCAATGCATTCCTCTTCACACTAATCCAGCAGTTACAGACAAGATAGAATTCTGCCAGGGCCTAATATGACATAGACGTAAAGCAAAATTCAATAGTTAAATTTGCACTTTAAATTCCCCCCCACGCCCCATAGATGCCACACTCTAGTTATGGTCCTTGTGTACTTGTTTTATCCAAAGTACTGTCTCATCAGGAAGGAGGAGGCTAATTCTGAGTTATTTCTCTCAGTACATAATTGATTGTTTACAATTCCCAAGAAGCAGCTTCTTTCAAAATTTATATACTAAAACTCTCGTTTGTTTGTTTGTATGTTCCTGAACTACAGCCAAAGTGGTACACGATAGCGCAACGATTTTAGGCCCACCTTACTCACCGTCGTCCCTTTGGTGCTAATGGAAGAAGTTTCATTGAAATCGGTGTTATATTTTTAAAGTTATTCACATTTTAAAGTTTAAATCTATCTCCTAGGGAGGGAATTGGAGGAGGGAGGGAGGGGGGAGAAGGGAGAAGGGAGGATAAGGGGAGGTTGAGGAGGATGGAGTGGGGGGGAGGGGGAGGGGAGGGGAGGAGGGGGATGGGGAGGGGGAGGAGGAAGTGAGAGGGGAGGAGGAGGGTGGAATGAGGGTTGGGGGAGAGGGGGGGGGGGGGAGAAGAGCGTACTGGACCAATGCAGGAGAGGTTTGGGCCCAATGGGTCCACTTGGTCTAGAATACCATAAAAATAAAATATTTTCTACAAACAGCAAAAATTTGAGTGGCTGCCAGAGCATTGTTATTTGTCAATATGTGAGAGATAAGAGCATTAATTCATAAAAGTGGGTAGTCCTTATACTTCATATAAGATAATGAACTCAAACAAATTATACATCTTTAAGATTTTCTTTGCATTATTAATGTAGATTGTCAAAATATGATGTGCTATATTGTCAAATTTGATAGAATATAAGCAAAATTGATTAAAAAGGAACCGAAAACTGCAATGAGATTACAATGTGGCGATATTTTATTCCTCTTATAAACCCAAGATTTTTTATTTTTGCTCCTCTCTGCTGTGCTGAATTGTACAACCATGATTTCTGAAGTAATTTTCTCATCTTTGTTTAAATCACTGAAGGATAACAAGATTTCATGTTTTATTGATTAATTAAAAATATTGCATGTATTTAATTTAAAATATAAACTCCACAGGTTTCAGTAGTAGAGGTTTTAATGAATTATTTTTGTTGAGTTCAGCAAAATTACATTTAGGACCCAGGGCTGTTTCTCTCCTCATTTTTATTACAAATGAATCATTTAGACATAATTTACACTGTTATGGTCTGGCAGTTCGAAAGATCCCTAGAAATGTCCTTGACAATAGATCAGCTTTGTGAAAAAAGCAGATCTCTTTTCTTTCTGTTGCAATATATTATCTTTTGGAAATGATTTTTTGTTCTCCATCATTTAAAACATATTTCCCAGTGCATGCTAGCCAGCAAATGTAAAATTACGCCAAGGCATAATTCATCCCAAATAATGTACTGGACCAAGTCTCAAGATCTTTTATTTCAGAACTGAACAAGCAATCCTGCGTTCCTCTTAAATGGAATTCAGTCATAAGGAGAGAAGCAGTCTAATGTTGCATTGCACACAGAAAATGCAAAATCTATCAGTTTTGCATCGGGCTCACAAAGATCTGCTTCCTCTTAACCTCCAGTTCTTATTTGATAGAATATTTCAACTGCAAGGAGAAAGGTTGAAATAAATCAATTCTAGCATCCTGCTCAACCAAGTCCTTCGATTGATCATAATCTCTGTGCAAGAGTAAGTACTAAATCTGCTCTGGAGAACATGGAAACGTTTCAGGTTTCGGGTTGCTTCTCTTCTTCAGACTGATTGTGGTGGTGAAGGGAAGAATGCCGGGAGAGAAGATGGGCAGGACAAAGCCTGGTGAGTGATAGGTGGATACTTATGACGGTTTTTTTTTTGTTATGGATTAAAATGGTGGGACAAAGGCCAAAGATGAAAAGCCAAAAGATGTGAGATAAGGGTAGAAGGAATTGCCAATTGTGAATCCAGTGGAAGGAATGTAGGTGGAAGGGGAGAGGGGGGTGGTGGGGAGTGGTTGCAGGTCCAGGTGGGGCATAGGGAGGAGAGGCGGGGGAGGGGGAGGAAATGGTTGGTTAGTCGCAAAAAATTGGAGAATTCAATATTCATGCCAGTGGGTTATAAGCTACCCAAGCAGAATATAAGGTGCTGTTCCTCCTGTTTTCATGTGGCCACGCTCTGGTAATGCAAGAGGTTCAGGACAGAAAGGTCAGTATGGGAATGGGAAGAGGGGTTAAAATAATTAGCAACTGGGAGATCCAGTAGGCCTCGGCAGACCAAGCGCAAGTGGGTTACGATCCTTGCTTGAATGTGAGGGATGAGGTATAGGGATAGGTGTTACATCTCTTCAGTAAGGGGAGAGTACCTGGGGAGGGGATGGTTTGGGTAGGAAGGGATGAGTGAACCAAGGAGTTGCAAAAAGATCAGTCTCTGCTGATGATGGAAAGGGGTGGGGGTGGGAAAATGTGACGGGTGGTGGAATCATGTTGAAGGTGGCGGAAATGTCGGAGAATGATGTGATGGATGAACAGGCAGGAGGGGGTGAGAGATGAGGACCAGGGGATCTCTATCCTGGTAGCATGTGGGGGGAGGGGGAGCAATAGCCGAACTATGGGATACAGAGGAAAGGTGGGTGAGATATCCAACTATCTCAGCATGAGGGAAACCATGTTTACTGAAGAAAGAGGACCTCAGATGTCATACAATAGGTTCATCTTGGGAGCAGATGCAGAGATGCCCCCATTTTTAATTTCTCTGTCTCTACCACATCTGCTGCTTTTTACTGTGCAGAGAATTAATTGTAATATGAACGTCAATCACTGCAGTTCATCAAATTTTCAATACATAAGGAAAATGATTGAGGCTATCCAACATAAATGGTTTATCTTTCCCACCTCATTATTGGCACAGTAAAGATGAAGAAGGAGAGGGCAGGAGATCCATTGGACCAGGGAATTTGGTCATTTGGCAGAAAAGGTCATTTGGCTACAAGAGCAGCTCACTATTACTTCTCCTCAGTTGAAATATGTTATGAATGCATGTATTTTATGCAGTGAATTAATTATGATATCAAGAAGTCACAGATCAAACCTAACACTCTTTTCTACATTAGGTTTGTCACATGTTACAACATTTTGCAGATTAGTAATTCCAAAAACTCCACCTTGATGAAATTTGCATATTGACATGTACAAAGCCTGATGAACTGGGTGTCACAGTACGTGATCAGCTTCTCAAGTGAAGGAGTACTATAGTGAAGTAGGGAATTCTGGAAATTGTAAGAACATTGGGCAAGTTTGTAAAATGTTTAACTCAAGTGCTTACATACTTGGGAAGCATGAGAAGAGGCCAACATAGTGAAGGCAATTTAAAGATCATGATCGAAGAGGCAACAGAAGGATTTAGGTGTTTAGCTTATAAGACGTAGCTAGCTGGAGTAAAGATCAACATAGAATGTTGTAAACAAGGCTAAGGGCGATAAAACTGGAGCTAAGAAAGGTTCTTTATTACATCCATTTGTTAGAGAAATGGGAGATTTTTTTCGTTATTTAAGAGGGAACAGAAAGTTTAAGGTTACTCTTAGAGAAAAGGAAAATAAAGATGAAGGATTACAAATAAATATTAAACACTGATGAATGATTTAAAAAATGTAAAATCCGCATGTAACCATTGAATCACAGAATATAAGAGGCAGTGAGTGCTGTGAATTGTTAAAACACTTTGGGTTTGTTCATGGTGTTCCCATGTGCATACTGGTAAGAGCTTGAATAAGCTGACGTATTTGATAAATTTACCACTGCTCTACAAGATTTCTTTTGGGTGCTGCCTCAAACTGAATCATAATTAAGAGGGTAGCTGGACCTCGTGTGAAGGCCAGATTCAGGGTACAGGTCAAACATAATTCCCTCCAATATCTAGAAATGAGATACTGTTCCAGAATAAAACAATACAAAACGTGGGCATTCTAACCCTCTCCAAGATTCTTGGTTAGGGCTCATGCAATGGAATATATTTACATTTGTATTTACATTGTTTCTTTATACAACAGAAGAGATAGAAATCTGAGAAAGATTCAGGGGAATGGCGTTAGAATGAAAATCAGTTTAAAAGCCTTTGTTAATCTCAAAAGACTCAGATAGGTTTGGTCTTTTTACTTCAAATAACCGTAGACTAGTGAAAGATTTGGCGGAGATATTAATAATGAAGAAATTAGATTGTGCACAGATTGATGAATTATTTGAATTAGAAATGTCAGGAAGACCCTGGGAATGTAGGAACGGGATTAACCTTTCAACCCCTGAAGCTTGTTCTGCCATTCAATTACCTCATAGTTGAACTATATGTCAATTCTATTTAACCACCTTTGTTCCTAATCCCTTGATGCCATTACAAAAAGCTATTGATTTTAGTCTTCAAAATTCAACTGTTCCAACATTTATAATCTTTTGGGACATGAGTTCCTGGTTTTGTTCCAAAAATAGTCTCTGTCTAATTCTATGATTATGTCCCTGCATTCAACATCCAAAGATATATTTCTCTGCATTTGTACATCTAACTTATTGGGTCTGTTAACCATTTTAAGTGCCATGATCAGATCATCCTTCGGACTTCTAATCTCAAGGAAATGCAGGCCAGAATAATGCATCTTTTCAAAACCGCTCTGATCATTCACAATTGTGACCCTTTCAGAACTCTTTCAGTGATATCTTCACTATGCAAAACTAAACACAGTAGAGGGGATCCAACTAAAACTCTGAACAAGTCAAAGTTTACTCATTCCTCAATTACAATCCTCTTGAGGCAAAGAGCAATATTTCATTAGTCACTGAATATTTTTTTCTTCTTCTCTACACTACCCTTCAATAATTTTTGTATTGAATTGAACACCTAAGCCTTTCAGTTCTCTTATAATTTCTAACATCTAACCATATAGAAAACATTGACATTTCTTCGATCCAAAATGGATAGCCATATTCTTCCCCATGTCGAATTATAGTTGCATAAGTTTTTCCCATTCATTATACCATGGTTGCCCCTTTACAGCTTTGTGCTCCATCCAGGCAATTTACTAAATTTGTGAATGAGTTGTAATAATTCTTCAGAGGTTTGAGATTTGGCATGTAGCCGAACACACTCTCGAATTTCTATAGATGTACAGTCAAGAGCATACTGACTGGTCGCATCACAGCCTGGTTCAGTAACTCAAATCCCCAAGAATGAAGTAAGCTGCAGAAAGTGGTGAACATTGCCCAGTTAATCACAAATATTGACCTCCCCACCATCAGAGGGACTTACAGGAAGCATTACCTCAAAAAGGCAGCAAATATCATCAAGGCCGCACACTATCCCGGCCATGCATAAGGTACAGGAGCTTGAGAACCATGACATCCAGGTTCAAGAACAGCTTCTTCCCATTAACGGGTTCTTGAGGTCAAATCTGTGATATAGGGAAAACAGTTCAGCCTATCCATTTTCTGTTTATAACTCGTCAATAGACAATAGGTGCAGGAGTAGGCCATTCGGCCCTTAGAGCCAGCACCGCCATTCAATGTAATCATGGCTGATCATCCACAATCAGTACCCTGTTCCTGCCCTCTCCCCATACCCCCTGACTCCGCTATCATTAAGAGCTCTATCTAACTCTCTCTTGAAAGCATCCAGAGAGTTGGCCTCCACTACCTTCTGAGGCAGAGAATTCCACAGATTCAAGATTCAAGATTCAAGATAGCTTTATTTGCCATCCAATATTGGACGAAATTCAGTCACCCACAGTCCAACAATAAAAGCATTAAATAGGCATTAAAATTACACAACCCCAAAAACCCCAAAAACACAGTCCAACAATAAAAGCATAAAATAGGCATTCAAATTACACAACCCCAAAAACACACAAAAAAAGAAACATCCATCAAAGAAACATCCATCACAGTGAGTCTCTTCCAGTCCTCTCCTCACTGTGATGGAAGGCCACAATGTATTTCCCTTCTCCTGCTGTCCTCTCCCGCGGTCAGGAGATTTACAAACTCTCTGAGTGAAAAAGTTTTTCCTCATCTCCGTTCTAAATGACATACCCCTTATTCTTAAACTGTGGCCCCTGGTTCTGGACTCCCCCAACATTGGGAACATGTTTCCTACCTCTAGCATGTCCAATCCCTTAATAATCTTTTATGTTCCAATAAGATCCCCTCTCATCCTTCTAAATTCCAGTGTATACAAGCCCAGTCGCTCCAGTCTTTCAACATACGACAGTCCCGCCATTCCGGGAATTAACCTAATGAACCGACGCAGCACTCCCTCAATAACAAGAATGTCCTTCCTCAAATTTGAAGACATAAACTGCACACAGTACTCCAGGTGTGGTCTCACTAGGGCACTCACTGTACAACTGCAGAAGGACCTCTTTGCTTCTATATTCAACTCCTCCTGTCATGAAGGCCAACATGCCATTAGCTTTCTTCACTGCCTACTGTACCTGCATGCTTACTTTCAGTGACTGATGAACATGGACACCCAGATCTCTTTGTACTTCCCCTTTTCCTAACTTGACACCATTCAGATAATAATCTACCTTCCTGTTCTCACTACCAAAGGGGATAACCTCACATTTATCCATATTAAACTGCATCTGCCATGCATCTGCCCACTCGCACAACCTGTCCAAGTCATCCTGCATCCTCATAGCATCCTCCTCACAGATCACACTGCCACTCAGCTTTGTGTCATCTGCAAATTTGCTAATGTTACTTTTAATCCCTTCATCTAAGTCATTAATGTAGATTGTAAATAGCTGCGGTACCCCACTAGTCACTGCCTGCCATTCTGAAAGCGACCCGTTAATCCCTACTCTTTGTTTCCTGTTTGCCAACCAATTTTCTATCCATGTCATATCCATGTTAGCCAGTCCTCCATAACTGACAAAAACCTTTTGGACTTTTTCTACACACTCTCTAGTTTGATCACATCCTTCGTACAGTTTGGCTACCAGAATTGCACACAATACTACAATTGTGGTCTCAACAAAGTCTTGTGCATCTTTCGCATCATGTCTCAGCTCTTGTGTTCATGTCCCAACTAATGAAGGCAAGCATGCTTTACAACTTAAGCAATACTTCACCACCCTGTCCAATTGTGTCACCACGTTTGGGGAACTATGTAATTGTACTAACTTCTAACTTCAGGTAGTCTAATCTCTCTAACTTCAAGTAGTCTAATCTCTCTAACTTCAGGTAGTCCCAGCTTCCCCTCTCTATCCCCTCCCCCTTCCCAGTTCTCCCACTAGTCTTCCTGTCTCCGACTACATCCTATCTTTGTCCAGCCCCCTCCCCTGACATCAGTCTGAAGAAGGGTCTCGACCCAGTACGTTACCCATTCCTTCTCTCCCGAGATGCTGCCTGACCCTCTGAGTTACTCCAGCATTTTGTATCTACTTTTAATAATACCCCGAGAGCTCTCTTTTATACAATATTACACAGGGCCCTGCCATTCACTTTGTATGTCCTGCCCTGATTTAACTTTCCGAAATGCATCGCCTCTTATTTGTCTGAGTTAAATTCCATGTGGCATAGAGGTGCCCATTTTCCCACCTGATTTGGTTGTAACTTTAGATAACCTTCCTCAATGTCCAATAAAGTCCATACCAGCAACTTTGGTGTCATCAGCAAACTTACTAATCATGCCACCCACATTCTCATCTAAATTGTTAATATTTATGACAGGCAATGGGGGACCCAGCACTGGAGGCACAAGGAACTGCAGATGCTGGAATCTTGAGAAAAACATAAAGTGTTGGAGTAACTCAGCAGGTCAGACTGTATCTGTGGAGGGAATGGAAAGGCAAGGTTTAGGGTTGGGATCCTTCAGACTTATCCCTACGGCACCCCAATGATCAAAGGCCTACATCTGTAAAAATAACCATCCGCAATTATCTTCTGACTCCTTCCACCAAGCCAATTTTTCGTTCAATTACCTAGCTCACTGTGAATTCCATATGATCACACCTTCCAGATAAACTCACATGGTACATTGTCCTGATTCCCTGCGCTTAAGCAATCACCAACTCATTTTTATTCATGAAAATGATCAAAACATTCTGAAGGTAGACACAAAATCCTGGAGTAACTCTGCGGGTCAGGTAGCATCTCTGGAGAGAAAGTATGGCTGACATTTCGGGTCGAGACCCTTCTTCAGTCTCCAGCGCTTTTCTGAACAAGGGTTTCAACCCGAAACATCACCCATTCCTTCTCTCCAGAGATGCTGCCTGACCCGCTGTGTTACTCCAGCATTTTGTGCCTACCTTCGATTTAAACCAGCATTTCCAGTTTTTTTCCCCAAAACATTCTGAAAGTCCAGTTAAGGCAACATTCATAGATCATCCTCAACCACCAAACAATTCCAATTTGACAAGTTAAGAAGCATAGAAACATAGAAAATGGGTGCAGGAGGTGGCCATTCGGCCCTTCGAGCCAGCACCGCCATTCATTGTGATCATGGCTGATCGCCCTCAATCAATAACCCGTGCCTTCTCCCCATATCCCTTGATTCTACTAGCCCCTAGAGTTCTATCTAACTCTCTGTTAAATCCATCCAGTGATTTGGCTTCCACTGCCCTCTATGGCAGAGAATTCCGCAAATTCACAACTCTGGGTGAAAAAGTTTTTTCTCACCTCAGTTTTAAATGGCCTCCCCTTTATTCTAAGAAAGTTGATTTAGCCTTTTTAAGTCTAGGCTGACTGCTCAAAAAAACCTTGTCTCAGTTCTGAGTCTGATGAAATTGGTGATTCTGCATGGTCAATTCTTTTCATCCCTTTCCCCTTAAGTGCAGGAGTGACATTTGCAATTTAATGGTCCAATAGATTCAAAAGTATTAGAAAATTCTGACCAAAGCATCTGGAATTATTGTTGAAACACTGCTTTTCTTATGAAAAATTTACGTCATGGTGTCATAGAGTTATACAGTGAGGAAACAGGCCCTTCGGCCCAACTTCCCATGCCCACCTCCTAAGTTTATGTTCATAAATTATAGGAGCAGAATTAGGCCCATCAAGTCTACTCCGCCCTTCAATCATGGCTGGTCTATCTTTCCCTCTCAACCCATTCTCCTGTCTTCTACCCATAACTCCGGACATCAGTACTAATCAAGAATCTATTAATCTCCGCCTTAAAAATATTAATTGACGGCCTCCTCAGCTGTCAATGGCAATGAATTACACAGATTCACCATCTCTGACTATAGAAAACCTTCCTCATCTCCTTTCATCGCCTCTCAACTCATTCCATGCAGCCGCCACCCTTTGTATGATAAGGTTACCCTTAGGTTCCTATTAAACCTTTCCCCCCTCACCTTAAACCGATGTCCTCTGGTTCTCAATTCCGCTACACTGGGCAAGAGAGTCTGTGCGTCTATCCAATCTATTCCTCTCATGATTTTATTCACATCAATTCTGTTAAGATCAACTCTCATCCTCCCGCACTCCAAGGAATAGAGTCCTAGCTTGCTCATTTTCAAGGAACTATATACGTGCACTCCTTGATCCCTCTGCTCTACAACACTCCGCAGAGCCCTACCATTCACTGTGTAGATGTTGCCCATGTTGGACTTCCTAAAATGCAACACCTCACATTTCTCTATATGAAATTCCATCCACCATTCCTCAGCCCACCTGCCCAACCGATCTAGGTCCTGCTGGAATTTTTTAACAACCATCTTCACTATCTACAATATCGCTCAATTTTGTGTCATCTGCAAACTTGTTAATCATGCCATGTACATTCTCATCCAAATCATTGATATAGATGACAAACATGAATGGGCCCAGCACCAAATCCTGAGGCACACCACTAGTCACAGGCCTCCAGTTCAAAAAGCAACCGTCCACCATGCCTTCCTTCCATGGCAATGTTATTTGAAAAACCAACACCCAACTACGGATGTCACAGGATTCTAAAGCCTGATTTTGTGTTTTATCGATAGATAGAAAAAGGCCTTTGACCCACATTCTGCATTGAAACAACTAACCTGAGTCCCTTGATTTTCTGCTGTTTACTGAACAACAATTCTCCAAGATAGGTTATTGTTTGGGTACTGCGCTGTGAAGCTCACTATTGGATTTTATATGATGATGTATCCATGGTGGGATAATAGATGGGGCCATTGTGATTTCCAAAGTGAGATCACATTAAAGGGGAAATGAAGCAGCAGCTCCCATCGTAAATCTAGAATGTGTTAAGAAGGTCCTGATATTTTATGGAATGAGTGCCATATAGGATTCTTCCGTCTATTTATCTTGAATCTATCAATTGCATACAGAAAATAGTAAGGACTTATGAAGCCCACAGGATCTTTTCTTATTTATTTTGTCAAATAATTAAGCCAAAAAATAAATGGAAAAAGCTGAAAGAAATCAACAATATCTTTAATCACAAAATGCTGGAGTAACTCAGCAGGTCAGGCAGCATCTCGGGAGAGAAGGAATGGCCGACGTTTCTGGTCGAGACCCTTCTTCAGACAATATCTTTAAAATCTGTATAAAATTTTAGAGGTGACATGCCATAACAGAACACAGAAATGACCAAACCAGGTAAATTTTGTATAACTTACAGCATTTCAAATGATTTTGAAAATGGCGTGTGCTTATTGAAGGACTTAATATGATGAAACATTCAAGACTAAAATTGAGTTTATGCAACAAACAATTGCCCTTTTATTACATCCTTCTGCACAAACATGCTGATTTCTTATATTTTGGGGGCTTTAGAAAATAATTCTTTCACATATATGGAGCGAGTGGAATACATTTTTTTGTGTGAAAAGATAAAGGAATTTATCCCACAAACAATTTGAGTCAACAAAGCTGGCTACCTATAAGAAGGTATTAAAATTCATTTTAGCAAAACTGTATTATTTCCCGTTTCTTTCTGCACGAGCAAATTCTATTTCATATCTTCAGTTCTCAAAAGGCATCAATATTGACTATTTCTGTTGTGCTTGTAGAATTCTTTAGTGACCTTTAGTCAACACGAGGAGGCTATATTTTTCTTTAAATAGCTTTTTTGTCTCATGGAATGATTGAAAATTGAAACTAAAAATCTCTCAGGTTTAAAGTAAATTAGTTTGGTGAGATTGCTTTCAAAGATTTCAAGAAGAAGTAATATTGATAACCAATAAAACCTCTTCCCATGTTAATTTGTAGGATGGAATGCTGTTCAAATAATTACAGAAATAACCTGTTCAATACTTGCAATTTGGTTGAAGATCAGGAAGAGGGAAGGCTTTTCTAATTCCATGCAAGTTTCAAGAACATCGAAAGTGTATTTGCAATTAGAATAAATGAGCATTGATTGCTGGTCACTGGTCAAGTATTTTATCCCCAACTAATGCTGCAAATACTCTACTGGCCCAATGTTCTCATTCAATACCTTGGTATCAAGCTAATCATTGTACTGATTAATGACAATAAAACTAGAAAATATTTTGTGGATGCTACTCTGAAATTAAATGAGTAAGTAATGTGCTTATGAAGAAGAAGCAATCAGATTAAAGAAATAGAAGATCTAGAAGAAATAGAAGATAGGCACAAAATGCTGGAGTAACTCAGCAGGACAGGCAGCATCTCTGGAGAGAAGGAATGGGCAACGTTTCGGGTCGAGATCCTTCTTCAGACTGTCGGAAAAAAGCAAAGTGCTGGAGGAACTCAACATGCCAGGCAGAAATGGACAGGTGATGTTTTGGGTCAGGACCGTTCAGACTGCCTTACAAAATTAATATAAATATATGAAATAATAAAATACATTATAATATGAATATAAAATGCATTTTGAGATAGCATTATTGTAAAAATGCATGCTTGATGGTGGATGCGAAGGGCTTGTTTCTCTGTTGCATGACTCAATGACTCTAAAATAGTCTCACTAGAAGAGATTTGCAAGAAAAAACTCAACAGCTGTCATCTGAGTTGCAATGCTTCACTGTAAAACTCAGAGAAAGAGCTGCTCTCAGACCACCTCAGCTTTGAATATATACCTGCGGCGACTGAATTATACATTCAAACTAAATTCAACATAAAGGCTTATGTATTTCATGCTAGGTATCCTTTAAACAATTATATAATTTTTTATTATTGCCAATTGCATTCTTGATTTTGCATATTACCATCATAAACCTGGAATTATAGTCAAGAGTTAAAGGTTTTATTGTCAAATGTTCCAAAATGAAACAACATTGAAAGTCTTACTTGCAATAGCACAATTGACATGTGAACATAGTATTCTGTAAACACCATAATAAACAACCAAAAAAGTTCAGTATATATTTTTTAAAATAATAATAGTGCAGAAACACAAAAAATGCCCCCAAGTCTATATAGTTCAGAGCTTATTTGGAGATTGTAGTGTTTGAAACCTGATGGTTGTTGGGAAGAATCTGCTCCTGAACCTGGATGTTACAGTTTTCAGGCTCCTATACCTTTTGCCCAGCAGCTGGAGTGAAATGAGAGTGTGACCAGAGTAGTGTGGGTCTCTGATGATGTTGGCTGCCTTTATGAGGCAGTGTCTCCAGTAAATCCCTTCGATGATGGAGAGGCAGTGCGGTCTTTTTGCAATCTTCTTCATCCCTTCATGTTTTAATTAAAGAAAAAAATTAAAAACTTATATATGCTTACAATATTTTGCCTCTTCTCTATAACTTCAATCTTTCTTTCTCCTTCACTGTTTTTCTTTCTGTAGCTTATCTTACATTGAATTCATGGTATTGAATTTTTACTTCCGCCTTGGTTAGAAACGTAGAAAATAGGTGCAGGATTGGGCCATTCGGCCCTTAAAGCCATTCAGTATGATCATGGCTGATCATCCAAAATCAGTACACCATTCCTGCTTTCTCCCCATATCCCTTGATTCTGTTAGCCATATGAGCTATATATAACTCTCTCGTGAAAACATCCAGTGAATTGGCCTCCAGTGCCTTTGTGTCAGAGAATTGCACAGATTCACAACTCTCTGGGTGAAAAAGTTTTTTGTCATCTCAGTCCTAAATGACCTTTCCCTTATTCTTAAACTGTGACCCCTGGTTCTGGACTCCCCCAACATCGGAACATTTTTCCTGCATCTAGCCTGTCCAGTCCCTTAAGAAATTTATATGTTTCTATAAGAAGGGTCTCGACCCGAATGTCACCCATTCCTTCTCTCCTAGATGCTACCTGACCTGCTGAGTTACTCCAGCATTTTGTGATACCTTCGATTTGTACCAGCATCTGCAGTTATTTTCCTACATATAAGATCCCCTCTCATCCTTCTAAATTCCAGTGAATATAAGCCCAGTCGATCCATTCTTTCCCGCCATCCCGGGAATTAACCTGGTGAACCTACGCTGCACTCCCTCAATAGCAAGAATATTCTTCCACAAATTAGGAGACCAAGATGGCACAAAATACTCCAGGTGTGGTCTCACCGGGGCCCTGTACAACCCTGTCGTAGGACCTCCTTGCTCCAGTACTGAAATCCTCTCGCTGTGAAGACCAGCATGCCATGTCTGAAGAAGGGTCTCGACCCGAAACGGGGTCTGAAGAAGGGTCTCGACCCGAAACGTCACCCATTCCTTCTCTCCCGAGATGCTGCCTGACCTGCTGAGTTACTCCAGCATTTTGTGAATAAATCGATTTGTACCAGCATCTGCAGTTATTTTCTTATGCCATTTGCTTTCTTCACTGCCTGCTGTACCTACATGCTTACTTTCAGTGACTGATGTACAAGGACACCCAGGTCTCATTACACCTCCCCTTTTCCTAATCTGACACCATTCAGATAATAATCTGTCTTCTTGTTCTTGCCACCAAAGTGAATAACTTCACTTTATCTGCTTTATCTTACCTCATCTGCCATGCATCCGCCCACTCACCCAACCTATCCAAGTCACCCTGCAGCCTCATAGCATCCTCCTCGCAGTTCACACTGCCACCCAGCTTTGTGTCATCAGCAAAGTTGGAGGTTATATTTAATTCCTTCGATAATATATATTGTAAATAATTGGGGTCCCCACTTGTCATCTCAGTCCTAAATGGCCTATCCCTTATTCTTAAACAGTGACCCCTGGTTCTGGACTTCCCACTACTCAACACTGCGGCACCCCACTTGTCACTGCCTGCCATTTTGAAAAGGACCCGTTAATTCCTACTCTTTGCTTCCTGTCTGCCAACCAGTTCTCTTTCCATGTCAATACCGTACCTCCAATACCGTGTGCTTTAATTTTGCACACTAATCTCTTGTGTGGGACCTTGTCAAAGGCTTTTTTGAAAGTGCAGATAAACCACATCCACTGGCTCTCCCTTATCCATTTTACTTGTTACATCCTCAAAAAATTCCAGATTAGTCAAGCATGATTCCCCCTTCATAAATCCATGCTGACTTTGACCGATTCTGTTACTGCTTTCCAAATGTGCTGCTATTATATCTTTAATAATCGATTCAAGCATCTTCCCCACTACTCATGTCAGGCTAACTGGTCTATAATTCCCCGTTTTCTCTTTCCCTCCTTTCTTAAAAAGTGGGGTTACATTAGCTACCCTCCAATCCACAGGAACTGATCCAGAGTCAAGAGAACATTGGAAAATGATCACCAATGCATCCACGATTTCAAGGGCCACATCCTTGAGTACTATGGGATGCAGACCATCAGGCCCTGGAGATTTATCTGCCTTCAGTCCCAACAGTTTATCTAACACCATTTCCAGACTATTGTGGATTCCCTTCAGTTCCTCCCTCCCACGAGATCCTCGGTCTCCTTGTATTTCCGGGAGATTGTTTGTGTCTTCCTTAGTGAAGACAGAACCAAAGTACTTGTTTAACTGGTCTGACATTTCCTTGTTTCCCAATATAAATTCACCTGTTTCTGACTGTAGGAGACCTGCATTTGTCTTCACTAATCTTTTCGTCTTCACATGTCTATAGAGGCTTTTACAGTCAGTTTTTATATTCCTTACAAGCTTGCTTTCATGCTCTATTTTCCACCCCTTAATTAACCTCTTTGTCCTCCTCTGTTGAATTCTAAATTTCTCCCAGTCCTCCGGTTTGCTGCTTCCTCTGGCCAATTTATATGCCTCTTTCTTGGATTTAACACTATCCTTAAATTTCCCTCGTTAGCCAGGGTTTTGAGCCGCCATCCCTGTTTTATTTTTATGCAAGACGTGGATGAACAATTGTTGTAATTCATCCATGCGATCTTTAGATCTTTGCCATAGCATATCCACCATTAACTCTTTAAGTAACATTTGCCAGTCTATCTTAGCAAATTCCCATCTCATACCATCAAAGTTACATTTCTTGAAGTTCAGGACCCTTGTCTCTGAATTAGCCGTGTCACTCTCCATCTTATAACCATATAACCATATAACAATTACAGCACAGAAACAGGCCCGTTCGGCCCTACCAGTCCACGCCAACCACTTTCTCTGACCTAGTCTCATCTACCTGCTCTCAGGCCATAACCCTCCAATCCCCTCCCATCCATA
Source organism: Rhinoraja longicauda (assembly GCF_053455715.1). NCBI lineage: Eukaryota > Metazoa > Chordata > Chondrichthyes > Rajiformes > Arhynchobatidae > Rhinoraja > Rhinoraja longicauda. The sequence continues at coordinate 29,028,930 of NC_135966.1, forward strand.
TACCTATCCAATTTACTCTTAAATAATAAAATCGAGCCTGCCTCCACCACTTCCACCGGAAGCTCATTCTTAATGCAGAATTCTACCAAATTATGGTCACTTGCCCAAGGGGCTTTGCACAACAAGGTTGCTAACTAATCCTTCCTCATTGCACAATACCCAGTCTAGGATGGGCTTCTAGGTTGGTTCCTCTACATATTGGCTTAGAAAATCATCCCTTATACACTCCAGGAAATCCTCCTCCTCAGTGTTGTTACCAATTTGGTTCTTTATTCTTCATCTAATTAGTTAAGACTATGCAGTTGTTTGCACTGTTTTTTTCACAGCAGTGCCAGCAGTTAACAATTGAAATAGCTTCCCAAGCTAAAAATCTGAACAGCTCATTGAGCAGAAGCCCAACTAACCAAGGACAGATTCATTCTTACAGCTAATGATAGGTCATTATGTTCCCACTTATTGCTATTGATTTTCATGACACAATATATCCTCCAGATTAGGGGCAATAACAATCAAATCCCTGTCCTTACCAATATCTATTTTTTATTTGCTGTTATTTTAGATGTCCAGCAGAAGTCCACCAGAAGTTGGGAAGTCCAGCAGCCCAGACTGGGCTGATGCAGACTTCTGATACATAGAAACTGTTGCTTAGAAATTAATCTCTGGTCAGAGGTTTTTGAGCATGCCAAGTTGTAGTGTACTCTGTTTGTATTCTGTCTCTGAAATTCATTGCATTAAAGTCATTTGGTACATGGGGCATACTAAAACATTAGCACCTTACAACAGAAAGAGCCAGAGACAAGACCCGCCACCTGGCTCACCAACATGAATTACTCTTCACTGTGCTTTGAGTTGGCCGAGTAAATAGATCCATTAAGGGACAATTAGACAAGCAATAACAATGGTTTAGTCAGCAACTTCTAAGTATTGTCAATGAATATTAAAAAAGTGATTCTTCTATAATAAATTAAAGAATTATTAAATCCTTTAAAAATTTTGTTTGTAGTGTGTGTGGAAAATGTATGAATTATTACCAGACACTCTTGAAAAGGTGGTGGACCTGCTTTCTTGAGCTATAATTACTTTTTCCCATGCTGAACTTCAAGTGGCATTGAGTAACGGATCAGTCTGTTGCCAAGTGATTCATGCATTTAAGCTAAAACAATGCACTTCTGTGCTCAGTTTCTTTTTTTCAAAAGATGGTGTTCGCAATGAACATTTGAACAAATGTAATCTTGTAAATTAGTTTTCTGAAAAAAATATTGCAATTGTTTCCTATAATATTATCTCTCCCTAAGTTTTATCTTCTCTTTTAATATCCGGACTAATCAAACACCATTCCTTCATGGAGACACAGAGTCTGCAGATGCTGGAGTCTGGATTCCAGATGAAGGCAGCCAATACAGGGCCGTCTTAACGCATGGGCCTGATGGGCACTTGCCCGGGGGCCCCATGCTGATCTGTGTATGTTAAGTGACTTGCAATAAATAAATACTACTTTTAAAATGTAGGTTCAATAAGTGCTTTTTTCGCAACATTTTCTGTCTCTAAGTGCTTCTCACAGCGATCTGTAAGTGCTTTTCGCAACAATGTAGCACCCTAAGTCCATCGCTAAGTGCTTTTCGGTAAGTGCTTTTCGCCGGCACGACAGGGAAAGGGGGGTGGGGGAAAGTAACGGTAGGGGCCCCAGTACACTGCTTTGCCCGGGGGCCCATAATGCTGTAAAAACGGCCCTGAGCCAATATCATCAAAAACCCACTCCACTTAGACTCATTTCACATCTACCATCAGGAGGAAGGTACAGGAACCTGAAAGCCATGGCCACCAGGTTCAAGAACAACTTCTTCTCAGCAAACATCAGTTCTTGAACACCGCACAACACTAATCTCAACAATTATTATCCTCGATGGACTGTGTCTTTGCTTGCACTACAGATTGCACATTTGTGATTACCATGATATTGATTTATTGTATTTTTAATTTTTATATATTATTTGTGTGTTATTGTATGTTATTTGCAGGCCTGCTAAGCTGCAGCAAGTAAGAATTTCCTTGTCCTGTTGTTTGTACATATGACAATTAAATACTTTTGACTCTTGACACTTGAAGGGCCCCAACCCAAAACATTGCCTGTCTATTCCCTCCACAGATGCTGCACCATCCTGCTAAGTTCCTCCAGCACTTTGTTTTTTGCTCAAGATTCCAGCATCTGCAGCTACTTGTTTCTCCGCAATGATTATTAGTCCAAGTCCAATTATTTCAATCAGTGCTAAAACTTAATCTATTTTAATGAGTGCCTTGTGGATTCATATAAGATGCTATTAGTTATAATCATTTTTCTTATTTTCCCTGATGCCAAAGCCAGGATGATCTGGGCCAGAATCCACTTGCTGCCTTTCAAGGTCCATTCTGGTTACTTGGATTTAAATTGTCTCTCTGTACCAGCAACTTGTGAATATGAATGAATGAATGAATGAATGAATAAGTTTATTGGCCAAGTATGCATATACAAGGAATGTGCCTTGGTGCTCCGCTCACAAATGACAACACAAACATACAGTTAACAATTAAGAATAAAGCATAAACACATCAAAACAATAAGGATACACCATTACGGTCTAAACATGTGGGTGAAAATAAACCAGAGCAAAAAAGAGACTACAGACTTTAGTTATTGAGTAGAACTATCGCTCGTGAAAAAAAAGCTGTTTTTATGTCTGGCTGTGGCTGCTTTGACTTCCAGAGGGAAGTGCTTCGAAGAGTTTGTGGCCAGGGTGAGAGGGGTCAGAGATGATCTTGCCCGCTCGCTTCCTGGCTCTTGCAGTGTACAGTTCGTCAATGGGGGGCAGGTTGCAGCCAACAACCTTCTCAGCTGTGCGAACGATCCGTTGCAGCCTCCAGATATCGTGCTTGGTGGCTGAGCCAAACCAGACCATGATGGAGAAGGTGAGGACGGACTCAATGATAGCAGTATAGAATTGGACCATCATTGCATGTGGCAGATTGTGTTTCTTCAGTTGCCGCAGGAAGTACATCCTCTGTTGGGCTTTTTGACTGTGGAGTCGATGGTGGCCCCCCATTTAAGGTCCCTGGAGATGATGGTTCCAAGGAACTTAAATGACTCCACAGATGTGACTATGGTGTTGTTGATGGTGAGTGGGGGGAGGGGAGGGGGATCTCTTCGAAAGTCTACAATTAGACAATAGACAATAGACAATAGACAATAGGTGCAGGAGTAGGCCATTCAGCCCTTCGAGCCAGCACCGCCATTCAATGCGATCATGGCTGATCACTCTCAATCAGTACCCCGTTCCTGCCTTCTCCCCATACCCCCTCACTCCGCTATCCTTAAGAGCTCTATCCAGCTCTCTCTTGAAAGCATCCAACGAACTGGCCTCCACTGCCTTCTGAGGCAGAGAATTCCACACCTTCACCACTCTCTGACTGAAAAAGTTCTTCCTCATCTCCGTTCTAAATGGCCTACCCCTTATTCTTAAACTGTGGCCCCTTGTTCTGGACTCCCCCAACATTGGGAACATGTTTCCTGCCTCTAATGTGTCCAATCCCCTAATTATCTTGTATGTTTCAATAAGATCCCACCTCATCCTTCTAAATTCCAGTGTATACAAGCCTAATCGCTCCAGCCTTTCAACATACGACAGTCCCGCCATTCCGGGAATTAACCTAGTGAACCTACGCTGCACGCCCTCAATAGCAAGAATATCCTTCGTCAAATTTGGAGACCAAAACTGCACACAGTACTCCAGGTGCGGTCTCACCAGGGCCCGGTACAACTGTAGAAGGACCTCTTTGCTCCTATACTCAACTCCTCTTGTTACGAAGGCCAACATTCCATTGGCTTTCTTCACTGCCTGCTGTACCTGCATGCTTCCTTTCAGTGACTGATGCACTAGGACATCCAGATCTCGTTGAACATCCCCTCTTCCTAACTTGACACCATTCAGATAATAATCTGCCTTTCTATTCTTACTTCCAAAGTGAATAACCTCACACTTATCTACATTAAACTGCATCTGCCATGTATCCGCCCACTCACACAGCCTGTCCAAGTCACCCTGCAGCCTTATTGCATCTTCCTCACAATTTACACTACCCCCCAGCTTAGTATCATCTGCAAATTTGCTAATGGTACTTTTAATCCCTTTCATTAGTTCCATTGTCTTGAGAGCATTGAGCTCCAGGTTGTTGCGATGGCACCAGGACGGCAGCTGTGTCACTTCCCATCTGTAGGCAGATTCCTCCCCATCTGGGATCAGTCCAATCAGGGTAGTGTCATCCGCAAACTTGAGGAGCTTGGCAGAGGAGTCTGTGGAGGTGCAGTCGTTGGTGTAGAGAGAGTAAAGGAGAGGGGAGGGTACGCAGCCTTGCGGTGCTCCTATGCTGATGGTCTGCGGGTCCGAGACGTGCTTTCCTAGCCTCACATGCTGCTTCCTGTCCGTCAGGAAGTTGATGATCCACTGACAGAGGGGTTCAGGCACAGTCAGGTGGGAGAGTTTGTATTGTAGTAGCTCTGGCACAATGGTGTTAAAAGCAGAGCTAAAGTCCACAAACAGAATCCTGGCATATTTTAAAAGTCTGTAAATGTTTTTACTTTGACAATCCTGTCATAGTCAGAAAGTTACAGAGTTGTACTGATGGGAACAGGCCACCTTCTTCCCACCTTCTCCATGCTGACCAACTTGGCATATTGGCCCAGTCCCATATCCCTATATTTGTCCCTTAGCCCACTCAACTCTCTATCCATATAACTGTCCAGATGTCTTTTAAAAATCATAATTGAATCCGAATCTATAGCTTCCACTAGGAGCCCATTCTATATATGGATAATCATCTGAGTGAAAAGGTTGCCACTGTGGTTCCTTATAAATATCTCCCCTCTCACATTAAGTCTATGCCCTCTAGCTTTAGAATCCTCTACCCTGGGAAAAGAACTGTGAGTGTTCATTTTATCAATGCAACTTTTATCATGAACTTGCACACATCAATAAGGCCACCCATTAGCCTCCTAAGCTCCCAAGAAAAATAGTTGAAACCTCTCCAACTTCTCCTTAAAACGCAAGCCTACAATCCCAAATAACATTTCCCATTCCGCGGTCCACCTTCCCATCCAATCTAGATCTTGTAGTAAACTTAGATATCAATTCTCATTGTCTATTTAACTACCAGTTTTGGTTTCATCTGCAAATTTACCAACAATATTAAGTACATTGTCATCCAAAATGTTAATATATATAACAAGCAGCAGCGGACCCAGCCCCTGTGGAACACCACTGGTCAGAGCCTCCAAATAGGAAAACAACTCCCTATAACTACCCTTTGATTCCTTCCTCCAAGCCAATTTTGAATCCAATTGACTAGCTTGCCTTGTATTCCATTCTGGTCAAGCCTATCATATGGCACCTTGTCAAAGGCCTTGCTGGAAATATGTAGACAATATCAACTCTTGTCAACCCTTTTCACGATCAAAAGTATTTTGAATCCTAATGAGAGATTTGTATTTCTTTGGATATAGAAGGCAAACTCTGCACATAAATCATTCAATTTTGTGAACTTTTTAAGTGCAGTTAGTAGAGTATTAATTTCACTTTCTCTAGGAATAACTGCCTTGGCATCAGAATGGAATGATTGGAACACGCAGCTTCCTGAAAGAATGCAACATAATGTACTCCACCATAACTCCAAATGCATCGAGAGAGAGAAAGAGAAAGCGTGCTTTATCTACGTATGTGTGGGTTACAATCTTCCTACACATGCTTTTATTCAGTTCATTGAACTCTAGTCAAACTAAATTACCTTTCCTCTGATTACTTTTTACCAATAGGTTCGCAAAGTTACCATGGAAACCAAAAAGCAACTTGGGTTTTCTAACATATTGAAGAAAGTTCTTTCTTTTGAATTCCTTATAATTTCTCAATGTAGAAAGGTGTAGCTATGCTGAGATTGAATTGCCACAAGTTCAACGATGGAAACACAAGATATTGCAGATGTTAGAATCTGCAGCTGATAAACAACTGCGGGGAAGAACTCAATGGGTCTGGCATCATCCTTGGAGGGAAATGGACAGTCTATGCTTTAGGTCGAGACCCTTCATCTGGACATAAATCAGTCTTAAGAAGGGTTAAGACCTCAAATTTATTTTCCTCCACAGACACTGCCTGACCTACTGAGTTCCTCCAGTTGTTTGTTCTTTGCACATGCTCAATGATGATTGTTTCATTATTTGTACTAAATGACAGCGGGTGCTTGGTGAGTCACACAACAAGACTCCTTTGGGTGACCTGAGGCTAAATGATACCTCCCTTAGAAAGTAGAGTTTCTAGAAAGTAGTGGCGGCACGGTAGCGCAGCGGTAGAGTTGCTGCTTTACAGCGAATGCAGCGCCGGAGACACAGGTTCGATCCTGACTACGGGTGCTGCACTGTAAGGAGTTTGTACGTTCTCCCCGTGACCTGCGTGGGTTTTCTCCGAGATCTTCGGTTTCCTCCCACACTCCAAAGACGTACAGGTATGTAGGTTAATTGGCTGGGTAAATGTAAAAATTGTCCCTAGTGGGTGTAGGATAATGTTAATGTACGGGGATCACTGGGCGGCACGGACTTGGAGGGCCGAAAAGGCCTGTTTCCGGCTGTATATATATGATATGATATGATATGATAGATATGGTCTCCCACAATATTGTTAATGGACAAGAAGAAGCAAGGTTTTTTTCCTCCCTGTGCACTAAGCTATTGTCTTGGAACATTGGACGACCTGCACCACCATCTTGGAGGATGATGGATCGGGGTTCTCATACCACTCCATATTTCTAGCAGCTACTACAGGCTCCCTTTCTGGCCCTGCAGCCTAATGCGGTCTGCATGTAGTTTATACATTGTCTCTGTGACCGTGTGGGTTTTCTCCAGGTGGTCCGGCTTCCTCCCACATTCTAAAGACAACCTGATTTGTAGGTTAAGTGGCTTCTGTAAATTGTCCCTAGTGTGTAGGATAGAACAAGTGTACAGGTAATTGCTGGTGGGTGCAAACTTGGTAGGCCGAGGGGGCTGTTTCCATGCTATAGCTCTAAACCAAACTAAGATGTTACATTACCCTTAATACAACATTTACTTAGAGTTATAAAACTTTAGATTCTGAAGGAAAAACATTTATGTTAACATTGTGGAATGAGATGGATTTGTGCAAATGTATTCTGTTTAACCCTTGATAACACTCCTTTCATATGAGGTGAATGGGTTAAGCTCCGAATAACCTGCATAGCTCCTTAAATGCTGCCATCCATGCTCAGTGTGTTCAACAAAGATCTTGTTTGTTCAACAAAGATCTTGTTTGTTCGTGACAATTTATGCTCAAACATACTGTTCTGAAAAACATGTTTGATCCCGAACAGATGGGTCACTTAGCCAATAGACAATAAGTGCAGGAATAGGCCATTCGGCCCTTCGAGCCAGCACCACCATTTAATGTGATCATGGCTGATCATTCTCAATCAGTACCGCGTTCCCGACTTCTCCCCATACCCCCTGACTCCGCTATCCTTAAATATCCTTAACACTTCCTAGTCACTTCCTCCTGACTGAACTCCCAAATACTTGGCAGGTCTGGGTGTTGAGGGACAGACCTGCAAGCAAAGATACTAGAGGAACAAGATGAACCCTTTGAAATCTCCTATACTGAAGTGTAGTACGCAAAGGGGCGTAACGTCCGCCATTTTAGTAAGCAAAACCCGCCGTTCACTATGTGTAATCAGTATTTTGGGGGAACAGTATGTGTGATGATACCATAAAAATGCAGAATATATCTTATCTATCAATTCACAGATTTTTGTTATTTTTCTTTTTAAATGTTTCTGCAAGTTTCTGCCTACGAAAATGGCGCCTGACATATTACGGTTTTTTGGGTCTAGTGGTCTATCTTGCTCTGCTCTATTATCTTTGCTTGCTAGCCCTTTTCACACAGAATCTAGGGGCTTGCCCTCAGTGGAGACCCTGGCATGGTCCTAACAGCTGGGTAAGTCCTGCCACAGGCAGAACAAGCTGGAATTGATCTTTAATAATCTTTATATGAACAATGGTTGGCACGGACAGGATGGGCAAAATAATGTCCATTTGTCCTGTCTGACTCTGTGACTCCACACGAATGACATTCATTGGTATACAATGAGTCTTAAGATTGATGTTAATCATTGAAATGAAAACTTATTAATTATTAAAGATAAGAACCAAAAGCATCTGAAAAACGATGTGCCAATTAAAACATAAAATAAAGCAAAATAATTCGTTGAGCAACTCTTTGTCTCCTTAAGCAAATCAATGGAGGTCCCTGATGTCGAGGAAGGTCTGATCTGGTGCAGCAGCTGAGGACCAGTACCTGTACGTAACATTGGGGAACCTCAGGAAGACTGAACCTGCTGCTGGGTTCCATGATGGATACAGACTTCTAGGTCTGTGAATCTGGGATATCTAAATGTGAGAGTGCATGTGCAACCGACAGATGATACTAACATTTATAGGAAGGGTTGTCCTTGGAGCTGCTGACAGTAAGTTCGTCTCCGTTCATCTTCTAAATAAATATGCTCTCAACGTGGCTGGCCTTTTATTTGCCTTTTACGAAAAGCAAATGCATTCTCTCTGTCTTCCGAATGAATGCATCAACATTTTTAGTGTTAACCTCTTTTCCAACTATGCCTTTTAATTGCGCCTCCTATTTTGTGCTGCAAAATATCACCTTTAGTACATATTCTTAAAATGCCAACTCCAACTCGGGGGTGTGCAGCGTAGGTTTACTAGGTTAATTCCCGGAATGGCGGGACTGTCATATGTTGAAAGACTGGAGCGACTTGGCTTGTATACACTGGAATTTAGAAGGATGAGAGGGGATCTTATCGAAACGTATAAGATTATTAAGGGGTTGGACACATTAGAGGCAGGAAATATGTTCCCAATGTTGGGGGAGTCCAGAACCAGGGGCCACAGTTTAAGAATAAGGGGCAGGCCATTTAGAACAGAGATGAGGAAAAACTTTTTCAGTCAGAGAGTTGTGAATCTGTGGAATTCTCTGCCTCAGAGGGCAGTGGAGGCCAATTCTCTGAATACATTCAATAGAGAGTTAGATAGAGCTCTTAAGGATAGCGGAGTCAGGGGGTATGGGGAGAAAGCAGGAACGGGGTACTGATTGAGAATGATCAGCCATGATTACATTGAATGGCGGTGCTGGCTCGAAGGGCCGAATGGCCTACTCCTGCACCTATTGTCTATTGTCTATTGTCTATTGTCTAACTCCTCCCCAGCTCCTTTCAAATGGATCAATATCGTAAGGGCACTGGTTTACCAACTATGCACTGTGGTTAAAATTTGGAATAAACTATTTGACCGAGGGATAGATGCTGATTCAATACACATTTCAACTCCTGAAGAGAAAAATTTGTTGGAATATGGGGAAAGACGATTAACATAGTTGTTCTTTGACAGGAATGGGACAGACAGAAACGTTTCCTTCTTTGTTGAATCGCATTATAATTCTGAAAGCCAGCCTAAACCATGCCACCTTGTACTTTGCATGACACCAGGGAATGGCATTGTTGTCCTCGTGTGTTTGCTAGTTTTCCTGCATTAATGCTGTCTAAAACTGTGAAACTAGAGTACCCCTGTGGATAAAATTGCTGAATACAAACGTGTCTCTTGGCATTATTGCTGCTCTCGTTCTGCAAGCACAGTGTGTTTCTTTTCTGTGACTTTAGTGTTCTCACTCAGCCCTGATGGTCACCTCTTGTTTTATTTACGCCTCATCTGTTTCAGCTTGTCAGTGAATCTCTGTTTCCTTGCTCTCCTTAATGGTCCCATTATTCAAGTCACCATCCATCTTTTCTACTCTGTAGGCATCTCCGCTGGCCAAGTAGTCTGTTTTGTGTGCCTCATCAATTGAACTTATATTTAGTGTTGTTTTCTTCCCACAGGAGCGTGCTTTCGTATCCGTGTTTTCTGCATTTAGCTGTTTGTGAAATCGAGCTTCATATTTTGAGCTCCATCTCATTATCTAGGTTAATGCTGCAACACAGAATTGTAGGGTTTTAGCTCATTTGCTGTCTGTGAACTGCTGCCCATGCACAGATTGCTTACAGATATGCCCACAAAACAGTGGCACCAGCTATTGGCCGACATAATGAACTGCAGATGCTGGTTTACAAAAAAGACACAACATTATGGAGTAACCCTGAGGGTCAGGGAACACCTCTGGAGAACATGGATGTAAACCTTTCTCTGATGAAGGGTCCCGACCCAAAATGTCACCCCTATCCATGTTCTCCAGAGATGTTGCTTGACCCACTGAGTTACTCCAGCACTCTGCATCAGGTATTGGATTTGAAACGTTAGATGTCTTGACAAAGTGAATGATACTGGTGCTAGAAACTTAATAATTTGAATGCTTGAGGGGTGGAGGGGCTGCATGGTCCATTTTGGCTTCTTTATTTTTATTTATTTTTATGGCCTTTTATATTAATAGCAAATTTTAAGCGTACATCATGCAAATCATATTCTCTTTGCTGTATCTACAGACATGTTCGACACATTTCATATCTGAACAAGCGATCATTCACTGAAATATCCAAATGATGAATACTTTGTCTTTAATTGCTTCTGGGTGAACTAGTCCCCTTTCTCCAGTCATCAATTGGCATCTGGTGTCATTTGTCAGTGATAAACTGTCATGATCTCTGGTCCTGTCGTTATCTCTGGTCCTGTCGTTATCTCTGGTCCTGTCGTTATCTCTGGTCCTGTCGTTATCTCTGGTCCTGTCGTTATCTCTGGCCCTTCGTTATCTCTGGTCCTGTCATGATCTCTGATCCTGTCATGATCTCTGGCCATGTCATTGAAGGTACTGCCTTCAACCACTGACCGTCACCCCACCTTCTGTCTCCTTATTCTGTTCGTTTACTTACTTATCTATTTATTTTTTTCTCTATGTTCTAGTAATCCCTGTAAAGCGTCTTTGAGTGTTTGAAAAGCGCTATATAAATGTAATGCATTATTATTATTATTATCTCTGGTCCTGTCGTTATCTCTGGCCCTGTCGTTATCTCTGGCCCTGTCGTTATCTCTGGCTCTGTCGTTATCTCTGGTCCTGTCGTTATCTCTGGCCCTGTCGTTATCTCTAGTCCTGTCGTTATCTCTGGCCCTGTCGTTATCTCTGGCTAAGGTTCCCAAGTGCCTGAAGTCGGCTACCAGTCGGTGCCGAAAAAAGCAAAAATCACCAACCTGAACGACTACCGTCCGGTTGCCCTAACTCCTATAATAATGAAGTGCTTTGAAAGGCTGGTCCTCTCACACATCAAATACAGCATCCCTGACTCACTGGACTCGCATCAATTTGCATACAGGGCAAACAGATCCACAGAGGACGCCATCTCTCTGGCTCTTCACACTGTCCTGACTCACCTGGAGAGACAGGGCACGTACACGAGGAGGCTATTCATTGACTATAGCTCTGCCTTCTATAAGGTCATCCCCACCAAGCTCATCACCAAACTCCAGCAGCCAGGCCTCAGCTCGTCGTTATGCGACTGGATCCTGGACCTCTTGATGGAGCGACTGCAGGCAGTGAGAACGGGCCCGCACCTGTCCTCCACTATCACCCTGAGTACCGGCACACCACAGGGCTGTGTTTTGAGCCCCATGCTCTACTCCCTATTCACACACGACTGTGTTCCTGCATTCGACACCAACATAATTGTCAAGTTTGCAAATGACACAATGGTGATCGGGCTTATCACCAACGGTATGAAACAAACTACAGAGCGGAGGTGCAGAACCTGGCAGACTGGTGCTCTGATAACAACCTGTCCCTAAACACCTCCAAGACCAAGGAGCTGATCATCAACTTCCGTAGATCACACAACGGGGAATATGCTCCGATCTTTATCAACGGGGACAGTGTGGAGAGAGTGTCCAGCTTCTAGTTTCTGGGCACTCACATTTCGGAGGACCTCACATGGTCCAATAACACTGCTGCGCTGGTCAAGAAGGCACAGCAACGACTGTTCTACCTGAGAACACTGAAAAAGTCTGGTCTGCCCCAACAGCTGCAGACCACCTTCTACCTCTGCACCATAGAGAGCATCCTAACACATGGCATCCCTGTGTGGTATCTCAGCTGCACGGAGGCAGAGAGGAGAGCTCTTCAGCGGGTAGTCCATAGAGCTCAGAAGACAGCTACCGGCCTTGGAGGGCATCTACAACACACAATGCCTCAGAAAAGCCACCAGCATTCACAAAGACTCCTCACACCCCTGCAATAGTCTGTTCGAAATTCTACCTTCAGGCAGACGATACAAGGCCTTCTACGCCCGCACCTCCAGACTCAAGAACAACTTCATCCCCAGGGCCATAGCTGCTATGAACTGGTCCTGCTGAGCCGGATGGTCACATCGCTCAGGGAACCGGCACAGACCTACTTGAACTTTATACTGTTTTAAAACTGTTTCTAATTTTGTTTCACTGGGTTGTATAAATTTAGCTAATTAATTTATTGCATCGTATGGAAGGCGCATTCCCAATCTCGTTGTACTCCTGTACAATGACAATAAAGGTATATTGTATTGTATTGTATTTCTTTAATTGAAAATAGATTAGAAGATTGGAGAAGTGCTATTGCACATCTTTCATATTTAGTGTTAAGATCAGGTACGTAGTCACCTGGAAGCAAGGATGGTGGATCTTCATCTCAATCGGTAAACAGGCAAGATAGTTGTAGGAATGGGTTGTGCTCTATCTCTGCAATTTATTTCTCTGGTTAACATTAAGGTGTAAGTTAAATCTAGTATTTGCTTTCCTTAAGATAGTTGTGATTGTTGAACGTCAATATTCTACGCCCTGAGACATCACCATTGAAATTCTTCAAGCCAGTGTCCTTGATGCGATTATCTTCAGATGCTTCATATGTGACCTTTATTCTTTCATAAGGAGTGGTGATATTCACCCATAAAATAGTCTGAGTCTTCTCACAAGAAGGATAGAAGGATAATGTCCTGAAGAATGCCATCTGGAGTACATCACTTAAATTCTAGACAATGATTATCAATCTGAAGAGAGTTTAATCATCTACTATCCTCAGTCTCCAATGATCAACACCTTCAAGATTCACCATTAATCAGAAGCTTCATGAGCTAACCACATACATATTTTGGCTACAAGAGCAGATAAGAGGCTGGGTATAATATGGCAAATCGTTTACCTCAAAACCTCCTAATTCATTTCACAATCTACCAAGCACAAGGCAGTTGTGTGAATGTTGTCTCTGCGCTTGACTAAATAAGTGCAGTTTCCACACAATTTTGCAATCTCAACATCAAGGTGACAAAGAGTGCTCACTTGAATGATGTACCAAACTTAATCATCTTAAATACCACTATCCCCACAACTGATATTACCATGACTACAATGTGTACAAAGTACAAAATGCACTCATAAGAACATAAGATCATGTGATAGGAACAGAATTAAGCCATTCAGCCCATCAAAGTCTACTCCGCCATTCAATCATGGCTGATCTATCTCTCCCTCCAAACCCCTTTCTCCTGACCTCCCCATAACCTCTGATATCTATACTAATCAAGAATCTATCTATCTATGCTTTAAATGCATCCACTGACTTGGCCTCCACAGCCTTCTGTGGCAAAGAATTCCACAGATTCAGTTTGTCAAATCACTTTGGAGAATGCTTTACAAATTTATGACCCCCACCACTTGGCATGACATAGGCAATTCACAGATCTCTCTGATATTGGTTATTCATCACTGCTGGTCTAAATTATGGAATGCACAGGTTAACAGTGGAAGACTCTTCAAGACATAATGTGCAAGAATTCATAAGAGGGCAAAGATGTAAAAGGAACCTGAGAAGCATATTTACCACACAGAGAATGGTGTACATATGGAAAGAACTGCCAGAGGGAATGGTAGAGCCAGGTACAATTACAACATTTAAAAAGACACTTGGACCAATACATGGATAGGAAAGATTTGGAGGCATATTGCCCAGGTACAGGCAAGTGGGACTAGTTTGTTTAGGAAACTCGGTCAACATGGACATGTTGGGCTGAAGGGCCTGTTTCCATGCTGTATAACAGGGTTCTAAGATTGCAATTATGGACAGGCAAAAATTGGCTTTTGCAATGGTATCCTGATCCCAGGAATTAATAAATCTACAATGACTCACACTGAAACCTACATATCTTAATAGGACAAAAATTGCGGGGAAATTATAGAAATTGCATGCAAAATTCTGGCATTATCTTACGGAAGTTTTACCATTGTTTGGATTGCTTTGCAAACATGAATATACTGTCTTCTGGGATTTACCCAATGGCCCAGCCAATTTGGACTCAAGTTCCAGTCAAGAAATATCCTACAATTCTCCAAGATATATGCTGGCCAATTTGCATATTGATATAGTATTAGTTGAACCTTACTTAAGAACAGCCACCTCTTTCATGTCAACAGAGAGAAGTACCATGAGAGATAAGAATATCCCTCAGGTGATTTTGTTTTTTTAATTACAGATTGTACAAAATATTTTAATATTTTGACACAGACATTGTGAGCAAAAGGCCTCTTGCTGGAACTTTAATTGTTTATGTTCTATGTTCTATTCATTTTACTTTTGTAAGTTTGTCGTTTAAAACAAAGTTGATTTATTGTGTTTAATAACCTTGAATTGTATTAGATTATTGCTCATTGTCAGAGATATTTAGAGCAAATATCTCGCAGAGCGTCATCTGTTGGGTTCAGGAGAGTTTCTGTCACAAATTGACACCAGCATACCCTTATAAGAAAGGGCATGACCATCCCTTAATTTAGGGGCAAACGTTAGCATGGCAGCTTTAACATGTGCTTTTGTGGAGATCCATGAAGATAGGCCTATTGTTTAACAGAGGTTTTATCACATCTCCATTCAACAGCTTAGTTAACAATAGGCAAGAGAAAGTTGAATCCATCATTTTATGAACTGATGAAACCAATCGGCTGCACATTTTAAAGAATGCTTCATTATATTCCATGGAAATTGTTCGATGCAGTTTAAAATGATTGCTGGTCCCATTCAGTGGCTTCATGCAATGACAGTTAAGTTAAAATTACATCATTTGTCCAACCATTCCCCCCTCCCTCCATGGTGCTGAGATGGAAAAAAAACAGTTTTACGGGAATTGATTAAGCTTTAAGTGAGTGAGAGTGAATATGGTATTGATTGGTATGCAGTCAAGTGTAAGAGCTGAAAAGCTTCTTCATTGCTTCTACACATGCAACTGTAATTGACCACCGTGAGCAAAATAGCAAAATAGGAAGTATCACGATTATGCAGGAGAGTGGGAAGCATCGGAGAGTGCAACAAGGTCAACCTTCAGCATGGACAGAGAGGAGGCAGGCTCTCTTGACATAAGGCTTGGGATGCCAGCAGGCATTCACAGCCTCCTGGACCAGGAAGCACATGCCCTATCATTGCCTATCCTAAAGTCACTGGCACTCCAAAATTATTTGAAGGGGTAATTTCAAGAATCTCTAATGTCGCTGGTAGAATACAAAGGGGCTGTTTCCATGCTGTATCTCTAAACTGAACGAACCTAAACTAAACATTAATCATTCTAGGTCATTTCAAGTTAATGTGACTGGCCCTCTCCAGAAGTGAGTGTTCCTTTACCCATGACACAATTTCCTAATGCATGTCATGACTTCCTTATGTAATCTATCTTTCAAAATATTGCAGGGATATTGGACTGAGGTGTTTCAGAAGTAACCATTGCTGGGAACAATGAACATTGTTGGAATTCTAGACACAAAATCCAGCATTTTGTGTCTATCTTCGGTGTAAACCAGCATCTGCAGTTCATTCCTATACATTGTTAGAATTCTGCTTTGGTAGCTTGTAATCCAAGGATATGAACATTGAATTCTCAAATTTTAGATAACTATAAAACCTCACCTCACCCTCGCGTCTGTTCTTTGAACCATTGATGTTGGGAGAAATTGTGTGTTTGACCTGCACCCTGAACATGGCTTTCATGGAAGGCCTAGCTGACCTCTGAACTATGGCTCAGAAAGGGACAGGCAGAAAGAACATCTCATAGAGGATTTAAAAATGAGATGAGAAAAAACGTTTTCACCCAGTGAGTTGTGAATTTGTGGAATTCTCTGCCACAGAAGGCAATAGAAGCCAATTCACTGGATTAATTTAAAAGAGTTAGACAGAGCTCTGGGGGCTAGTGGAATCAAGGGATATGGGGAGAAGGCAGGCACAGGCTGTTGATTGTGGATGATCAGCCATGATCACAATGAATGGCGGTGCTGGCTCGAAGGGCCAAATGGCCTCCTCATGCACCTATTTTCTATGTTCTATGTTTCTATGATCGGTGAGTTTCTCAAAAAAAATGGATTATTCAAGGCCTTAACAGTATATATTGGGAAACTGAGAGAACAACGTATTTCAATGACTCACAGCACCTATAGGCTTTTTAACCCACTGACACAGTGGTTAAATGTGGATCTTTAAATTTTTGAAATATTTCATCAATGATGGATGCTTCTTTGTAGCTTTCATCCTTGGGTTTTTTTTTGCCCACAGTAATCGTTAACCTTCTGTTCTCCTTATTTTGAAAACTATTCTCCCATTTGTCTGAAAATGGGTGCAATAAAGAACCTCTTCGCTCTCCTGAGTTTTTTTATTGCCCTCAGCCTGGTTACAATCCCCTATGTTTATCATTAGCTGCCTATGTCTTACAATCTAAACACTTCCTAAATCTATTTATTGCCCTTTTTTGAACGACCTTTAAGTTACCTTCACTGCAATTTGCAAGCATTTTAGAAAATAATCAAAAGTGTTGGATCTCTAATGCCTACAGAATTTCTCTATACCAGCAGGAGTCTCCTCAACCTGACATTGAGGTATTCAAATTAATGACAAATCTTGCCTAATTAGCTCTGAAACCTTTCATCTGTCAGTGCCCTAGATCTGCCTAATTAAAAAGCAGAAATAGCCATTTTATTTTCCACTGCAATTATGTCTCATATAGGGAAATATGTGTATTTAACACTGAAACTTTGTACTCCCGTACAGTGGTTCCTGAAAAATTATATTCAAGTAATTGGTAAAATTAAGCTTAAAGTTCAATTGTCATGAGATTACTAATGTCTCCATTTGCAGCATCAGATTAAACATTCATGATCACAGTTGAAACCTCATTGTGGTTTTAACTACCGCGCTACAATATCCACAACACAACTTGATAAGTGACAGACATTATGTTGATTTATAAAAGTGACTTCAGCGTTGGAACTCTCTCTCTCAGGGTCAAATTCCTCTGGGAATTTTATCCATGTCCGCAGGGTTACTCTGCCACCGTACATCTGAAATGCCAAAACATATTCTCATCTCAGTTTCCAAAATAGCATCTCCATTCAGGGAGCCTGGCAGCAAGACCAGTTATCAAGGACTACGTTTCTGTAGGCTTGAATCATACTTTGGATTATATTTAACATTTCAGTCTCCTTACAGTCATTCTCATTATTCCAACTTTCAGTTGTACTGCTTTCTCTGCAATGTTTCTGTCCTTTGCTGAAGATGTGGAGTGTGGGGTAGTTGGCATGGAGTGGGGGGGGGTGACTTTAAAGGGGTATAGATCTTTGACTTGGAATATATCACAATTCCTTCACCATCACTGTTATAATTCTGGAACTCTTTCCCTAAAAACATGGTGGGTGTACCCACGTGTCAAAGACTGCAGCGATTCAAGATGCAGATGCCACCCCCCCCTCCATATCAAAAATCTTCTAACCCACCACTCTATTTCCAGGTCCCTCAGGTCGGTCGACTTGGGGCTAGTCACTATCCCGCGGTCTAGGCTTAAGCTCAGGGGTGACCGCGCTTTTGCGGTTGCAGCTCCTAGACTGTGGAACAGCATCCCTCTCCCCATCAGAACTGCCCCCTCCATCGACTCCTTTAAGTCCAGGCTCAAAACCTATTTCTACTCCCTAGCGTTTGAGGCCCTCTGAGGGGGGGCTGTGAACTGTTTATGTATGTGCTGTTATGTTTGTGTGCCATTGTATGTTCGTTCTTAGTACCTGAACTGATGTACAGCACTTTGGTCAACGTGGGTTGTTTTTAAATGTGCTATACAAATTAAATTGACTTGACTTGAACCTAATGCCCCTGACAGAGTTCTTTGTAAAGATGACTTCTGCTTATGATTTCCTGAAAGTCCCTGGTGAAGCCTTTGGGAAGAATTTTTAAGTTCAAAGTTAAAAGTCACAGAACAGAGAACATAGAAAAGAACAGCACTGGAACAAGTCCTTCAGTCAACATAATCTGTGCCCAACATGAGGTCGATTTAAACTAATCTCCTCAGTTGCATGTGATCCATATCCATCCATGTGCTGCCAATCCATGTACCTATCTAAAAGTCTCTTAAATACCGTTATCGTATCTGGCTCCACCACCACCACCACCACCACCACTGGCAACTCATTCCAGGAACACCCATAACTGTGTAAAGATTTGCCATGCACATCGCCTTTAAACTTTGCCCTTCTGACACATGGAGTACGATGTGCAGTTATCATATCATATCATATCATATATATACAGCCGGAAACAGGCCTTTTCGGCCCACCAAGTCCGTGCCGCCCAGTGATCCCCGCACATTAACACTATCCTACACCCACTAGGGACAATTTTTACATTTACCCAGCCAATTAACCTACATACCTGTACGTCAGTTCTGCTCGCCCTGTTAAAGGAAGGATGTCATTAAGTTGGAAAGGGTGCAGAAGAGATTCACCAGAATGTTACCTAAGTTGCTTGAGTTATAGGGAGAGGTTGGATAGGACTTTATGACTTTGGAGCATAGGAGGCTGAGTGAGTTTTCAAGCTCATGAGGAGAAAGGATAAAGTGAATGTTTTTCCCAGGGTAGAGGGCATACACTTAAGATGAGAGGGGAGAGATTTAATAGGGACCTCAGGTTCAAGCTTTTCGTTCAGAGGATAATCTGCTTCTGGAATGAGCTGCCAGAAGAGGCTGTAGGAGCGGATACAATTGGGAGTTTTAAAAGACATTTGGACAGATATATGGATAGGAACAGTTTTATTGCATGGGCAAATTGCAGGCTAATCCAAGATGTCAACTTGTGTGGCGTGGTGAACTGAAGGGCCTGTTTCTGTGCTTTACAGTCATTCAGTGGGAACATGCCAGTACACATTTGGATGGGTCATTGTTTCATGATTTAACTGTCATAGTTGTATGCTCAAATGCCAAATCCTAACATGTTGCCTGCAAACATAACTCTCTTTCAAGAAATGTATAGCTTGGTTGTAATAATACTGTGTTCCAATAAATTTCACTCACCCCAAAGGGGGCCTTTTGATAAGCAAGTCCTCTGACGAAAATGAAACCAAAGACATAATGTAAAGTTTTTAAGGGACCAAATTCTGCCATCTCAGTCAGTTTTACTTGAGATTCAACCGGCAAATGCATCTATTCCTTATATGCCGAGAAACAATTATATTCCAGTCAATACTTTAAATCCATTTATTTCTGTAGGTAATAATTTTGCGCTGCAATTTGCAACTTATGTTTCAGCGTGATAATAAGTTTATTCTACTGCTTTGTCGCATCCAGATTGTGACTGTTCATAACACATCCAGTAAGCTAAAGGTAATAACCTGGAGGCCTATTTCACCCTTGGGCAAACTACATGGAACATCTCTACAAGTTTAAATTCATTTACAGATTCATTTATGAGAATAAAACACAAACTGCTGGAGGAACTTAGTGGGTCAGGCAGCATCAGTGGACGGAAGCGGGATCCTCCTGATGCTCCCTAGATGCTGCCTAACCCACCTGACCAGCACTTCATGTTTTGCTTAGGATTCCAGCATCTGCAGTTTCTTGTGTCTTCATTAATGGAATGGTCAAAAAAGGGGTAAAGAATAAAAAAATCTATTACGATTAGGTTATGATAGATGTGTATTTTACTGGTTAAAAGTACGGAGGAGCCCCTAGGAAGTTCACTACCTTCACTTACCAGCTCATGAAAGTCACCAATACTTTTCTTCAAATTATTGCCTGCGTCTCCCTATTTGAAAGATATGGAATTAGTCTCATGTCAATTTGATTCCATTACATGTCGTCTTGCCCAAGTCAAGGTCATGTCCACTGTAGCATTTGAACACTTACATTATTTATTTCTCAAACTAAGTTTGAAATTGGCATTTCAGCCTGGGAGAGATTTCATTAATCAGCCTTTCATCACATTGTTCTAGATGTCCAAAATGGCTGGAATATTTGCTTATCTATTTTGTGCTGTGAACCAAAGACCACTTCCAGGTTGTCTCTCAAGTCCTAAAAACACTGCTCATGGCATTAGTTGTCACAATGATCAGGATAACCTGAAGAGAGTGGGACAAAGAGACCATTTGTAATGTAGCATTCGAGTGAAAAACTAATGTGATAGATTACCTGACCATTGTAGAAACTACCAAGTTTTTGTTTCCATAGAAACAGATAATGCTTGTTTTCATAGAAAGTATTGGAAATTAATATTGGGTTGAAAGTATTGGAAATTAATATTGCCGTTGATTCATAATCCGAGTTCTTTGCCTGGGTGGTATTATGATGTAAGTTTGTCATTACATTTGAAGGTCAGCCCCCCTGACAGTAAAACAATGCTTTATCAGTTATACAGTAATTACTGTTATTCAAAGTAATTACTTGTTTTTGATGGTTTTCTGACCTCGGAAAGACATCAAAACTATTTGCTGACAGTATTATATCTGATATTCCCTTTTGTAACCTGAATTGCTGTTATGGGCTAATCACGATGGTAAATTAGTTTAAGTTTATCCTTAACCTGAGTAGCACACTCTATTTACTTTTGGATTTGTGACCTATAAGCCCCTTTATGCAGTTTTTTTTCAAAAGATGTAAAGTTTTGAGTCGCATCAGGTGAGTTCATGTTCTTCCAAACATGATGCCCAAAATTTCCTGGTTTACACAATCAGTATATCTCACACTTGTATGTACAGGGTTAAGAAGATTGGAGGTGGCCTGGTAATTATGGTGGTGGTGGTGGTGGTGGTGGAGGGAGGGCTCGATAGAAGATTGATTAGAAAGTTTGAGGGTTAAATTGTAAAAGACAGTGGTTTGTTGTGGAGATCTGTAACAAGTCCTTCAGCCCAATGGGTCCATGCTGACCATCAAGGACCCATTTACATTAATCATAGAAACAGAAAATAGGTGCAGGAGGAGGCCATTTGGCACTTTGAGCCAGCACCGCCATTCATTGTGATCATGACTGATCATCCACAATCAGTAACCTGTGCCTGCCTTCTCCCCATATCCTTTGATTCCGCTAGCCCTTAGAGTATCTTACTATTTTTTAATTCAGTGAATTGGCCTCTATCTTACTATTTTTTAATTCATTGAATTGGCCTCTACTGCCTTCTGTGGCAGAGAATTCCACAAATTCACAACTCTGAGTGAAAATGGGTTTTTTTCTCATCTGTTTTAAATGACTTCCCTTTTATTCTTAGACTGTGGCCCCTGGTTCTGGACTCCCCAAACGTTGGGAATATTTTTCCTGCATCTAGCTTGTCCAGTCATTTTATAATTTTATATGTTTCTATAAGATCCACTCTCATCCTTCTAAATTCCAGTGAATACAAGCCCAGTCTTTCCAATCTTTCCTCATAATCCTATCATCCTACCATTTTATTCTTCCCTCATTCCCATCTCATCTCCCTATATTCTACCACTCAACTGCAGGGATAATTTCAAATGACCAATTAACCCATCAAATCATTTGTTTTTGAGGTGTGTGAGCAATCTGGAGCATCCAGAGGAAACTAGCTGCAATAAAGTGTTGGAGATCAGACCCAGGGAGAAAATTGTAGACTCTGGAGTAAGGATAGTTGCAGGGGGACATGGAGCAGACAGTTGGATTGTGGGTAGTAATTGATTAGTGGTCTGGGAGGTGATCAGAAGGTTCAAAGGGTTCAAAGGTTCAAAGGGTATTTTATTGTCACGTGTACACTGAAGCTCGATTTGCCATACAGTCATGCAATAAAAAGCAACAAAACACACAACTACATAAAAGTCAACATAAACTTCCACCACAGGAGATTCCCCACATTCCTCTGTGATGGAAAGCAATAAAGTCTAATCTCTTCACTCTTTATGTGGGGAGACGGGATTGGTGAGGGAGGAGGTAATGAATAAGCAGTGGGAGATGGAATGGTGGTGAGAAGAAATTTGGAGAAGAGATTGGTTGTCAGGTTGAACAATACGGGCAATTGGGGATCAGTAAAGTGAGTCAAAAGAGTTTCATTTGGTCATTGAGGACATTGGCAAGGGTTGCAGGCAGAGTACGGAAGTAAGTTGGGATAGTAAACTGGTGGCAATCATTCTTGAAGTGAAGATAAAATAGAACATCTGTAGAGAATCCTTCCCAGTGGACATTCTGGCCGTGACTTGGTCCTTCATTTCATAGGCCTTAATCTTTCATTTCAGACCCTCTCTGTTTTCAAAGCCAAACCATTTATTAATTGTGTATCTACATCATGTGCGTGGAGAGCTGGGACAGAATCCATGGAAGTGCAGGCACAAGGTAATTAATGACGATTAATGTGCTAATTCCCAATAACGTTCTATTGCCTATCTCATAAAGAGTTTGTTCTATGTGATTAATTTCAAGGCACAATTGTTCACCGTCTAGCCTGAAAAGCTGCGGAACACTGAATCAGGTCATTTAAATTACTAAGAGAATTTATTTCATAAAAGGTTTTTCATTTTAAAAGTTAATGCTCTTTCTCTTCAGCTTTTATTGCGTAAAACAATAAAATGATTGCAAAACTAATGCTAAGTTACTTCTCACAGGTCATGCAATGCATCTTTCCCCAGTTTCTTTGTCACCTTGGGAGGCTCATTTATTTGAAGTGTTTCTTACAAATTAAAACAGGTTTTTTTTCTCTCTGGATTTAAAACCAGTTCTTTTTTTTAAATTTGCCTTTGTCACCAACTCACCTAGAGCAGGAATGGGACGAAGGAGGTTGGGGGTTAGTAGTCACAAAAAAATGATTTCACATCCCAAACCAACCATCCTCCTGCTACCTGTGGGAATTCAACAGTAGAAGGAGGTTAGGAGCTTTAGGCTTAATTGGGCTGGTGTCCTACAATCGATGTGGAATGGGGACTGTTACAGCTCCTCATGAAAGTTGTTGGCCTCTGCCTACTGATAGCAATCTCTCTCTCCCTCTCTCTGTGATCCCACTACTGCATCTGAACTTCTGCCCCCCTATCAATCTCTGTCTTCACTCCTCCTCCTAATAACCGCCATCTTCCCTACAAAAGCCTATGGCCTCCTGCGTTAACATTTCCGGGCAAATATCCTTCATCACAACTCAGTTCTTACTGAGCCTTTGAACTGAAACTTTTAACTTTATTTTTCTTTCCTCACTTGCCTCCTAACCTGTTGAGTGTTTCCAGTATTTTCTGCTTTTATTCATTTGTGTGAAGAATGACTCATATCATTTGAATGTTTCCTTCTTGATGACATTAGGTTTCAGTTTTACCAGGGCTCCGAGATTCCACACTTGACGACAAGGCCAGTCACTCTCACTGCATAATGGTGCAAATGTCTGCAGGTAAAAACCAGCATTATGGTAGTAAAAGATCAACGTATGTTTTCTACATTAAAGGTCTGTACTGAAAAGGAATAGAAGACAGTACACAAAGCTAACCAAGTCCACTCAGAGTTTGCATGGTCGGGTGCCTTCTTCAGTCTGAAGAAGGTCTTGACCCGAAACGTCACCCATTCCTTATCTCCAGAGATGCTGCCTGCCCCGCTGAGTTACTCCAGCATTTTGTGTCTAAGTTAGATCATGACATCAGTCAGCACACAACACTGATTTGGTGCCATGCTACTGAAATGGAAATCAGTGATGCAGCTAATACCACCTATTGAGCATTCAGAGAGGATCAAACATTCAGCACAGTCTGAGCTACATCAAGGAATCAACTAATATCTTCAAGTTTGCAGCTGAATTATTTATACCAGCTGGGACTTCAGTTCAACTGAAACTTGATGCTATGGGATGTATATAAAATAGTTAATGTCGACAGGGGCTGCGTGCCAAAAACATAAGGAGATCACTTTGACCAAGGTTTCTGTATTAACCAGTCAGTCCTGGACATGGCAAAAACATTGGCAAATGGACAGAGAGACTGAGCAGAGACACACTGGTCAATAAACAATAGACAATAGACAATAGGTGCAGGAGTAGGCCATTTGGCCCTTTGAGCCAGCACCGCCATTCAATGTGATCATGGCTGATCATTCTCAATCAGTCCCCCGTTCCTGCCTTCTCCCCATACCCCCTGACTCCGCTATCCTTAAGAGTTCTATCTAGCTCTCTCTTGAATGCATTCAGAGAATTGGCCTCCACTGCCTTCTGAGGCAGAGAATTCCACAGATTCACAACTCTCTGACTGAAAAAGTTTTTCCTCATCTCAGTTCTAAATGGCCTACCCCTTATTCTTAAACTGTGGCCCCTTGTTCTGGACTCCCCCAACATTGGGAACATGTTTCTTGCCTCTAACGAGTCCAACCCCTTAATAATCTTATACGTTTCGATAAGATCTCCTCTCATCCTTCTAAATTCCAGTGTATACAAGCCTAGTCGCTCCAGTCTTTCAACATATGACAGTCCCGCCATTCCGGGAATTAACCTAGTAAACATACGCTGCACGCCCTCAATAGAATTAACATATAGTTTTAAAATGTATTAATCCATGAATGTTAATCAAAAGATCACAAATAGATTTCAAAAATTAAACTTTAATCAAATGGTTTATCTATGGATTGAGCGAACTTCAATGCAGTGAAACACAAGAATGAAGGCTATCATATGACAAGGGCCTTCTGTATAACCTACTGGCATTCAGCAACGAGAACACAGGGATCGACTGCTCAACCATACAAGCTTTCCACTCTGATCTACTGGGGTAAGATTTACAGAGGAGAAGGGAAGGGAGAGAGGTAGAAGAGACAGGATTCACTGGTGCTTAGATATTTAAACACTGTAGGCTGAAACTTGGACATGGAAATGTTAGCTTCTCTGATTGATTCAGAATGCTCAACTCATGACAGAATCTAATACCACTACCCAAATTTTGCAAAGACCCCTCTGTGCAAATTAACTCTCAACCAGTTAACTTTGTAAGTTTGGAAGGACAAGTGGAAGGTGAATTCCTTTCTTTAATTTATTCTCTTTAGTGTTTTTAATCATGTATGTGCTTTTGGGTATTTCACATTCCACTTTTTTTTTCTTAATCATTTGGTTGAAAGCAATGGTTCATAAATATCTCTGAGTGGCAGAAACATTTGAAAACCATGTTGTTGTCCATAGCCGGCAAAGCAGAGAACAATACGTTATCAGCTATCAGCCCGTAGATGGCAGAGTGAACCTCCCTCATTGCACTGTGGAAGCACCTGTTCACATCAGCCCAATGTGCTGGAACCCAGGTGCTTTGGGTCAGCAATTTTGGTCTTTTGCTTCTTGACCATGTTTGGGGAGATCGTGGACAGTGATAATGGGTCGGCAGTCTGATGGTAATCCATGGAATGAGGAATAATGAAGAAGAATGGACACTACCACTCGAGAGTATAAAAGAATGAGAGGTGATCACATTGCTCGGTGGAGAATTCTTACAGGGTTTGATGGGGTAAATGCAGGGATGATGTTTTCCTCAGCTGGGGGTAACAGTTTCAAAATAAATGGCCACTTAGAACAAAAATTAGGAGGATTTCTTTCACCTCAAAAACTATATCTTTGGAATTGTTTATCCAAAAGGGCAGTGGAGGTTCAATCACTGAGTATATTCAAGACAGATTGATAGATTCTCAGATATTTAAAAAAACAAAGCATATGGTATTAAGTGCTGCTATGATTTTTTTTTAAATAGCCATGACACTAATGAATGTATAGCAGGCATGAGAAGCTAATGGCCTGCTTCAGCTTTTATTTCAAAGGCACTTATGGCAGCAAGCCCAATGCATTTTCAGTCTGAAGTATTTTGAAGCATTCTTAAACTTTATATGTCTAATGCATTGTAATTGACAGAATATAAGTCATAAATTGTCAGCAAAGCATAGGCTGGATTTTGCTGTGTATGGCTCTCATTGTTGAGATACACAATAATCCTATGTTTAACGTTGGTGTATCCTTAAAGAAAAACTTGCTGAGTAAAAACTTCCTTGAACCAACTGGCAAAGCCAACCTTTGCATGATACAATCAGATCGTGTGAATTGCCAAGAATAAGTCCAAACCATAAAATCCTACACAGATGGCGAAACCATGAACCCAGTTTTGCTCTCCATCAAAGTTTTCGTGTTTTTCCAATGCATCTGAATGGCCCTGAAATGAAAATAAAAACAAATTCTCCAAAAACACATGGAAACCATTTTAAACCATGAAAAACATTGTTGCAAGAACAATTTAAGAAATCTACTTTAATTAGTTAACTTGATGGAGAAAGGCATCATCTCCTCCCCTTGTCCCACTCTCCATGAAGGAGTGGGCACAGTCAGTAACTGGAGCCACCTTGAGACTGTAGTCAATGGCAATGCTACAACCATCAAGTACATTGATGCTCTCATACCTTTGTATCTAATTATCTAACACACCCTATTTTCCCCTCAGCCCACAATCTTTTCTGATTGGTAAGCTGAGTGGCACCAAAGGCTTTCCTCCTGGTTCACTAATCACAGCTACAACCTTCTGCCTTTCACCTTTCAAGTATCCTGAACTGCAATCTGGCAACACAGTAGTGCAGGAGCCAAAAGAGAGTAAAGGTGAAAATACATTATCAATCACTGCCCAACTACTCTGCTGCTGGAGAGGTCACCTTGGAGGTGGGATCATACCAGACAGATGGCTTACAGCCAGAGTGGGTGTGTCGGATATTTAGGTTGGGGAAGAGTAGCCCAGTTGCTAGTTACCGCACACATTTTGTGCGGATGAGATGAAGATGTTGATCGAACAGCCTGCAGAAGAATTTTGATTTGACCATTTTAATGCTAAGTGCATTTGTGACAGACTTATAGTCAAGGTCCTGGATCATGGACAAATGCAGCACTGGCCATGTAGGGGTTATTGAGCAGAACTTGGAGCACGTACCTTTTAACTTGAAGTGATGAATAACCCCATGAGGAGATTATTACCTGTGATTGAATCCTGATACAGCAGAAATTGTATATTCTGCAATAAAAGGCTTTGACTGCAATGAATAGAATGCCCAGTCCACAAATTCTGCTTTTCAAAAGGTCCTGGGGTCTCAGGCCATCCTTTGAGTTACCTGCAGCTTCTCCAGCATGGTCTCATCCTTCCAATGTCTCTAACCTCCCTCTCTGCTGGGTTCACTCTACCAGAATAAATGGAGAGTAAATATTATTTTTCCATAATATCATCAGTCTTGTCTATAAATGACCCTCAGTTTTCCACCTTCATCATTCATATTAAGTAGTGCCTTAAACTTTATTCTCACTACAATATTATTCCAATTAACAACAGGTCAGATCACTAATAACTTTTCATTTATTATCATTTGCCTGAATAATTTAGACAGCTTTTATACACAAGGAAAGAGCATGATTTTTGCTGTGTACAAGAAACTAGTAGCATTGTTTTATGAATAGACAGAATAGACAACCCCCTTTATCATTATTTCACTTGTGACCTTTTAAATTGTCATAAAATCTAGCTTATTGTGAATTTAACTTGGATGAGAAAGGGTTCAATCTTACATATCCAAAGGTCATTTCTGCATTGGTTAATTTTGATTCCTTTATATACTTTGTCATCATTTTGAATGTTTCATTTTAAGCATTTGCAAAGCTGTAACGGTCTATTCATCAAGTCATTGAACAAATCGCAAAGCTTTCGCAACTGTTTATTAATTCTGCCGTGACAGAGAATGCTTTGATTTGAAGTCAGTTTCAAGACTTGGAAAGCTGTTATTATTCTGTCAACTGTTATTACTCTGTTAAAGTCAGTGTGGCTTTAGTAAACTGACCAGATCCAGACATTCAAATATTTTCTTTACAAGATAAACATTCTCCTGCATGGGGTAAAGAACCAAGGATGTTAGCAGGCAGCAGGTTATTTTGAGCAGCAGAATTTACCATCCACACCTAAGGATGCGACTAAAGATCAAAAGACCCCAAAATGAAATCTCTTCAGTAGAATTAAAGCCAAGTAAAAATCTGAAATTTGGATAAAACAACCAGTTTTAGTAATGATGACCACACAAATGACTGAAGTGTCTGTAAAGATATATATATATATATATATATATATGTGTGTGTAGGAAAGAACAGCAGATGCTGGTTTAAATCGAAGGTAGACACAAAATGCTGGAGTAACTCAGCGGCTTAGGCTGAATCTCTGGAGAGAAGGAATGGGTGACATTTCGGGTCGAGATCCTTCTTCAGACTGAAACGTCACCCATTCCTTCCCTCCAGAGATGCTGCCTGCCCCATTGAGTTACTCCAGCATTTTGTGTCTACTATATATATATATATATATATATATATATATATATATATATATGCAGGAGTGGGCCATTTGGCCCCTCAAGCCAACATCGCCACTCAATATGATCATGGCTGATCATCCAAAATCAGTACCCTTTTCCGGAATTTTCTCCATATCCCTTGATTCCCTTAGCCCTAAGAGCTAAATCTAACTCTCTCTTGAAAACATAAAATTATAAAATATTTCTATTATAAACCCACAAATTTCCACAGTTATCTGGACTATACCTCCTCCTACTGCCTCTTGCAAAAATGCTATCCCCTACTTTCAATTTCTGCATCTTCGCATCTGCTCCCAAGTTGAGGCTTTCCACTGCTGGATATCCCAGATGTCTACTTTCCTTAATAGACATGGAGGCCCCACTGCTGTTGTAGATGAATCCCTCACCCACATGCCCTCTGTATCCTGAGGTTCTACTCTCACTCCCTCACCCATCAGATGAATCAAAGATAGAGTTCCTTGGACCTTACCTTTCATCCCACCAGCCGCCACATCACACATATCATTCTACAACATTTCTACCATATTCAAAATGAACCCACCACCAGTCATATCTTCCCATACCCACCCCTTTCCTCTTTCTACAGAGGCCACTCCCTCTGTGAGTCCAGGGTTAATTAATTCCTTTCCACCTAAACCACCCACTCCCCAGATGCTTGTCCATGCAAATGCAGAAGATGTAACACCTATCCCTATACCTCCTCCCTTACATCCATACAGGACCCCAGCAGCCCTTCCAGATGAGATAGAGGTTCACATGAACCTAATCTAATCTCATCTACTGTATCCAATGCTTCAGATGTGGTCTCCTTTACATTGGTAAGTCCAAGCGTAAACTAGGAGACCAATTCACCATACACCTGCGCTTGGTCCGCCGAGGATTACAGGATCTTCCAAATGCTAATCATTTTCACTCTCCTTCCATTCCCACACTGACTTCTCCGGCCTGGACCTCTTCCATAGCCAGAGCGAGGCCACGAGCAAACTGGAGGAACAGCACCTCATACTCCACTTGGGTAGCCTACAACCTGTTGGTATCAATATTGAATTCTCCAATTTTAGTTAACTAAACCCCTCCTCCCCTTTTTCCTTCCTCATTTCCCTATGCCCGAGCTGAATACACATGCATTTCTCACACAATCCCACCCCCAGTAGTTAAAAACAAATAAGTATTAAGTGAACAGAAACAGAAACTAATTGAATTATGCTGATAAACAGAGGCATGGTCAGACTGTTGAATATACATTTTTTGAGCTGTGTGAAAACTAGGACATATTTTGTGTCTAGAATTTTTATCAACTGGAGCAGCTCAGACTCTAGGTTTTGGACCTTAAACAGCAGCTTGGCTGAGAGCACAGTGAATAACATACTCCATAACCTCATAGGGGGGTGACCAGGTAGGTGTTGTTGGAGTCCCTTGAGCATCTCTCACTGCCTAACTTGCAGTTAGTGCTGAATGCTGATGAGATCCAGTGTTGCATTGAGAGTACAGCCAAAGCCAAGTGTCATTGCACTGTGGGAGACTCCTACTAAAGGAGGATAGGAGAAACATCCTGAGCAAAACAATTACGGAGAATTCATTCAGTAGGGGAACCGGCAGAATTGTCTGCAGCTGATACACGATTTGGGGTGAGTGGCTGCAGAATATTCAGTTGAACAGCTAGATATCATCTCCTCGCCAGTACCAGCTATGTAGCAAAAAAAAAACTCTACTTTAAGTGTGGTCACACCAGGACAGAACAGCACTTGAAAGAAAAATGAATAGCACCGCAGGGAAAGAGCAATAGTGTGGAACATGCTGCAATAGTCTTGCTGAGAATCAACATGGTAACACAAAAGCCGGAATAGCTTTCCTTCTGCACCACTACCATTCTTTGATGCCATGCACACTTTGATTCTCCGACAAAAAAATGAATTGATTTCTAAATTGTAATGCATAAAAATTCTTCAGCACTTATAAAAATGGTCCGTTTGCAATGAGCCAGAAACATCTTTCAGAGAGATTGCAAGTGCCAATTCTATTGAACTAAAGAGCTAACTCCTCTCGTGAAAGGGTCAAGACTCCATCACTAACTGAATTAATTAATATTGGTATTAGTTTATTATGGTCACATGTATCAAGACATAGTGAAATATTTTGTTTTGTCTGATATTCTAAGTAAATCATACTCTACACCCATACAAAAGGAGAAAGGAAACAGAATGCAGAATATAGCGTTAAAGCGACAAAGCTACAGAGAAAGTACAGATAAGAAAGTGTCAAAGCTGTAACAAGGTAGTTTAGGAGTCCTTAGCTTCCTTAGGTTATGAGAGGTTTGTCCATGAGTAAGTTCTGAAACTGAATCACAAAGCACATAACAACATGGCATTGCATGATCTATTTACTACCCCATTGTAACTAAAGTATCAGAGCTTTACAATAATATATAACAAATATAATTTTGCTGTGCCTTAGGAAAAAATACTTGGGCACAAATAAATTATTGACATTAATGAAAATCGACAACTTGCTATTGACAGTTGTACTTGGACCTTCCACACTTGGAATATTGTGAGCAGTTCTGTTCACCACGCTATAGAAATGATCAGGTAGCAAAAGGATAAAGGACAGCAGAGATTCACCAGGATGGTGCCTGGAATGGAAAGGTTCAGTTACAAGGGCAGATTGGATTGTTCTCACTGGAGACCAGTGACCTAATGGATGTTAATAAAATTATGAGTGGCATAGATAAGGTCAACAGTTACATTCTTTTTCCATGGGAGGGGAGTTTAAAACTAGAAGGCAAACGTTTAAGGGGAGAGGGGATATATTTAAAGGAGATTTGAGGAATAATGTTTTCACACAGAGAGTGGTGGGCATTTGGAACAAGTTGCCAGAGGAAGTAGATAGAGGAGGGTATAATCACAGCATTTAAAAAGTATTGGGATAGATAGGAAAGGAATAGAGGGATATGGAGCAAATACCGGAAACTGTGATTAGTATAGAAATGTATTCCACTTGGCATGTGGCATGGATGTGTTGGGCCAAAGAGCCAGTTTGCATGCTGTATAACTCTGACTCTATCACTCCATCAGGCCAACAATAGCGCTTCAATTGAAAATGTACGATTGAGTAGAAGCTATTTGTCAGCATGAGTTGCCAGTGAAAGGCTACATAAAATTTAACAGAAATATGAAAAGCTGGCATTGTGCACAAGAGCTTAAAAACATGTTTGTTTGTGGTGTTACAGAATTGTCAATTCAATGAAGATCTATAGGTTTTTGGTCCAGTAAGCATCGCACATAACAACTATTGTATTGTTTGTATTCCTTTAAACATTGTCTGATAACTATATGAATTGGAATCTGAATTAACCTTGTTGACGTTCTTACAGTATGTACAAAAAATATTCAAG
Source organism: Rhinoraja longicauda (assembly GCF_053455715.1). Lineage (NCBI taxonomy): Eukaryota > Metazoa > Chordata > Chondrichthyes > Rajiformes > Arhynchobatidae > Rhinoraja > Rhinoraja longicauda. Next base: position 29,060,972 of record NC_135966.1, read on the forward strand.
TACATTAAAAAACCTTAAATAATAAATTTCTGAGTGTGGTGCAATGTTACATTTTCAAAATATAAATACAAATTTATTGTCCTACTATGTAGAAAAAAGAGGAGGTTGTGTGGTTTTGTCAAGTGTCCCTGTATTTAGTAAAATAGGTAATTCTATTCAATAAATCTTTTAAGGAAAATCAATTTCAAATAAGTATTTCAGTCCAGTTTTATTAAGTCATTGAAATTTTATCTGAGATAGTAGGAAGTGGATCTAAGTTTCACAAAGGAATTAAACACATAATTTTATTTGGTATTTCAAAACAAAACTGTGAATGTACTGAATTTGTGGAAGGAGTATTTATGAAAAGATCATGAGACCAAATCCAGGCCAATCCATATCCACACAGCTCCATCACCTTCCTGTTCATGTGAAGTTGAAGCATCTATGACAAAATTAAAAGTTCCATATTGAAGTTTGGTTTCCTGGCCAATATTCATCCTTCCGTTACTCATGCCAGAAGCATTGATGGTTATGTTTGTGGTGTATTCTGTGCGCAGGCTGCCTGACACATTTGTTATTTGTTTGTGGTGTCTACGAATAATGTCCATAGCAGATCATTGTATGTGAAGACATTTGGGTATGCTCACCGGAGTTCTAATATACTATAAAATACTATCGCCTGTCACAAACACTCAGTGAATAAGCTTACAGTTCAGAATCTCCAAATTAAGCCTCGTCAATGGATCCATTCATTACCATCTGAAGCAAGAACAAAACATTTCAGATCATTACAAAACATGCTGCAACTGATCTTGCATTGAGACCTGGCTGTCATGGGGAGTTTGCAATTTCTCCATGTGATGTTCTCCCAGTGACCTTTTGGATTTCCTCTGGCTGCTCTAGTTTCCTCCTACATCCCCTCACATCCATTTGCAGGTTAATTGGCTTCTGTGGAATTGCCCATGCTGTGTAGGGAGTGAAGAAAGTGGGATAACATAGAATGAGTTAGAATGGTGATGGATGTTCAGTGAGGACTTGTGGAAGCTCAAGAGACTATTCATCAACACACCGAATTATAATCACTCAGACGCACGCAGAATGTGGCACGGTCTGAATGCAATAACTGGCTGCAAAGCAAAGTCAGGCAACATTACTGGAGATAGTGTGGCCCTACCTGATGTACTGAATGCTTTCTATGCTTGCTTTGAGCAGAAGACCATCGGGGCGATGACATCTGCTCTTTCACATTCGTGTACTGTTGCAGAGGTTAAATCAGCTTTCCTGAGGGTAAACCCACGGAAAGCAACTGGCCCAGACAGAGTTCCTGGCCATGTCCTTAGTAGGTGTGCAGATCAGCTAGTCGGAGTATTCACAGACATCTTTAATCTCTCCCTACTCTCCCTCTCTCCTACCAACCTGCAATACCTGTCTCTATATTTTTTCCCTGGGCTCTGTCCAGGGTCCCTGGAGTCCTTTCAGGTTAGGCAGAGGTTCACTTACACCTTCTCCAATCTCATCCATTGTATCCGTTGTCCCAGGTGTGGACACTTATACATCGGCCAGACCAAGCATAGACTGGGTGATCATTTTGTTGCACCGTTTGGCCCAACTCATCCATGCCATCCAAGATCCAAGCCCCATCTAAGCTGGTTCCATTTGCCTGTGCCTGACCCATGTCCTTCTAATTATTTCCTCTCCATGTAACTGCCCAAAGGTCTTCTAAATGAATGGATCCATGTATTTTGCATCAGTTGTAAAAAGTGATTCACCAACAACTTTATGATGGCAAAAAAAGAACCACTTATCTGACCAGGCACACCCACATTACACAAACAGCTACATTTTTAAGAAATTACATTTAATTTAAAATAACGTGTTGAATACTTTAAAATGCAATCTAATGTTAGACTCAATTATTTAAGGAAACTTAACTTTCAGCCAAAATAAGTCTAAGATACTTTCATTTAAAATTTTGATCCAATAATTACGGAACTATAGTGCAATTTAGTTTAGTTTAGTTTAGAGATGCAGCATGGAAACAGCATGACTCGATGGCTCTATGAACCCCTCAAGTGAAGCTCACGTGCCATCAACAGCCTCCAACCACAGTATCGTCCATACTCATTTCTCCCTCTTTTTATCCTCATGTCTGCTGGTATACGAAAAACTTAATGCATATGAGCACCTCAATGTTTATATGCACCCTGGTCTCATGGTACATTGATGACTGGATTTAGTACTTGTTATCTTTGGTGTCCACTTCCAATCAAGCCCTTGGCTGTAAAAGTGTGTGCAAAAGTTTTGTCCTGGTTTTACCGATGTAAAGGGTCTTTGTTGTTACAACACAGAACAACATAATTCAAGGGTCTTGTTTTAATATTTCAGCAGACATTAAATTTGCTATTTCCTCATTTTCATTTGACCATTTCAAAGGTCTTTTACTGTCACATGTACCAATTAAGGTACAGTGATATGCGAATTACCATACAGCCATACGAAAAAAAACCGACAAGAAACACAACCACATAAAAGTTAACATAAACATCCACCACAGCGGATTCCCCACATTCCTCATTGTGATGGAAGACAAAAAAGTCTAATCTTCTTCTGCTTTATTCTCCCGCGGTCGGAACAGTCGAACCATCTGTTGAGGCGATCGAAGCTCCCGCAGCCGGCGGTCGAAGCCCCCGTGTTAGGGCGATCGAAACTCCCGTGTCGGGGCGAATGAAACTCCCGCGTCGGGGAGGTCAAAACTCCTGTGGCTTGGAGTTTCCGAAATCGGTCTCTAACCAGAGACCGCGGACTCCGTGATGTTAAGTCCGCAAGCTCCCACGGTTGGAGCTCTGAGTTCGATCCCTGGCAAAGGGATTGTGGGTTCCACGATATTAAAGTCCCGTAGGCACCCCACGGTGGAGCTCTCAAAATCGGTCTCCAGCAAAGGCCGCCAACTCCTCGATGTTAGGCTACAGTGCGGACGGAGATACGATACGGAAAAAAAATTGCATCTCGTCGAGGTGAGAGATTAGAAAAAGTTTCCCCCAATCCCCCACCCCTCCCCCCCCCTCACCCCTCACATAAAACAACACTAAAAACATACATTTAACACATATAATTTAAACACAAAAGAAGAAAGGCCAGTCAGACTGTTAGCAAGGCAGTCATTGCTGGTGTCAACTAACTTAATTGATTACAATATAAGATGTTTCAATGTAAGATGTTTTAGGAAAACCTTCGCTCACAGCCTTGGCCTGAATAATAGTGAACAAAATAGAAAATACTGGAAACATTCAGCAGGTCAGGCAGCGTTTTTGGAAAAAGATACAGAGTTAATGTTTCAAGTTGGATATCTTTTGGCAGAAGTGGAAAATCAGAAAACAAGTTCATTTTAAGTTGCAAAGAGGGTGGGGGAGCGATGGATGGATGAAGGGAATGATAGAGTGAGGCGACGATTGCAGCGGTGATAAGCTGGGAGTGAAGCCATCTGGTTGTCAGTTTTGGGTGGATGGATGGAAGATCCATTTGAGGCATTGACAATCCATCATGAGTACTGACCTCCCCACCATTGAAGGTGTCTACAGAAGGCCTTGCCACTAAAAGGCTGCTATTATCACCAAACATCCACACCACCATAACCATGCTCTCATCTCACTACTACCATGAGCTCCACGTTCAAGGACAGCTTCATCCCAGAAATCATCAGATTCATGAACGCAGCACAACACTCACCATGAACTCAGCATCTATGATCTACTCTGGACTTCGTTTTGTTTGCACTATATACTTTGGCGTTGCACAATTATGATCTGTTTTCCAAATATTACTGGTTATTTGATTATTGTATTTTTGATTATTGTATATTTATTTGTGTGTTGTTACTTAAATGGGCCCGCATAACTGCAGCAAGTAAGAATTTCATTGTTATATTGCCAATACAAATGAGAAACATTTTTACATTCTCTTGACTTGACGCTCTTGACCAGTGTTTCAGTCTCCAGGGAAGAGCCTGACCTTCTTGTTGCCAATCACTTTAATTATCTGTATTACTCCCACCCTGTCCACCTCCCTGCAGCTTCCAGCACTGTTATTTTGAAACCGAATGCAAGCTTAAAGTACGTACCTTATATTAAATCTGGGCACATTTCACTCTCAATATTGAATTCAACATTCTCTGACTAGCTTGTGTAAACAGTTAAAAAAAAGCTTACTTTTTCATTGTGAACATTGATAGAAAATATTTATCAGAGTTTCTGTTAATTCTTGAATTAATCAGGCATAATACCTCCACCATTACCTATCAGAGGCGTTGCATCTGCTTAGTCTTCCACAAAGGCAATGATCGTGTTATTAAAGGTAGTTATGACTTATGACCTTAGGACCTTATGGGGAGAAGGCAGGAGAATGGGGTTAGGCGGAAGAGATAGATCAGCCATGATTGAATGGCGGAGTAGACTTGATGGACTGAATAGCCTAATTCTGCTCCTAGCACTTATAAAATCTTCAAGGCAAGGACACAAACATCTCCAAGTGATAGTAATTAACTCTTCTTAACCATCATGATAAAGATGGTTGAGGCAGCACACGGAGGAGAGGGGCAGTGCTGGTGAGCAAGCTGTGAGCTCACCTCCCACGCTCTTGGTGGTGCTCTGGATGTTCCAACATCAGCTGTGGGAGACGCCCCGGTGCACGGAGTCGGAATGATGGCCATGTGCGGAGAGGGACAGTGCGTGTGCAGGTCGATGTGTCCGGATTAATGTGTTGGTGGACTGGGCTGCTGGTGTCCCTGCAGCAGCCTAGTGCTCAATTGGTTCGGCTGTTCCAAGAGGCTGGGCACGTGCATCGGACACATGGGAGAAGTGGTGGGAGACATGGACATCATCGCCTGCCCAGACCAACCACTGCAGCATTGATCTAGTGCCGCTGCAGGACAACAGGCCTGAATGGCCAACTTAAGACTACATTTTTAACAACTTTTAAGATATGATGAGCATTTGTCCGCACTGGGCCTGTACTCGCTGCAGCTTAGGAGAATGAGGGGGGACCTCATTGAAATGTACAGAATAGTGAATGAGCTGGATAGAGTGGATGCGGAGAGGATGTTTCTGCTTGTGGGAGAGTCTAGGACTATAGGTCATAGCCTCAGAATTAAAGGACGTTCTTTTCGGAAGGAGACGAGAAATTTCTTTAGTCAGAGTGTGGTGAATCTGTGGAACTCTTTGCTGTGGAGGCTAAGCCAGTGGATATATTTAAGGCATAGATAGATAGAATCTTGATTAGTACAGGTGTCAGAGGTTATAGGGAGAAGGCAGGAGAATAGGGTTAGGAGGGAGAGATAGATGAGCCATGATTGAATGGCAGAGTAGACTTGATGGGCTGAATGGCCTAATTCTGCTCCGATACTTGTGATCTTAAGAACTTTGAACTTGAAGTGTACAAGATGGTACTGAAAATGTGGAGAAGCTTGTGTACTTCCTCAACGTGAATGACTATTCTTACACCTTAGTACTTTAGTATGATTGTCCTTATGTAAAGTAAGCTTTTTATTGAACTGTATGCAAAAAAAAAGGATTTTTTCTGTACCTAGGTACATGTAACTATAAAGTACCATTGAACCACTGAACCATTGATTAATTTCCTGTCTTAATCATAATATCAGGTTAATATCAAACCAACAATGCAAAAAACAATATCCTAGATCTTCCAATTTGGTGGTATAATTTTTCAATTTGTGAAATATTATTTAATCTTATTCAAGAGATTTGGAAATGTAATATCCTTTGATGTCTGTAAATAAATGTTTAGATTCTCAGAGAAAGAGCTCTAATTTAGCCCTTTGTAGTTTCAAGACATTAAAATCCCTGCAGACAAAATTGAAAGCTGATTTGCCACTGTAAAATAATGTGCATCTTAATTTGACCAACTGAATCAAGACTGGCAGGAGTAATTACTAAGCTCATTGTAGGCATATCCATATCTGGCAGCACTTCAGCCTATGTAGTGTGAATAATAAAGTTATTCTTTTGCCTTCCCTGGTGATCCAAAATTGATTAGAGCATCAGAAACCGCTATTAAAATCACTGTGAACTTAAAGAAAGAAACCATTCTCATGAAGGATGTTATTATATGACATTATAAACAATTGTTCCAAACTTCTGTATTTCTCAAAATATTATTTCAAAATTCATTATTGCCATTTTTAATATGTGGGAATCTCACATCTAGAATTGGATAATTTGTTATATAATTTGCAACATTAATTAATTTTACAAGATCATTGTGGAATTTAGGTCCTTGTTCTTTCCAATAATTATTCAGAACAATGTTGCTGAATTGATAAATCATGATAGAAAAGACTACTGCAGAGAGACAAGAGTATATGCTAGCAACAAAGCCAGTAAATTATAATGTGTAGGAAGGAACTGCAGATGCTGGTTTACACTGAAGATAGCCACAAAATGCTGGAGTAACTCATCATGTCAGGCAACATCCAGATATCCAGGATTGTGTGTCTATTTCCAGTACTGTAGAGAGCATATTGACTGGTTGCATCATGACCTGGTTTGACAACATGAACGTCCCCCAGGAGCGGAAAAGACTGCAAAAGGTTGTGAACACTGCCCAGTCCATCACCGGCTCTGCCCTCCCCACCATCGAAGGGATTTATCAGAGTCGCTGCCTCAAAAAGGCAGCCAGCATCATCAGAGACCCACACCATCCTGGCCACGCACTCATTTTACCACTGCCATCGGGAAGAAGGTACAAGAGCCTGAAAACTGTAACGTCCAGGTTCAGGAACAACTTCGTCCCTCCAATCATTAGGCTATTAAATACTACAACCTCAAATAAACTCTGAACTACTATAGACTATTATTATTATTATTATTATTATTATTATTATTATTATTATTATTATTATTATTATTATTATTATTATTATTATTATTATTATTATTATTATTATTATTATTATTATTATTATTATTATTATTATTATTATTATTATTGATAGAAATGAGAAATTGTAAGGGTAAAAAGACTCTAATGGGAGTTATCTATAAGCCCCCAAACAGTAGCCTCGACATAGGGTGCAAGTTGAATCAGGAGATAAAATTGGCGTGTCAAAAATGTAATGTTACGGTGGTTATGGGAGATTTCAACATGCAGGTAGACTGGGAAAATCAGGTTGGAAATGGACCCCAGGAAAGAGAGTTTGTAGAGTGCCTTCGAGATGGATTCTTAGAACAGCTTGTACTGGAGCCTACCAGGGAGAAGGCAATTCTGGATTTAGTGTTGTGTAATGATCCTGATCTGATAAGGGGACTAGAGGTAAAAGAGCCATTAGGAGGCAGTGATCACAACATGATAAGTTTTACTCTGCAAATGGAAAGGCAGAAGGGAAAATCGGAAGTGTCGGTATTACAGTATAGCAAAGGGGATTACAGAGGCATGAGGCAGGAGCTGGCCAAAATTGACTGGAAGGAGGCCCTAGCAGGGAAGACGGTAGAACAGCAATGGCAGGTATTCCTGGGAATAATGCAGAGGTTGCAGGATCAATTTATTCCAAAGAGGTGGAAAGACTCTAAGGGGAGTAAGAGACACCTGTGGCTGACGAGGGAAGTCAGGGACAGCATAAAAATTAAGGAGAGGAAGTATAACATAGCAAACAAGAGTGGGAAGACAGAGGATTGGGACTCTTTTAAAGAGCAACAAAAGTTAATTAAAAGGCAATACGGGGAGAAAAGATGAGGTACGAGGGTAAACTAGCCAATAATAAAAAGGAGGATAGCAAAAGTTTTTTTAGGTACGTGAAGAGGAAAAAATTAGTCAAGGCAAATGTGGGTCCCTTGAAGACAGAAGCAGGGGAATTTATTATGGGGAACAAAGAAATGGCAGACGAGTTAAACCGTTACTTTGGATCTGTCTTCACTGAGGAAGATACACACAATCTCCCAAATGTTCTAGGGGCCGGAGAACCTAGGGTGATGGAGGAACTGAAGGAAATCCACATTAGGCAGGAAATGGTTTTGGGTAGACTGATGGGACTGAATGCTGATAAATCCCCAGGGCCTGATGGTCTGCATCCCAGGGTACTTAAGGAGGTGGCTCTAGAAATAGTGGAAGCATTGGAGATCATTTTTCAATGTTTTATAGATTCAGGATCAGTTCCTGTGGATTGGAGGATAGCAAATGTTATCCCACGTTTTAAGAAAGGAGGGAGAGAGAAAACGGGTAATTATAGACCAGTTAGTCTGACATCAGTGGTGGGGAAGATGCTGGAGTCAATTATAAAAGACGAAATTGCTGAGCATTTGGATAGCAGTAACGGGATCATTCCGAGTCAGCATGGATTTACGAAGGGGAAATCATGCTTGACAAATCTACTGGAATTTTTTGAGGATGTAACTAGGAAAATTGACAGGGGAGAGTCAGTGGATGTGGTGTACCTCGACTTTCAGAAAGCCTTCGACAAGGTCCCACATAGGAGATTAGTGGGCAAAATTAGGGCACATGGTATTGGGAGTAGGGTACTGACATGGATAGAAAATTGGTTGACAGACAGAAAGCAAAGAGTGGGGATAAATGGGTCCCTTTCGGAATGGCAGGCAGTGACCAGTGGGGTACCGCAAGGTTCGGTGCTGGGACCCCAGCTATTTACGATATACATTAATGACTTAGACGAAGGGATTAAAAGTACCATTAGCAAATTTGCAGATGATACTAAGCTGGGGGGTAGTGTGAATTGTGAGGAAGATGCAATAAGGCTGCAGGGTGACTTGGACAGGTTGTGTGAGTGGGCGGATACATGGCAGATGCAGTTTAATGTAGATGAGTGTGAGGTTATTCACTTTGGAAGTAAGAATAGAAAGGCAGATTATTATCTGAATGGTGTCAAGTTAGGAGGAGGGGGAGTTCAACGAGATCTGGGTGTCCTAGTGCATCAGTCAATGAAAGGAAGCATGCAGGTACAGCAGGCAGTGAAGAAAGCCAATGGAATGTTGACCTTCGTAACAAGAGGAGTTGAGTATAGGAGCAAAGAGGTCCTTCTACAGTTGTACCGGGCCCTGGTGAGACCGCACCTGGAGTACTGTGTGCAGTTTTGGTCTCCAAATTTGAGGAAGGATATTCTTGCTATGGAGGGCGTGCAGCGTAGGTTCACTAGGTTAATTCCCGGAATGGCGGGACTGTCGTATGTTGAAAGGCTGGAGCGATTGGGCTTGTATACACTGGAATTTAGAAGGATGAGGGGGGATCTTATCGAAACGTATAAGATTATTAAGGGGTTGGACTCGTTAGAGGCAAGAAACATGTTCCCAATGTTGGGGGAGTCCAGAACAAGGGGCCACAGTTTAAGAATAAGGGGTAGGCCATTTAGAACGGAGATGAGGAAGAACTTTTTCAGTCAGAGAGTGGTGAAGGTGTGGAATTCTCTGCCTCAGAAGGCAGTGGAGGCCAGTTCGTTGGATGCTTTCAAGAGAGAGCTGGATAGAGCTCTTAAGGATAGCAGAGTGAGGGGGTATGGGGAGAAGGCAGGAACGGGGTACTGATTGAGAGTGATCAGCCATGATCGCATTGAATGGCGGTGCTGGCTCGAAGGGCTGAATGGCCTACTCCTGCACCTATTGTCTATTGTCTATTGTCTATTGTCTATTATTATTATTATTATACTATTATTATACTATTGTTTATTTTTTTGAGTATGTGTGCATGTTGGAGTATAGACACAGTCTGAAGAAGGGTCTCGACCCGAAACGTCACCCATTCCTTCTCTCCCGAGATGCTGCCTGACCTGCTGAGTTACTCCAGCATGTTGTGAATAAATACCTTCGATTTGTACCAGCATCTGCAGTTATCTTCTTATATATATATATATATATATATATATATATATATATATATATATATATATATTAAAATATGTGTGTGTGTGTGTGTATTTGTGAGTATGTATATATACACACCGACTCGCACAGCTATCTGGACTACACTTCTTCCCACCCGGTCCCCTGCAAAAAGTCTATCCCCTACTCCCAATTCCTCCGTCTACGCCGCATCTGCGCCCGGGATGAGATGTTTCACACTAGGGCTTCTGAGATGTCCTCGTTCTTCAGAAAACGGGGCTTCCCCTCCTCCATTATAGATGAGGCTCTCACTAGGGTCTCTTCTACATCCCGCAACTCCGCTCTTGCTCCCCCTCCCCCCACTCGCAACAAGGACAGAATCCCCCTCGTTCTCACCTTCCACCCCACCAGCCAGCGGATCCAACATATCATCCACCAACATTTCCGTCACCTACAACGGGACCCCACCACTGGCCATATCTTCCCATCCCCTCACCTCTCCGCATTCCGCAGAGACCGTTCCCTCCGTAACTCCCTGGTCCACTCGTCCCTTCCTACCCAAACCACCCCAACCCCGGGAACTTTCCCCTGCAACCGCACGAGATGCAACACCTGTCCCTTTACCTCCCCCCTCAACTCCATCCAAGGACCCAAACAGTCTTTCCAGGTGAGACAAAGGTTCACCTGCACCTCCTCCAACCTCATCTATTGCATCCGCTGCTCTAGATGCCAACTTATTTACATTGGCGAAACCAAGCGCAGGCTCGCCGATCGCTTCGCTGAACACCTGCGCTCGGTCCGCATTAACAAAATTGATCTCCCGGTGGCCGAGCACTTTAACTCCCCCTCCCATTCCCAGTCTGACCTTTCTGTCATGGGCCTCCTCCAGTGCCATAGTGAGGCCCACCAGAAATTGGAGGAACAGCACCTCATATTTCGCCTGGGCAGTTTGCAGCCCGGTGGTATGAACGTCAACTTCTCCAACTTTAGATAGCTCCTCTGTCCCTCCCTTCCCCTCCTCCTTCCCAGATCTCCCTCTATCTTCCTGTCTCCACCTATATCCTTCCTTTGTCCCGCCCCCTGACATCAGTCTGAAGAAGGGTCTCGACCCGAAACGTCACCCATTCCTTCTCTCCCGAGATGCTGCCTGACCTGCTGAGTTACTCCAGCATTTTGTGAATAAATCGATTTGTACCAGCATCTGCAGTTATTTTCTTATACTCTTTATATACACACCGAACCTTTTTTCTCTCTTGTTTATCATATTGTTTACAGTGTACTATGTTTACATATTCTGTTGTGCTGCAGCAAATAATAATTTCATTGTTCTATCTGGAACATATGACAATATCTCTTGACTAAATTATAAAATGGTTTGGTTTTTTGATCAGGAATCTTTGGAATTTTCAGGTAACTGAAAGAAAAGCCTGGGGGTGAGGAAGTTGTCACATTCATTTTAATTGAAAATGAATGAAACAAAAGAAACATCTAACTCAAACACTTATTTCGAAACCATACTGCATCTTACTATGGCTCCAAGACTACATCTTTGAAAATATAACACTTAAGCTCACAATGCCTCCACTGTTTAAAGGATTATCAACGCAACACTTCTCATTATACTCTTTATTGAACTGTTGAGTTGTAAATTTCAATGGTTCTGATTAATGAACCTCTGTGGGGAGGTACTTAAACATCTTTCATCATTAAGAGCACTGTCAACCTCTCGAGCCTCTGCATTTTGCCCCTTGGTTCCTCACAGATTTTTTTTCTCCTCCTGGATGATCAATATATCTATCTCCTTTTAGGCAAACAAAAGCTTAACAAAAAATTAGTTAGGTGGTTACTTTTTCATATCAGCGGGATGTTAGGCAACATCCAGATCTCCAGCATTTTGTGTCTATTTCCAATAAATTATAAAATTCAGATGGACTGAGTCTGAATGTGGTTGTTTTGGCATCAGCACAGGGTTGTTATTATTATGGAACCCCTATCCTTTAGCACTTTGGATCTTAAGATTTACTGCCTCCTTCTCAGAAATTATTGGACCCTGAAGCCTGGTGTACGACCATGAGTTGCCATCCATGTGATGCTGATCTCCTGATTATCTCTTCATCTCACCTGAAGGAAACCCTCTCCTGTGTCTATGATTGCTGACGTTTGTTTTTTTTCCCCCTGTTTCCCATCCTCTTACACTTTTTTTCCTGACTAAGATGGAACCATTTAATCCACCGAGGTATTGCATGTTATTTATGTTTAAGAAGGAGCTGCAGATGCTGGTTTAAACCAAAGATAGACACAAAAAGCTGGAGTAACTCAGTGGGACAGACAGCATCTCTGGAGAGAAGGAATGGGTGATCTTTCGGGTCGAGACTCTTCTTCAGACTTCTTCAGTTACTTATGTTGTTTGATCTATTCTGTAATGGCTCAAAGGATCACCTCTGGTAGAGGGCTGAACCGTTTTCTGATCTCCAAATCCCACTCCAATGCCCTATGGCCTCTAGCAACACCCTATTTCCTTCTCCCAAGATCTCTGGTTGCAATTTTTTTGTGAGACTCTTAAAGGATCCCACTATTTCTTTACAAACATTATCCCTGCCACTTCTGCAACTTGTGCCTCTGTCAGAGTGGACATCAACAAATGTTCAGTTTCATGTGGACATGGTTGTCATTAACTCATGATATAATTAAACATTACATACTTTCTTTTTCTGCCACATTCACTCACACATGCACAATTCAACGAGAAGCACTTCATTCCGCTTTAGGTTTTAGCTTTATGCAGTTGCTCCTCCAGTGGTCGGTTCATCCTTTCAACTATTTTGGATGATTGTGGATTATAATGTATCTGCTATTTGGCTGCTTTGCCAAAAAAGCTCACACAATTTTCCAAGTGAAGTAGCTCCCCTGGTCAGATTCCACATCTTTCACAATTCCCCACCTTGAAAACAACACCCTCTGGGCCAAGAGTTCCAGCAGTGGCCAAGGCTTGTCTTGCATGGTCAGGCCACCACTGCTGAAACTCTTTGTCATTGAGAGATTCAGCACAGAAACAGGCCTATCGGCCCATCGAGTCCACGCTGACCAAGAACAACTCATTTTACACGAATCCTACATCAATCCTACATTTATTCTACCTGTATTCTCTTAAACAACAAGAGAATACAAGTAGAATAAAACAATTAAATGACAGATTCACTGACCTGAAGGACAGAGAATGCCATTGCATTAGTCATTGATTGAGGGTCAACAGTACTGCTGATTGGTGCAATAAACCATCCCCATTCTCAGGCTGGGCATCTGAGTCTGGCTGCTATCTAGCGGCCTCTGCTGGAAATATATTTCTGTGTAAACCCCAGCACAGACTGGCTTGAATCATCCACATTCAAGGAGAGTCTCAATATAAAGACTGCCTATCACACATAATGCATCATTGTGGTTCCATGGGTGACAATAACATCAAATCAGTAGCTTTGTTCAAATGGTGTCTCAAAAAAGAATGGGATTAAATTGGAGGGGCAGATTTTATTTTTCTTTAAAAACGTTGCTACTTCATTTGCAAAGAATAAAGGTTACGTTATAGAACTAACATGTCCAGTAGAAGGTAGACACAAAATGCTGGAGTAACTCAGAGGGTCAGGCAGCTTCTCAGGAGAGAAGGAATGGGTGACGTTTCGGGTCAAGACCCTTCTTCAGACTGAAGCAGGGTCGCGACCCTGGCCGACCCTGGTTACTCCAGGCCGACAAATATGGATAATTCCTAACTCCCTCCTCAGCTCACACACAATTAAGGATAAACAAAAGTCATCAGGTCATAAGTGGTAGGAGCAGAATTAGGCCATTTGGCCCATAAAATCTGCTCTCCCATAAATATCCCATAAATGAAGTTTAGAGAAGATTAAAAACACATAGACTTTTCAAAATATTGTGATACCATTTTGGTCGTTTTATTTTACATGACTTTTTGCAAAACTTATATTACTATCAATCGGAGTTTGAAGTCAAAGTAAAGCAAAACGAACCACTCCAGATTTTTAAAACGCCACCTAAAAGCAAACAATGATCTCTGATGTGTGGATTTCCCTTTCCTTGATTTCAGTTCGAATGTATTCCTAGCGACCAAAGATAAGAATGTAATCAAACAGGCTGAGCAGTCAATCATACAAAAGTAGAGTCAAAGATAGCAAACTTTCTGTTCTATTATTTAGTTCTTGTTCGATCTCACTCCTTCATCCCAAAGAATTTACACTTCAATCACAAATCTCTTATGTGCTTATTTTTCAAACGTCTTCCTTACACCACGATAAATGTCTGCAGTTCTGTCATCTTTCTGCAACATTAAACACTCCACCATCCAATAAAGTTAAAAGCAAACTTTCAGGTATTTGTGAAATCTTGGAATTATACATCTGGCCCTTGTTAAATGGATTTGAATTATTTCCTTTGTTTTTTTCCCTTCGATCAGAGCCATCAGTTTTCAGACTCATAATATAATTAGCCAGTCTTTAAATATCTACAAGCACTTTATTTAGCACAATTTTTCCCCTTCACTCTTATTTTCATGGATTCCATCTAAATGTTGCAGCACAATGGCAGTGGTAGTAGAGCCACTGCTGCACTACGCAAGAGACCCAGGTTCAATCCTGACTTTTGTGTTGGGCTGTATGGTGTTTGCACATTCTCCCTGTGAATGAGTGGGTTTCCTACAGGCCCTACCATTTCCTCCCATATCCCAAAGACACGTGGGTTGGTAGGTGAATGGGCCACTAAGTTGTCACAAGCCTGTGGGCGAATAGTAGAATCTGGGGGGTGGCGCAGCGGTAGAGTTGCTGCCTTACAGCGAATGCAGCGCCGGAGACTCAGGTTCGATCCTGACTACGGGTGCTGTACTGTAAGGAGTTTGTATGTTCTCCCTGTGACCTGCGTGGGTTTTCTCCGAGATCTTCGGTTTCCTCCCACACTCCAAAGACGTACAGGTATGTAGGTTAATTGACTGGGTAAATGTAAAAAATTGTCTCTAGTGTGTGTAGGATAGTGTTAATGTGCGGGGATCGCTGGGCGGTGCGGACTTGGTGGGCCGAAAAGGCCTGTTTCCGCGCTGTATCTGAAATAATAAAAATAAAATAAAATAATATGGGGAGTTGAAATCAGCCTTAACGTAGGATTGATGTAAATGGGTGATTGATAGTCGGCACAACTTGGTGGGCTGAGGGGCCATCGCTGTGCTGTAGTTCTCTATGACTCTTACTATACATCATTTACCCTCTCTCATGGTCACCATTACCATTTTTGGGTTCCTAAGACAAGATTGTCAAACCAATGACACTCATTGTATTAGTCAATGTCAATGTGGAATTATAGTCAGTATAGGGAAGCATTCAACTCATTGCGAGTGCACCAGGCCTTTCAAAAAACAATCCAGTTGCATCACTCCCCCACTTATTCCCATATCTATTCAATAGCAGATTGAAGTAGTGTCAATGGTGTCAGATTAGGTAAAGGGGAAGTGCATCGAGACCTTGGTGTCCTTGTACACCAGTCACTCAAAGTAAGCGTGCAAGTACAGCAGGCAGTGAAGAAAGCTAATGGCATGTTGGCCTTCATAACGAGAGGATTTGAGGACAGGAGCAAAGAAGTCCTTCTGCAGTTGTATAGGGCCCTGGTGAGACCACATCTGGAGTATTGTGTGCAGTTTTGGTCTCCTA
This sequence comes from Rhinoraja longicauda, assembly GCF_053455715.1. Taxonomy (NCBI): domain Eukaryota; kingdom Metazoa; phylum Chordata; class Chondrichthyes; order Rajiformes; family Arhynchobatidae; genus Rhinoraja; species Rhinoraja longicauda. The sequence goes on from NC_135966.1 coordinate 29,076,495, forward strand.
ATGTGAGGAAGGACTTCCTTGCTATCGAGGGATTGCAGCGTAGGTTCACGAGGTTAATCCCTGGGATGGAGGGACTGTCATATGAGGAAAGATTGGAAAGACTAGGTTTGCATTCAATGGAATTTAGAAGGATGAGAGGGGATCTTATCGAGACGTATAAAATTATAAAAGGACTAGACAAGCTAGATGCAGGAAAAATGTTCCCAATGTTGGGGGAGTCCAGAACCAGGGGACACAGTCTAAGAATAAAGGAGAGGACATTTAAAACTGAGGTAAGAAGCAACATTTTCACCCAGAGAGTTGTGAATTTGTGGCATTCTCTGCCACAAAAGGCAGTGGAAGCCAATTCACTGGATGAATTTAAAAGAGAGTTAGATAGAGCTCTAGGGGCTAGTGGAATCAAGGGATGTGGGGAGAAGGCAATCACAGGTTACTGATTGTAGATGATCAGCCATGATCACAATGAATGGTGGTGCTGGCTCGAAAGGCCAAATGGCCTCCTCCTGCACCTATTTTCTATGTTTCTATGTTTCCATTTTGCATTTGGTTTATGAATTGCACTGTTGCAAATGTATGCAATGCCCCATTAGACTGCCCATTCCAAATCTTCAGCATTGTGAAACCATGCATTTTCTTGTCTACTTCGTGATCTTTTTTTTGCAGTCATTTAAACACGTTCCTCCTCTTTATTTTTGATGGAATTGGTGACTATTTATTATACTGATATTTTTTTCATATTTCTGAAGTTTCATCAAAACTCCTCTTTGCCTTCGTTGGTCAGAAGGAAACAATTTCAGCTTCTTCACTCGTATCACAAGACTATAACAATTCAAGGAAATCTCTTCTATTCTCTCTCCAAAGACTTTACATCTTCCCTTATGAACAGCGAGTACAATTGGACATTTACTCCAGTCGGTGTCAATATGGAAATAAAATGTAGATTTAGCATTGCCTTTTTTAGACTTTAGAGTTTAGACTTTAGAGATACAGCGCGGAAACAGGACCTTTGGTCTGCCAAATCCATGACGACTAGCGATCACCCCATACACAAACCTATACACACCGGGGATAATTTACAACTTACCCAAGCCTATTACCACAAACCTGTATGTCTTTGGAGTGTGGGAGGAAACGGAAGATCTCGGAGAAAACTCACGGGAAGAACATACAAACTCCGTACAGAATAGCATCCATAGTCAGGATCAAACGCGGATCTCTGGTACTGTAAGGCAGCAATCTACTGCTGCACCACAGTGCCATACCTCCTGGCCCTCTTCTTTGTACCTCTGCTCTTAAACCCCTGAACTCCACGTACTTTGTACTTGGCATTAAATTCTGAGAATTGTTATCGTATTCTTTATTCTTGTCAAAAAACGACATCCATCGCAGCTCTGTTTTCCATCCCTTACCCGACTGTGTTAGGAATGTTGCCTTTGTTAACCCCCCTTTTATCACATGGGATTTATTTCTGCAAATAAGCCTAATGTATGGCACTTATTCACACATGGATATTGCAGTTTTCAATAGATAAAGCAAACAATTGGGCAAATGATCTCAATGCTTACTTGTTTGTTGGATGCCTGTGCATATTAATCTTTTGATGTTAGATTACAACATGATTAAGATAAAATAGCAATGGCAATGAGTGTCCTGAGTGACTTCATTTGTTGCGGATTAGTTGCCGATGTTTGTTGAATAAATAAATACCTGGTGCATTTATCTGTATATTGTTTGGAGTCGTAGTCTTACAGCATTGAAACAGGCCCTTTGGCCCAACTTTCCCACACCGGCCAACATGTTCCATCCAAACTAGTCCAACCTGCCTGCGTTTGGCCCATATCCCTCTTATCCTGTCCCATCCATGTACCTGTCTAAATATTTCTTAAATGTTGCAATAGTACCTGCCTCATCTCCCAAATGTTCTAGGGGCCGGAGAACCTAGGGTGATGGAGGAACTGAAGGAAATCCACATTAGGCAGGAAATGGTTTTGGGTAGACTGATGGGACTGAAGGCTGATAAATCCCCAGGGCCTGATGGTCTGCATCCCAGAGTACTTAAGGAGGTGGCACTAGAAATAGTGGAAGCATTGGAGATCATTTTTCAATGTTCTATAGATTCAGGATCAGTTCCTGTGGATTGGAGGATAGCAAATGTTATCCCACTTTTTAAGAAAGGAGGGAGAGAGAAAACGGGGAATTATAGACCAGTTAGTCTGACATCAGTGGTGGGGAAGATGCTGGAGTCAATTATAAAAGACGAAATTGCTGAGCATTTGGATAGCAGTAACGGGATCATTCCGAGTCAGCATGGATTTACGAAGGGGAAATCATGCTTGACAAATCTACTGGAATTTTTTGAGGATGTAACTAGGAAAATTGACAAGGGAGAGTCAGTGGATGTGGTGTACCTCGACTTTCAGAAAGCCTTCGACAAGGTCCCACATAGGAGATTAGTGGGCAAAATTAGGGCACATGGTATTGGGGGTAGGGTACTGACATGGATAGAAAATTGGTTGACAGACAGAAAGCAAAGAGTGGGGATAAATGGGTCCCTTTCGGAATGGCAGGCAGTGACCAGTGGGGTACCGCAAGGTTCGGTGCTGGGACCCCAGCTATTTACGATATACATTAATGACTTAGACGAAGGGATTAAAAGTACCATTAGCAAATTTGCAGATGATACTAAGTTGGGGGGTAGTGTGAATTGTGAGGAAGATGCAATAAGGCTGCAGGGTGACTTGGACAGGTTGTGTGAGTGGGCGGATACATGGCAGATGCAGTTTAATGTAGATAAGTGTGAGGTTATTCACTTTGGAAGTAAGAATAGAAAGGCAGATTATTATCTGAATGGTGTCAAGTTAGGAGGAGGGGGAGTTCAACGAGATCTGGGTGTCCTAGTGCATCAGTCAATGAAAGGAAGCATGCAGGTACAGCAGGCAGTGAAGAAAGCCAATGGAATGTTGGCCTTCGTAACAAGAGGAGTTGAGTATAGGAGCAAAGAGGTCCTTCTACAGTTGTACCGGGCCCTGGTGAGACCGCACCTGGAGTACTGTGTGCAGTTTTGGTCTCCAAATTTGAGGAAGGATATTCTTGCTATGGAGGGCGTGCAGCGTAGGTTCACTAGGTTAATTCCCGGAATGGCGGGACTGTCGTATGTTGAAAGGCTGGAGCAATTGGGCTTGTATACACTGGAATTTAGAAGGATGAGGGGGGATCTTATTGAAACATATAAGATAATTAGGGGATTGGACACATTAGAGGCAGATAACATGTTCCCAATGTTAGGGGAGTCCAGAACAAGGGGCCACAGTTTGAGAATAAGGGGTAGGCCATTTAGAATGGAGATGAGGAAGAACTTTTTCAGTCAGAGGGTGGTGAAGGTGTGGAATTCTCTGCCTCAGAAGGCAGTGGAGGCCAGTTCGTTGGATGCTTTCAAGAGAGAGCTGGATAGAGCTCTTGAGGATAGCGGAGTGAGGGGGTATGGGGAGAAGGCAGGAACGGGGTACTGATTGAGTGATCAGCCATGATCGCATTGAATGGCGGTGCTGGCTCGAAGGGCTGAATGGCCTACTCCTGCACCTATTGTCTATTGTCTATTGTCTATTGTCTATTGTCATTCTTCGGCAGCTCGTTCCATACACCCACCACCCTTTGTATGATAAGGTTACCCCTCGGGTTCCTATTAAATCTTTCCCCCCTCACCTTAAACCTATTCCTCACATGATTTTGTACACCTCTATAAGATCACGCCTCACCCTGCTGCGCTCTAAGGAATGGAGTTCTAGCCTGCCCAACCTCTCCCTATAGCTCAAAGAAAATCATGATTTAAAATTACTAAAAGCAATTCTGTGAATGCTAGAAATCTGAAATAAAAATGATAATAATGCTGTTTAGGTGAAAGTGTTAAAACAAACATTGTGGATACTGGAAATCTGAACAAAACAAAATCTGCTGAAAGCAGACAACTTGTCAGACAGCATCTGGAGAGAAGAACAGCATCAATTCTTCTTGTCGGAACCATTCATCGGAAATTAAAAATCAAAAATCTGCAGAATCTGGAAAGCTGAACTAAAAGTAGAAATTTCTGGAAAAACTCAGCAGTACAAGCAGAATCTATGAGGTAAGCCAGAGTTGGTGTTTCAAGCTGAAAATCCTTTTGTGAGCAACCTTTATTCAGTGAAGAGCTGCGTTCATGCCTGAGGCCCTCACTGTTTTAAGATTGCACATCCACGCTCTAATGCTGCTGCAGCAACATCAAGAATGCTACACAATTGATGACACTGCTATGCATCCACCAGTCTCTGTATGTGGGTGTGTCACACACAGGGAAATATATTACTCACAATCCCTTGTGCTGTGCACAACTGGAAGTAGAAATTGTGCTTGATTTTACACTTCAATTTAATTGCCTAACAGATAAAATATGTACTCCTCATGGTTAAATTTCTAGATGACTAGGTGCTATGCAGAAATACGTTCTTTCCTAAAATAGCTGATTGGAGCTCTTGAAATCTGACAGTGAATAAAACACTTGAGTTAAATCTTCCGTCACCCTGAAGAATAAGTAATAGTGCCCATGCCAATAATATCTGCTGAAAAATTGGTCTACATCACGCTGAAGGTTCTCAAGGCAAATTTATAAGAATAAATGGCAGGAGGCTGTTTCACTTAGATGAGCATGTCCTTTTTATGTACACTGGGATTCAATGATTATACTGCTTGCGATGTGCTCAGGAATGTTTACCATTCTTCTCTACTACAGTGCTTTAACAAAACAGATTCATGGACATTTCAAGCCCTTTTTAAGCTTGGGTGTCGGGAATACATATATAGTTACAAAGCTCTTTCACTCTGAAATATCTAGTGTTAACCTCAAGGTATCATAATTATTACAATTCATCTTGCCACACCTTCTAGCATTTTTCTTAAGGATATTGCTGATTTAATGTTAAGAAATGGTGGATGTGGTTTCAGGAATCACACCCCACTGTATCCTGAAAGAAGAATTCCCAGATTTACTGACCTTAAGCCAACCAGCTGGAGCAGAAGCAAATGACTAGTTCCAAACCACCACAGCACCTAACTGCTAATTAATAGAAAAATAATTAAGCTGTACAATTTAGCCGTGTCAGCACAAAGCCCCAGATTAAGCAAGCATTTTAAAAGCCACAAGCAGTACAGATAAACTTAATGATTCTCAGACTAATATATCAGTATACACGTCAGAACTAGATTCAAGGGCTTTGCTGAAGGATTTGTACATAGGCAGCTTTGACTTATCATGCAGAAATAAAATGTGATACTCATCATTCACAACAATGTCTTGGTGCTACAGTTACCCTTGTGACTTACAATGGGATGCTGCTAAATTCAGTGCACACTGAATACACATTCATAAAGGGGAAATAAAACAGCTTAGTGTCCTTCTGGCAATACGTTAGAAAAATTGATTAACCTTATTGACCAGGAGTTGCTTTTGACACTTCAGCATTTTGTTGCTTTCGAGAAATATGAAAGGCATGACAAATTTCGCAGCATCAGCATGCAAAGCTTCAGTTAAATCAGGGATGCCCTTGAGTTTATTTTAAACCTAATGCTCTATGATATTTTTGAACAATTTGTGCTAACTGATGGGTCTCATTGGAAGGGAATTTTTTTCCATCCTCGTGATATTACTCTATCTGGCTCATCAGCCAACAGCTTTTTAAAGGTCAGCTGAGCAGTCAGTTAGTTGCACTTTGATTAGCAGTTTTCATTAGATTGCTGAATAATATTCAGACTATCTGCAGCAGTGCACGTTGGTATTAGTTTAGTTTAGTTTAGTTTAAAGATACAGCGGGGAAACAGGCCCTTCGGCCCACCGAGTCCGCACCGACCAGCGATCCCCGCATATTAACACTACCCTACTCATTCCAAGTTTTACTCATACACCAAGCCAATTAACCTACATAACTGTACGTCTTTGGAGTGTGGGAGGAAACCAAAGATCTCGATGAAAACCCACGTGGTCACGGGGAGAACGTACAAACTCCGTACAGACAGCACCCATAGTTGGGATCGAACCCGGGTCGCCGGCGTTGCATTGGCTGAAAGGCAGCAGCTCTACTGCTGCGCCACCGTGGCCGCCCTTTAACTACTTCCAAAGGGACTTCTATTTTATCCGATGTATGTCCTTGAAGGCCAAGGACATAATACAAACCAGGAAGTCTTTTCACATTCAGTTATCAACAATCAACACTCTGTAAAGTTCCGTTTGTTCAGCCCTAAACATCAACAATCTTCCAGGACCATTGTGGAGTTCCAGCACCATATCTGGATTCACTTTGCCAGCTGCCTTCCAGCTCTCTGAGCGATCTGCCAATAATTAGGGAAAATCATCTGCTGACTTAATAAACAAAAATACCATTATTGGAAATAACTGATCAGGAATCTTTAAGGAAAGGGAAAGATCTAATCACTGTGGCTCGAGTTGAAATGTTGAAAGGGAAGTGTAGGGAGTCTGGAGATAAATTGAAAACCAGGGTCTCCTGGTAAGAATATGGGCATTATTATCCAATTGCCACATATGCAAATTGTTACAGGGAAAAACAGATTAAGGTTGTCAACCTTAATATATTGATAAGGAGAGTCCGTAGAGTCACATGCAGGCAGGTTCCAGGGCCCATCACATCACCAGCGACCATCAAACACCCGTTTACACCAGTCCTACACCATTCCCCCTACACTTCCTTGCACTATCCCCTGATGCTACCACTCACCCATATATTATAGACAACTCTCAGTGCCCAATTACCATATTCAAACCGTGGGAAGAAACTGGTGCAGCTGGAAGTATTCCTTGCAATCACAGGGAACATGTGCAAATTCCACACACACTGTGCGAAAGTTCAGGATCACCAAGACAGTTGCGCTATTAGTTGTGAAGTTTGCCGCCCCAGAGGTTATGTTCCTTCCTACTGATTTAGTGAGCAGCTATATGATTTAGACTGATTGCACGAGTACTGGACAGCAATCAATGAGTTGACAAAAGGATAAATAAGACTTTGAAGCATTGATATAATGATGAGAGGAATCTGCAAGACTGGTTTGATATTTACTATTTTAAATTGATCCTTATGCTGTTAGTTAAGGTTACTGGACTCACACCGATAGTCCTAAACATTGATCCAGAGGTGCGTTCAAATGAAGGCAGCAGGATAATTTACATCCAAGAACATAAATCTGGAATTTAAATAAAAAAAGAAGTAACAGCATTCCAAGAATGTAATTGTTCCTCCTTTGGTACAGTACATATGACAATTAAACACTCTTGACTCGTGACTGTTATGAATGACTCACATTAGTGATTTGATTCAGGGAGAAATAACATCAATACAATACAATACAATACAATATATCTTTATTGTCATTGTACCCAGGGGTACAACGAGATTGGGAATACGCCTCCCATATGATGCAATAATTTAGGTAATTTAGACAGCAGCAACCCAACGAAACGAAACAGTTGTAACAGTTTTGGACAGGGTAAAGTGCAAGTTGATCTATGCGTTGTGGCCATCCGGCTCAGCAGGACCGGTTCATAGCAGCTATGGCCCTGGGGATGAAGCTGTTCCTGAGTCTGGAGGTGCGGGCATAGAAGGCCTTGTATCGTCTGCCCGATGGAAGGAGTTCGAACAGACTGTTGCAGGGGTGTGAAGAGTCTTTGTGGATGCTGGTGGCTTTTCTGAGGCATCGTGTGTTGTAGATGCCCTCCAAGTCTGGTAGCTGTGTTCCGATGGCCCTCTGAGCTCTATGGACTACCCGCTGTAGAGCTTTCCTTTCTGCCTCCGTGCAGCTGAGGTACCACACAGGGATGCCATGCGTTAGGATGCTCTCTATGGTGCAGCGGTAGAAGGTCGTCAGCAGCTGTTGGGGTAGACCAGACTTTTTCAGTGTTCTTAAGTAGAACAGTCTTTGTTGTGCCTTCTTGACCAGCGCAGCAGTGTTATTGGACCATGTTAGGTCCTCCGAAATGTGAGTGCCCAGAAACTTGAAGCTGGACACTCTCTCCACACTGTCCCCGTTGATAGAGATCGGGGCATATGATAATTTGCAGGTTACAGCGAACAGTGAAGAAGAATCTCACATAATTGTCATTGAAAGAAGTCATTAAAATACTGGCAGACTGGGCAGTTAAGTAGCATGCAAAGTTTAAAACAGATAAATGTGAAGGAATACTTCTCAGTAGAATCAGCAGCAATGGCTCAGCAAGTAAGAAACTGAAGAGTTAAGGGAGCTTTAGACAGAAGTGGCAACTCATTACAACAGCACCACAGTTCAACAAACCCATTAAAAATGCTAATGAGGCATTGTGATTTATATCCAGGTTTATAGAAATTAAAAGCTGTTAAATTAGGTTGTAAATGACCCAGGTTAGTTTGCACATTGACTATGGTGTATAATTCTGATCTCCATACTATAAAAGTAATGGAAGCATTGGCTGAAGTGTAAAAAGATTCAAATCAGTGATTGTTAGGGATTGAATGTCAGTCTTAATTAAGGTTTCTGTGGGTAACACCCATTAATATAAATGAGAACTACTCTTCAAAAAAAATCCTGTCATGTGTGACATCCATCAATACATTGCAGCCAGGCAATGGGAGGGGACATTCTGTTTTACACTGTAATAAATTACACTGGGCTGAACAGTAGATGGATTTTTATGTTAATCAGTCGACATTGAAACACCCAGAATGAAATCAGGGAAGGGATTAATAAGCCACCCTGTTACTTAACACGAAGTTAAAGACGTATTCCTGCTACTTAATGCATAGTTAATAATGAGACACAAGAGATTGTAGATGCTGGAATATACAAACATACCCTGACACCACTCCCCTACTCTTTCTCTGTTCTATTGATGGCTGCATTTGGGCTGCCTCTTGCACCCATGCAGAACTCATTGATTTCATCAACTTCACAACCCACTTCCATCCTTTCCTCAAATTCACTTGGAACACCTCTGATCTCTCTCCCCTTGATTTTTTTGTCTCTATTTCAGTCGACAGACTATACACAGGCATCTACTTCAAACCGCACTGACTTCAACAGCGACTTTGACTTGCACCTCCTCCTACCAGATAATGGCTAGATAATTTATTGCATCGTATCGGAGGCGCATTCCCAATCTCGTTGTACCCCTGTACAATGACAATAAAGATGTATTGTATTGTATTGTATTGTATTGTATTGTATTGTATTGTATTGTATTGTATTGTATTGTATTGTATTGTATTGTATTGTATTGTATTGTATGATGTCCACTTTCTTCAGCAAATGCGGTTCCCCTCATAGTTGTGAATAGAACCTTCACTTGTGTCTCCTCTTTTTCTTGCAGATCTACTGTCAGGCAGACCAGGGACAGAGTTCCCCTGGTCCTTAACTTTCATCCCACCATCCTCTGTGTCAAACACATCATTCTCTGAAATTTCCGACAACTTCAATGTGATCCCACAAACTGTTACATCTCCCCTTCCCCATCCAGTCTGCTCTCCACAGAGACCACTTTCTCAATTACCCCTTGTTTTTTTTATCCCTTCCCCAGGAAATTACTTCCACAACTGCAGTAGATACAGCACTTATCCCTACACCTCTCTCTCAGGGATCCCAACATCACTTTCAGGTGAGATAGCAGTTCACTTGAATAGCCTCCGTCCCAATGGTGTGAACACTAAATTCTCCAATTCCATTTAAAACACACCTTGCTTCTCTCTTTATCATAGTCCCAGCTTCTCCTCACCAACACCTCCTTGCGCAAATCTTTCATTCCATTCCTCCCCACCCTGCCACCCAGATCCTTTCTACCTCCATCATCTGCTCGTCACCCACGCTACCCTGCATCGGGTCCCCACATATTCTTCCAGCTGCCCTGCTCTGTTCCCTACAGCCCACTGTCCCTCCTTCTGGTTCTAAATTTCACTCCCCACCTTCCTTCCTGATTAGATTCCATCATTTGCACCCTTGTTTAGTCTCTTCCACTTATCATCTTCAACCTTGGTTAGCATCTCCTCCTTTTTTTCCCATTTGGCTAATCTACCAAGCAACTCCTCTGTACCTGAATCCACCTATCTCTGATAAAGACACAAAGTGTTGGAGTAACTCAACGGGTCAGGCAGCATCTCTGGAGAACATGGATAGGTGAAATTTCAGGTTGAGACACTTCTGTCTATCCATGTTCTCCAAAGGTGCTGCCTGACCCACTGAGTCGCTCCATCACTTTGTATTTACTTTTGTAAACTAGTATCTGCAGCAGGGCCGTCTTAACGCATGGGCCTGATGTGCACTTGCCCGGGGCCCGACGAGCATAGGGGCCCCATGCTGATCTGTGTATGTTAAGTTATCGACCATTTACATTTTTATTCCTGTGAGTAGTTGTCGTAGGGGCCCCAGTACACTGCTTTGCCCGGGGCCCATAATGCTGTAAAGATGGCCCTGATCTGCAGTTCCTTATTTCCAACTATTAATTGCCAGCTTTTGTCCCACCTCTTCCCTTCACCTTGTTCTACCAGCTATCTCCTCTCCACTCCCTCAGGGTCCTGACAAGAAGCATCATCTGTCAATTTCCCTCCACAGGTACTGTGTGATTCACTGCCATCAATTTGCCCCTCACAATGTAAAATGACATTCCATTCTGTTCTGGCCGGTGACTTCAACTGCATCATCTGCCAGTGCAGACAGCAGACTGACAGCACCTCCAGACTCCTGATGGAAATGGTCAAAGATGCAAAGTTGTGCAATGTCTTCAGAGGCCCTACTCAGCACCAATTTACCTGCTTGAGATCAGACAACACTTTGCGTCAAAGGCCAACAATATCAGAACCACCAATGTCATGCCAATGTTCTTCTCTGATCAAAGATAATAACATTATGAGAGGCATAGGTATGGTAGACAGTCAGAACCTTTTACCAGGGTGAACATGTCAAGGAAGAGAGAGCATAAGTTCAAGGAGAGAGGGGCAACGTTTAAAGGAGTTGTGTCAGAAAGGATTGACAGAGGTGTCAGGGGTAGTGGAGTAGACAGATACAATTGTGGTATTTAAGGAGCTTTGGGTAGGCAGATAAATATGCAGGGCATGGCAAGATATAGATCACATACAGGCAGAAATGATTACTTTAACGGTATCATGTTTGGAACAGACATTTTGGGCCAAAGGGTCTGTTCCTGTTCTGTACTGTTCTATGTTCTTTGTTCTATCTTTTAAGTCTCCTGTCACCTGCAGGACCAGAAGGCAGGCAGGGGGACATGGAAGTTGAACATCAAGCTGCTGACCACAGAGAACATTGAGGAACTAAAGAGGCATTGCGAAGTTTGGAGAACTGTGAGGGCCCTCTTCAAGTCCCCAATGCACTGATTGGAAGCATCCAAGGAGAACATCACAAGGTTCTTAACCCTCAAAAGGGTTCAAAATACAAGAGTCAGAAGGAATTGTGCCAACTCCAGTGAGATTTGCAGCAACTCTTTGGCAACAACTTCTGAGGTCTTTTGGGGCGGATGTGAGGGAGGAACTCTGAGAGATGAGGAGCTGGCAAGCCGTGTTCTTTACCTTGGAATCATCCAGGATCATCTTCAGGTCCAGGATCTGTTCTGTGTGGCAGGATGAGACTTGCTTGTGTTTCCTCTTCTAAAAGGTTCACAAGGGGAGCTTTGCAATGCACAGCCTTAAGGAAAAGGACAGCAAGGTAACATCCCCACAAAAGGTCATATTGAGGATCTGTAAATCATTGCACGTTGATCTAGATGATAGAATGGTCATGGATAGCACAGCCTCCCAGAGCCAGAGAAAGACGCAAGAATAGCAAGGCCATGCTCTTATGCAACTGACCTGACCAAACATCTGTCCCCTTCATCACTAGGTCTAACTACCTGAAGTTGCTGGGGATTTGGTTTGGAGTGACCAAAGGTGCAACATAAATTTGTTGGAATGGATGGGCAAGATAAACTAAAAAATGGGACTGTGGGAATGTCATTCCCTCTCAATAATTGATATATGGCCATGCATCAAATTTTCTCCCGGGAACTTGCAAAGAAGGACATCAAGTGCTGTTGGAAGAACATCAACTCAATGAAAGATGCTCCTTGATCAGACAGAAACTTACTGGTCTATCAGCCCAGCGAGATGCTTGGGAAGGGGATGCTGCTGACTGACATAATCCAGGACAATGTGCTGAGGGCGCAATGAGGTTTGGTGCAGCCACCAGAAAGGCACCGTGAGGAATGACCACAGTCAAGGGTTCTTCTGCTAATGGGTATAGAGGGGCTGAGTCCAATGGGGAAACCCCTCAAACAATAGAAGGGTGTATCATCCCAAGGAGCCATGCAAGTGGCAATAGTGCAATGCACATAACAGATATGCTAACACGATTATGTATAAAACCAGAAACACTGAACGTAGAGACTGATACTAAAAAAATACTAAGGGTTTTGCATCATTTTCTTTTATAACTAAAGTGTCTTCCTAAAATAATAACAATCTCAATATACTATGAGTCCAAGAGAGATTCTTCCAGGATATGTACTTGTCAGCTGAATAAAGAGACTTGACGATACTATGACTGTAAAAAAAGGTAATGTATTGTCTTTGGATATGTTGTATATATATATATATCTCGTTGCAAGTCATTCCAAGTCCAACTGTGATATCAGCACTGAGAGATTATGGTGATCTGTAAAGTTCCAATAGATTGTTTTTCTAGTAAAGAGAAGACTGTAAGGAGAACTAACTATAAAGATTATAAATGAATTGGAAAGATTATTTTTACAATTTGGATCCATAAATTCAATGGTGAAATTCCTTTGATCTATCAATGGCGTAATCTTTCACTGCAGGTGGCTTCAGAAAATATCTCAGATATTTTTGAAAGGAATCCAAAAAGAGAAAAGAGGAAAGACTATGATGAAGCAGATAGAATGTAAGAAACCTCATGCACCATGAACACCAGCAAGCCTTCTGAGCTGAATAAAAATTATAAGTGAATTATTCTCATAGGTTTTAACTTATAAGTGCGAACATTAACTTATCCCGATAACTTTGAAGTGTAGATCTCATTCAGAATATCCAGAATAGCGGAACCAAATGCATTCAGAACTATTCACTTTAGTGAAGCAACATCAAAGAGCACTGGTAAAAGATATGACATATGAACCTGCAAATATTACAGGATTTTTAGCAAATAGGTATTCCTAATAAACTGTCATTTAAAGGAGTTTTTAGAGCATACAACAGGTACTTAAATAAACATTAAATGTTCTTTTCAGATTATGCTACATATTTCGGAATCCTCATCATGAATTCATATGGTGTGGCATGGAATTGATGGTTTTATTCCATGAATTTTATTTTGCACCATGGACCATTTCTTCCCATCAACGTGAGACAGAATAGATTTATTATTGCCTCTGACAATTACCTTCTTATAATTTTATTTTATGATCTTGAAATTAAAAATGACTATATTTTCTATTTTCTACAAAGAGGAAGCAAAAGAATGATGGCGGCTTTAATCTTGGAGAATAGTTGTATAAATATGAATCCAAAAGCAAACTAAGCCTGATACAGGATGAAAAATAATGATAGAAATTGTCAAAAGGTTAGTTAGAACCTGTGGAGAGGGAAAGAGCATCTGCAGTTCCTTGTGTGCCTATTGCAAAATTAATACTAGGAGAAACAATTATATAATTGTTTGTGTTATATAATAGGAATGTTGTGTCCCTGGGCAATTGTGTGGGAGATGTGATTGAACACTTATTGTGTTTATAGAAACCCGGCAGAGGGTAATGCAGTGTGAGGATGTGGGAGGGTGAACAAACATAACTAAGAAGGAAGGATCTTAATGGTAAATAAAATGGCAAAGGGAAGGGAATGTGGAAAGCATGACAAATTTCTGCTTGCAGTGGGATGAGATTGAAAATGGCAGAAGTTAGGGAAGACATTCTGGTGAATACAGGAATGTTGAATCCAGGGATGCTGACATTTTTGTATAGATCTGGAGATAAAGTAGGATAAATGGAACAGCTGGAATGTGAGCCCCTGTGTACCATCAGTAAAAGGATCTGCCTTTAGTTCAAAAGGAGGATATTTGTGCAACTTTTGTATGGGAAGACTACTCACTTTTACAATACTGAATTAATGTTGATTGACACTCGCTCGCACTGTGTGACAAAAACTGCACTTTAGGAAGTCGGAGATGTTATACATTAGAAGAAACAAATATGTCAATTGAAATATATTTTCCCTTTCTCATTATTCATTTTTAAATGTTTTAACCAAATAATCTACCTTCAGATTTCCCTCAATTAAGGAAGAACGAGCTTTTGTTAAAAAAAGTTATAGATGATGGAATATGGGTCAACTAAATAGATCAATGAGAAAGACTTGTTTAACCAATTACATCAAACTGTTGAAATTGCTTCATGATGAGTTCTAACACTGATCTCATCTGCCATAAAAGTGCAGTAATGTTTTTACTGACTGATATCAGTGAGGGCTGAAGATTCCTAATGGGTTAAAACAAGGACAGACATCGATAATGAAATTTATACTCAAAGTCTCCTTGAAAAAATGGAACATTCTCACTGACACTTCGGATCACATGCCAATGACCACTCAAAGTGCAGAAGGAACATTCAGGCTGGCTACAAGTTCAGGTTTCAGGAGAATGCAGGAACTCATTGTGAATGATGGAATGAACACACCCTCACAAACTAACCACTCACCCCATTAATCATCTCCTACCTCATATTTGGTAGATTCTGCAGGTCTTACATTACCAACTCAAAATCCAAAGCTCATCATCCTTTATCCTGAAGTGCTGCCGAAGAAGAAAAAATGTTTCAGTGCAGTGGACGTAAAAATGTATTTGAAAATTTTATTGATACAGTTTGTCGGTACAGGTTGAACACCAATTTTCCGGCAACCAATGGTCCGCCCACCCCAATAATCCAGACGAAATTAGGAGAGCTCAGTTGAAATGCCTTGAACGGCCAAGAGTGGCATTGCAAGCGGTGAGCGCTCTTTCTGGTCGTGTCCATCCATCATGAAAGAGTTATTTGTTTACATCTAAACATTAAAATCCCTCCTTGGCCTTGTCCAGCTCTATCTATCTCTGCTTGCTCAATGTTTAAATGTTTCGTGTTTCAGCTCTGCCTGGCCCCCACACACGACCCCACAAACCCTCCTCCCACCATTCTGTTCAATTTTCCTCTGACTCTCTGGAACCCCTAGAACTTCCTGTCAAGCCTTCTCCAATTTACTGGGTACTTTTAAAAGGCTGCTTTCCAAAATGCCTTTTTAACTATGCTCTCAATCTTCTCTCCTAACTGTTTCGTTGAGAGAATACAATAAACCTTTATTTTAACAACCCCATTATAACAGATTCCGGACATGGCGGACGGACCATGCTGATCCATCCCTGGCCCCCACCATCACCTCAGCCTCGGCATCTAACCCCACTCCTGACTCTCAAGGTGCAACACCGAGTCCTTCTTTACCACCTCACGGTCCGGTGACACGGCTGTTGTTGTGTCTCACGTTGTATCCACTGAGGACAGCGCCTTCTTCAGGCCACCACCGTTGGCAGGATGTGCTCTGTCTCCATGGGGCTCCCTCCCCTCTCAACTGCTGCCGTTTCTTGCTGTCAGCGGTAGCTTTGTCTATTCCCCGCTTGTTCCCTGCTTCTCTCTGTCCAGTCAGCCTGTTCCCTCCCTCCTCCTCCTCCTCCTCCCCCCCACTGCCGCTGCCTTCTCCTCCTTCTTCCCCAGTCACCGACATACTCCATTTTGGAAGCGACAGCAGATGAGAGGGGAGGGAGGGGAGGGAGTCACACAGTGACCGAATGCAACTTGTCATTGGCAGGGGCCTAAAGAAAGTGCATCTTGTTGGGGAATACAATGTAAGCCGTAACAATGGCAGTGTGAACCGGTGAAGAAAGGCTCGCTGGAGCGGAGCAGACCAGCAGCATCAGCACAGTGTTTTAAAATGAAAGTGCTAGAGTAACTCAGCCTACTGAATCAGTCTGAGGAAGTGTCCCAATGTCATCTATGCATGTTCTCCAGAGATCCTCACCCGTAGAATTACTCCAACACTTTTTGTCCTTTTGTCTATTATCTCTCATCTGTAGTCATCAGCAATAACGGGCACCATTCCCTCCACTATTACCCGTTTACAGTAAATCTTCGTTATAATGGACCATGGTGGAGGCAATGGTGTTTGTTATTGCCGATTGTCAGCCATGACCTAATAAGGTACTTTCATCGTATGTATTCAAAACGAAGAACTGCACACTCATACTGTTGGTGGCCGCAACCCGAAGAAAGCGCTGTCGTTGGAAGCGCTGTCGTTGGTGCACCTTGTGAGTTGTAAATGCCAGAGCTCTAAACAGCCAGAGCTCTAAACAGCCGGGAGACAGCAGGGACCAGGGATGGGTCGGTAGATCATTCCATTCATATTCAGTTTACATTTTATATTGAGGTTTCTGGCACTCCATGGTGCTTTAGAGACACGGGAAGGGTGTATTATTATTTCATTATCACATGACTCCTGTTGGTCCGGAAAAACGGATAGTCCAGAAAGGCTCTGGAAACAACGGTGCTGAAAAATTGGTGTTCAACCTGTAGTGTGTATACAAATTCATTTATCCTGACAAATTGATAACTACAATTCAACATCTTCATCAGATTTATGAAAAATATGCAGATGAGAACATAATAACGATTTCCCCTCTTCAGCACTAGAGGCAAAGTCAGACTTGATGGTTATTTGTGTAGACAGGTGCTGAAAGTTTGACAGTAGTGGTGTGCCCACTAATTTGTCAACTGTCAACACCCCACCTGCCCCGGACTTTAGTGGAGGTACAGCAGGGATGATATGGGCAGAATGGCCTTTCTCTATGAGCACTAATCCACAGGTAATGTACTAACATTATAGGTATTACTTTGTTATGCTGTTAATCAGTGTGTGGTAACCCATTAATGCAGATGATGTCCAATCCATGGATTACCTTATTAGTAGCCATGTGCATGCTTCATATCTTTTCAGTTGCAACACCCTGCCAACATCTCTTCTTGAAAAAAATTGGTCAATTCATTTTTTAACACAGACTACATGTGTTTGGTGCAACAGGTTGTGTTGTGGTAGTAGTTACATGAGCTCTTGCACTTATTTCACTCATTCATCCTCCTTCCAGCCTTTCTTTCTGGCGTTTTTAGCCTCTCTCCTATCAATGCAAAACGAACCCCGAGCTGATTTATACTGAGTTGTTTCTGGTGCTATGATGTATCATTTTGTAATTATTTCGAACATTGCATATAATTTTGTGTTATGGTAGGTGGAATATGATTTGCATAATCTTCATGCTATTTTTCCATTTTCATAAATGAGACAATTTTTTCCACACCTATTTCTGGGATCTTTGAGATTCTGACATATTTATTTTTTCCACATTAATCAGTGCACTCTGTTGTAACGGTATATTTAAAGGCAATTCCCCTCATCAGAAGTCTGGGCATTGTGCTCCATTATAAGTTATGCTGCTGTCTCTTGTCCTTGGGTGGAAAATTGAGCTTTTTTCCTGCTAAACTATTCTCCGTGAGTAGTAGTTGTGAGTACTGACACATGTTCACTGCTTTGTCAATTGCTTGAGTGGAATTAAAGGACCATTATTCTAAGCGCAGAGCAATTTGGTGCTTTTTTTGTGTTTTGCTAATGAAGTCACATTGTGAGGAATTCAAACAAGGAAAGAGTGTGGTTTCATAATGGGCAGTAAATTACAAAGACAAATTACCATTTTCACTCTTAATGAGAATAAAGGATAATCTTGCCGCTGTGACATATTGATCAATAGTCCAGCATGAAAAGAAGGCATAGAACTGGTAAAATGAGTGAGCAATTGCTTATTTTTAAGTAAACCACAACCTAAAATATATTAAAAGCTTAACAACATCTTATCATTCTAAATTCCTCTGAGAAATATTGGCTGTCATTCAATTTCCATCAGAAATGGTCATTATTAAGATGTATAAAAGGGCTTAGACTTGCTGTAATAAACTCCAATCTCCACTGGCTGGGTAACAGACTGAGTAGCAGACCGACAGGCTGGGTAGCAGACCGAATACTGAGCTTTACTGCACCTCTACGCAGTATCAGCGCAGAACATTTTACAGCTCCTCCTTCAGCCACTTTAGCATGGAATTTGGCACTCAAAACTATGTTAGAGGAATAATCATTTTTTAAAGCTCAATACCAAGCCCCTACAGCCCCAACTTATCTATCTGTGGTTTTAATGAGACCAGCTGATTCCTACTGAGGCTAAATGCAAAATTGGAGGAACAGCATGTTATATTTCGCTCGTGCAGCTTACAGCCCAGTGGTATGAATATTGATTTCTCTCATTTCAGGTAGCCCCGGCATTTCTTCTCTATCCCTCCCCCACCTGTCGCACTAGCTTCTCATGTCACCCTACAAACAGCTTACAATGGCCTGTTTCCTTTATCATCGTTACTTTTTTGCATATCTTTCATTCATTGTTCTTTATCTCTCCACATCACCGTCTATATCTCTCTTTTCCCTTAACCCTAACCAGTTTGCAGAAGGGTCTCGACCCAAAACGTCACCCATCCCTTCCCTCTAGAGATGCTGCCTGGCCCGCTGACTTACTCCAGCTTTATGTGCCTATCTTTAGCTGATTTCTACTATGCCGAGTTTACAAGTGCATATGTGGCCAGCTGGGTTTCCCGGCTTCAGGAATCCCAGTAGCTGAAGAGCAGCTTTGACGTGAGGGTATTTTGACAGCGGGTGCTTGTGGCTGAAGAACAGTACAAGTTCTTCCCCTGGTCCACCAAAATTCAATCCATTAAATTCCCCTAAGTCTAGAGATGTGGAACCATTGATCAAGCAACCTGTGGAATTAGAGGATCTCAGCAGACTGGACAGTATTTGTGGAGGGAAATGGACAAATTTCGGGTTGGGACCCTGGATAAAAGACCCCATCCGAAATGTTGTCTGTTCATTTCCCTCCATAAACGCTGCCTAGCCCTGTTCCTCTGCCACATCGATTTTTTGTTTAAGGTTCTGGCATTTGAAGTTTTTTGTGCATTCAGACTGTGGAAATGGTTGTTCCCAAGATCAACCCTTCTAAACCCCAGTATCATCATCTGACCTACTGTGCAATCCATCTGGATGTCTCGGCTTTTGAATGAGCTGATATCTGAAAAACAATTTGGAAATCTTTTGTGCTTCTTCTGCTTGCTTACACCCTTGGGATTAAATCCATTGAGCACAACCAGAATTCTAGTGAATCTTCTGTTGCTTATTTGATCCAAAATGGTAATAAGTGATGGTAGCTAATTACTTGATAGAAAATGAATATGTTTTTTAATTGCTCACCAGGCAGTTGAATGAGTTTCTTCTGAGGTCTATTACATGTAGGGGTCCTACAGTAGTAAACTTATGGAGGAAGTGTTTAGCAAGCAGTTGCTAACAATGTCAATATAAATAAAATAAAAAATTGACTGAGAAATAAATCGACTGACATTGATGAATGTACTTAGACAGAAGGCTCAAAGAACATAATATTAAGCACCGCAGTGAATAACCTTCCTCTCACTTCTCTCCAATCTCTCATTACCTTACAAGTTGCTTGTGTTGTCCATTAAGGGAGACTTGTTGGCCTTCCTTTATGCTTTACCTCACAATTTGAAAAGCTACACCTTCTGACAGCTTGTTTCATTGATTGTAACAGTAGGATGCTTGTTCTTACTCATTGCACATACTGCTGGTTGCAGGGTGAAACACAGGTGAAGGCTAAAAGCTCTTTTTGCCTGCATCCATTATTTATTCCTTTCTAATTTTCATGTAAGAGAGAACTAGCCATAAAAGGGGTGCAATAAGTTGCACAGTAGGAGGCCAGTGCCAAACCCACCCCAATGGGTCTTGGAGAATGACTTGGCCACAGGCAGTCTTGGTGTTGTTCCACCATTAAATTAAAGGAGATGGTGTTTTAACTCCATCTACCTGCCTCAGTCCTGTAACTACTACCTCTCGTTGATGCAAAATTGTAGTAGAAGAGAATAAGAAACCTTTGAGCTGAGTCCAATTATTGCACGCTGTTTTGATGGTAGTCCAGAGACTGGGAACCAGAGGTTGGCTGGTAGAGAAGAGTCCAGGAAACTCAAACATTTCAGCAGCTCAATATAGAAAGATATATTTTCATTACGCAAAATATGATCTGCATCTAATACTGATAAATCAAATATCTCACAAAAGAAAATCCTGAAATTGGGTAAAGCAATGTTAGGAATGGTGATATGGTAGTTCATAGAAACATAGAAACATAGAAACTAGGTGCAGGAGTAGGCCATTTAGCCCTTCGAACCAGCATCGCCATTCTATGATCACGACTGATCATCCAAAATCAGTACCTTGTTCCTGCTTTCTCTCCATATTCCTTCATTCTGTTAGCCCATGGAGCTCTATCTAACTCTCTCTTGAATACATTCATTCCCAGACCACTCTGCTAAAAGAGGTCCCGTGCCGTTCCCAACAAAAAGTGCGAGAAAAATGCTGCACTGTTGCCAAACTCAAAGCTGGCAAAAGTGGCAGACCTTAACTGAGCTCTACCCTCAGTAACCATTGATCACCTGCATTGGATCTGTTGTATAATATTCAAGAAGGCTGTAAATTGGTGATTGAACAACCAACAATGAGGTCTCAAATACTCTGGGCATTCAAAATAATACGAATGTTGATGTAAAAATTGAGACTCTTTAATTAATGTCTCAAGGACAACTTCTTTATAATGTAGCCCGAGCTTTGTTTTGTGAGATTTTTTTACCACATTGCAGACATTATATCCGGTTAACATTGGTGGATGTTGGAGTTGATGACTAATATTGGAAATGAAATAGAAAGTTCCAAGACTGCCCGTCTCTGGATTCAATCATTTAAGTTACTGTGGAAGAATTATAAAAGTAGAAAGACCAAGACGCTATGGCTGAAATGAGAATGAACAAGATCCTGTGCTTCTGAATTCAGTGTATAATGTTATAGTCATCTCATTAATCCATCTTCTGCTTTACTATGCTGCCTCATGGAAAACAAAGAAATATTAGAAATAATGGCAGGAGCAGATTGTTCAGCAATTCAAAGCTGCCCCAACATTCAATAGAATAATGATTGATTCTCCACATCAACAAAATTCCTGCTCCCTTCTCGCACCCTGAGTGTCTACAAATTTATCTCTCTCTGTTTAAAAAATATTCAGTGATTTAGTCCCAATGGTTAGGAATTCTATAGGGTCAGCAGACCCTGCGTGAGGACATTTTTTTCATCCTAAATCTCATTCCCAGTCATCTGAACCCATGACATCTAGTTCTAGACATCCCATCCAGGGGAAACAATTCCCTGCATCCAATCTCTCCAGCCCTGTCAGACTTTTTATAGTTTCAATGAGACCCAGTCTCATTCTTGTGAGCTCCAGCGAATAAAAGTCTCATCAACATAATCTATTGCATCTACATCCTTTAGGAGACCAAATCTGCACACAATAGTTCTAGTGTGGCCCTATGAAGGCTATGTATTATAGTACATTGACATCCTTGCCCTTCTTTAAAAGTTAAGTTTAACTATCGATTGCCATCCTTTTAATGAAGCTTGCTTTCCTTTGTTTAGACTGAGGAACATAATTTTAGATTGAATACTTTCCCTCTTAGTTAAAAGTTCTATCATTCTGGCACTCTTGCCTTACAGATCACTGGCAACAAGTCAATCAACTAGCCCTTTTTCATCGCAACACCCAGTCTTGGATAGCCCATTCCTGAAGAAGCCATCCTGTACATGGTCCAGAAATTCTTTCTGAACAGTTTTGTTGCTGATTTGATTCGGCCATCCTATTAGATTAAAGTCACCCATGATTACTGTAGTTCAGTGAGTGATTGGGAATTACATATTTATTGAATTGAAGCGTTTATTGTCATTCAAAATAAATTTGAACGAAATGTCGTTGCCATACAGTCATGACAGTAAAGAGCACAAAACACATAATTATATACATTTAACATAAACATCCATCACAGTAACTTCTCCAGGCACCTCCTCACTGTGATGGAAGGCAAAAAAAAGTCTTATCTCCTCCTTTGTTCTTCTCCCACAGTCAGGCAGTCAAACTGCTGCGTTGAGGCAATCGAGGCACCCGATTTTTTGAAGCCCCCGCCGGGCGATGGAAAATCCTGCATCCGAGTCACGCAGGGCGATGAAGGTCCTGCAACGGGCCAATCGACCCTTGCAATTGGGGCGGTTGAAGCTGCTACGGCTGGAGCTCCCGAATGCCGGTCGCCAGCCAGGGACCTGCGAGCTCCCGATGTTGCAGTCCACAGAGCCCGCGGCCGAAGCCTTCCTAGGTAGAGTCGCAGTCGAAATCACAGCGCCACCACAGCCTCCAAAAGTCGGCCAGCTCAGAGAAGGTAAATCCACAGGCCCTGCGGCCGGAGCCCTCAAGGCCGAACCCAGCTGGAGGCCACCAACTCCACGATCTCCGCAAACGGAGATACGACACGGAAAAGGGCCGCATCTCCGTTGAGGAAGAGATTAATAAAAATACACAGCTAAAAATAGGATATTTAAATACATCTAACGCTAACAAATAGACAAAGAAAGAAGAAAGACAAACAGACTGCCGGCGAGCTGCAGCCGCTGGGGCACCGCCGCCACTCAGTTTATGCGATTGCTCTGATTTTTCTTGTCTATTTTTCCTCCGTGTGGAAATGGAAGAAAAGGTTTCTGAAATTTCATCACTGCCATTCTGTAAGGGTTTGAACAAAAAAGGCAGAACAACTCCTGAAAGGCAATAAACCAGGTAGAGTTTGCAGGTGGAAGCTGGTTGTAAACTATTGGTGTTGCTTACACATCTCTAAATATCATCAAAAAGCTGGGATAATTGAAGTGACATTTCAAAACTTATTTGACAACAACCTACATTTTTAATGAATGGCTTAATCATTTCCCTTCAGTGCTTTAAGCAACACGGTTAAATTTATTATATTTGAAAATATGCTTTTCCCATTTTCCAAGATGTGTGCAGTGATCCATGACGTTTCTCTGACGTTTCTCTCATTGTGCACGGAGGTTCAGGGCCACAAATCATTTTTCTCTATTCCTTTGTTGCACTGCATTATGTTTTGAGCTTTTCTTTGGTTCCCAATAAGTAACTGAGCACAGTTGTATAGAAGGTTTAGAAGGTTTGCAGAAATCTTAGCATTAATACATATCTTTATCTATGAGATAATGGTTTTGTCAATTTTCAACTCCGTTTCAAGGATGCAGTTAGAAGAATTAGTTTCGTGCTGAAGAGTTGATGTTTCTAATTTTAGTTCTGCACATTGAACAAGCAGGAATATGTAGACAAGTTGGTCTGTATTTTAACTTTTCATGTGGTGGGAGCAGGTACAGGTGAGTTTCTGGTGAATGACAGTGCCCACATTCTGGTTGTGTACTATAATTTAGCTTTAGTTTAGTTTAGTTCAGAGATACAGCGCATAAACTGGCCCTTCAGCCCACTGAGTCTATGCTGACCAGCGATCCCCATACACTAACACAACACATACTGGGGACAATTCACAATTATACCAAGCCAATTAGCCTACGAACCTGTATGTCTTTGGAGTGTGGGAGGAAACCGGAGCTCCCTGACAAGACCCACGCAGATCATGGGGAGAACATACAAATTCTTTACAGACAAGCATCCTTAGTCAGGATTGAATCTGGGTCTCTGGCACTGGAAGGCATCAACTCTAATGTTGCGCCACCATGGCTACTGGTTTAACATATTTTTCCAGAGTTTCTGGATTGATTATTTTGAGCAATGATGATGCTCACAACTCAACGTTAGCACTACTATTTAAAGGCATATTGCAATTGTGATGGTTGATGAATTCTGGGGTAGGGGTGAATTAGATTCTTAGACCACTGGGATCTGTTTTGGGGTAAGGGTGGATTGTACAAAAGAGATGGGTTGCTTTAATAAACTTTAATAAATGTGCTCCCGGCAGCCGTGCCTGCGCAGTTTGGGGAGGGTTGCCGGGCCCGGTGGCAGCGTGCCTGCGCAGCAGCGCCGGGAGGACCGGCTCCCATCCCAGCATGCCCTGTGCCTGACCTTTCTCCCGTGATGCAGTGCAGTGGCAGAGAAAAGGTCACAGAAGATGGCCGCCGGCAGGACGAACATGGGGCAGCGCCTTGCAGCCGCTCTCCGGGCTGCCGCGATGGCCACCTGGATCCGGGATGAGGGCCTCTTCTCCCCTCTCGCCCGCCCCCGGCCCCGAGGTAGACTCCCCGGCCACCACAGCCTCGCATATACCCTGGGATCTTGCTGTGCGCTT
Organism: Rhinoraja longicauda; assembly: GCF_053455715.1. NCBI lineage: Eukaryota > Metazoa > Chordata > Chondrichthyes > Rajiformes > Arhynchobatidae > Rhinoraja > Rhinoraja longicauda. Next base: position 29,100,898 of record NC_135966.1, read on the forward strand.
TTGGAGTGGGGGAGGTGGGAGTGCTAGACCAATGCAGGAGAGGTTTGGACCCAAAGGGTCCACGGGTTGTCTAGTAATTGATAAAAGTAACCCTTCAGCAGAGTCAGGCAAGAAAGCTGATATGCCTATTAACTTTAGACTTCTTCCAACACCACTGAGACCTTAACTAATTTTACTGGTGCATTTCAAGAAACTTGAGAGACTTACATTTTGTTAATTTCTGCTGATAATAAAGGATTACTTTATCGCTTTAATGGGTTTCCCACACATACCCAGATATGCTGGAGGTTTCTGAGACTAACTCAATTTTGCTTCAAAGGAATGAAATGATCCTATTTTCATTTGGGAATTCTGTTCTTGTTAACAATTCTGTTTGAGATCTATCTAAGAGTCATGATTCTCGGTACTTTCCTTTTTATTTGATTTGACAACATTAAATTTCAAGTATAAATTTGAAGGTTTCCATTTAAAGTCAGATCCACCTAGGTCTGTGGTGGTGGTGCTGCTGTCTTTTTTCAAAGATCTTTTCTTTTGTGTGTGACAATAAGAATTTCAAGTAATTGAACAAAGAACTGAGTGAAATCAGGTGTGCCTGCATAACTAACAGTTTCAGGGTCACTTAGTCATTGGGTTTTTCCATAAATACAACATAAATTCAGATTTGAACTTCCAGCCAATGGAAAGAATTAGAGTGGAATAGAACACCAAAAATGCTCATCACTGGTATGTCCTCATTTCCATTGACCTCTTTTACTGGCAGGTTTAACTTGGGCTGTGAATATGTTGTTATATCCACTAGCAGTTTTGAGATAAACCATGCCACTTCCTATTAAGTTGAGAATTCAAACTAAAGGGCCTGTCCCACTTAGGTGTTTTTTTAGGCGACTGCTGGCGACTGTCAAAGTCGTAGCAGACCGCCGAAAAAATTAACCCTACGACAATGCCCACACCATTTCTTTCATAGAAATATATTGTTTTTGAATAAAGTTGATTTTGGTGATTTAAAAAAAAAATAGGTGTCGAAATGTACTGAATTTCTATCGTGACATCTCATTCATAGATTCTAGTCGCATTCATTTTGACCATTAAAATCAAACGCTGACACACGCACTGCGCTATGAGAACTCTTTTCATTCATTTATTTAAATCAATGAGGCAAACACATACACAGGCATTTCACTACGTTTATTAAAGGACAAAGCTCACACAAAGACAGACACTACTAACACAAAGAAAAACGGAGTTTTACTGCTATGCTGTTTGTAGGGGGTGTGCACACCTGACCATAAGGACAGCAAGGTCCGGCCAGACCATCTCACACATCAATGGGCTGCTTTTCAGTGGACGGGTTTAGACCACAGGTGTCAATCTCAGAGGCGCCATTCATGCCTGCAATAAGCAATGATACCTGGCGACAAGCCAGCTGTCGCCGAGAAATTTCATACCGGTTGATTTCTCAGCAACGCGCCGAGATCCACTACGATTCTTTGAAGACTCCTCACGATCATGCCCGCGACACCCAGGCGAACTGTCAGCGACAGCTTAGTTGCCAGCAGTCGCCTTAAAATCGCCTAAGTGGGACAGGCCCTTGAGTTTGTAAGTGTTGCCATTTTTCTTAAGTACGTAAGTTCATATGTTCTAGGAGCAGAATTAGGCCATTCAGCCATAAAGTCTTCTTTCTGCATTCCATTTAGAGAGTGAAAGCACTGAAGGAGTGAGGCAATACTATGGTCCAATTATAGTTCTCACATTAATGATATGAGAAAGGAAAAATAAATCAGTTATTTTTAACCATTTATACAGCAATAATAACAAATACCCATTTAGTCCAGCTTATATTGTAATGCTCAATGAATGCTTAAAAATATATATTTTTTGAAATTATCTTAATCGGAGATATAACAAACTATATGGGGTGAGGTGACAATTCATGTGGAGCACAGTGATGCAGCCCAGAGCTGCAGCATCACAGCTCCAGCTACCCAGGTTCGATACTGATCTCCAGTGCTGTCTATGTGCAGATTGCAACGTCTCACTGTGACTGTGTGGGTTTCATCCAGATGCTGCAGTTTACTCCCAAATCGCAAAAATATGATTGATGACATGCCAACGGGCCATTGTAAGGAGTCCCTGTTTTATATGTGAGTGGCAGAGAGTTGATGAGAAAGTGGGAATAATGAAATGGGCTCGAGTAGTGTAAAGAAGGGCGGTGAGATGGGGAAAGTTTAAAGGAGTTGCACAGGCTACTTTGGAGTTATGGACTTGTTGGAACAAAGGGCTGGTTCCATTCTGCAGCTTTCAATGAACATAAACCTATGTCCTCTGGTTCTCTATTCCCCTATTCTGGGCAAAGAGTTACTCCCAGTTAGCTTTGTTCAGCAGGTTAATTTTGTGCAATTAGTTCACAGTTTGCAGATTTTGCTATGGTTGAGATATTTGTTTGCCCTTTTCTATTGCTTTTTCATGGGATGTGGGCTTCATTGCCAGCATATAATTACCCAGCCTAATTTTCCTTCAGATAGTGGTGATGAACTACATTCTTGCACTGCTGCGGTGTTTGAGGTGTGGGCATACCTGTGATGCTGTGAGGGAGAGTGTTCCAGAATATTGAACCAGCGATGGTGAAGGAACTCCAGTCAGGGTGATGATTTGCAGGACAACTTCCAGCTGGTTGTGTTCCCATGCTTTTACTAGCTTTAAGGGCCTGTCCCACTTTAGGCTATTTTAAAGCGACTGCTGGCGACTAGGCTGTCGCCGACAGTTCGCCGGGTGTGGCAGGCATGATCGTGAGATCCAAGAATCGTAGTGGATCTCAGCGCGTCACTGAGAAATCATCCGGAGTGAAATTTCTCGGCGACAGCTGGCTTGTCGCCAGGTATCGTTGATTATTGCGGGCGCTGTCGCATGCTGTCCCCAGGTTTGCTAGGTTCTCTTAGATGCATTTAGAAGCACATAATATTAAAATACCATAAAATGCTTGTGTTTAACCAATTTATTTACCATCAGGCCATTTGACAGGTAGATTGGAGGCGACAGTTTGACGGTCAGGTAAGCGTGGAAATTCTTGCGATATTTATGGCCGTCAGCCATTACATTTAAAGTGGGCTCCCAACCAGATATGCATCTCCCTTACATTTTCAAAGAATGCCCACACACTTTTCACAAAAATCCACTTAACCACTTTAAAAAAAAATTTTTTTAATACAGCTATTAGTAAAGGTCTCGTTGCACTTCCCCCTTACCTAATCTGACACCATTGAGATAATAATCTGTCTCCTTATTTTTGCCGCCAAAGTGGATAACCTCACATTTATCTACATTATGCTGCATCTGCCATGCATCTGCCCACTCACTCAACCTGTCCAAATCACCCTGCAATCTCCTAACATCCTCTTTGCAGTTCACACTGCCATCCAGCTTTGTGTCATCTGCAAACTTGCTAGTGTTACTTCTAATTTCATCATCCAAATCATTAATATATATTGTAAATAGTTGAGACCCCAACACCGAGCTTTGCGGCACTACATTCGCCACTGCTTGCCATTCTGAAAAGAACCCGTTTATTCCTACTCTTTGCTTCCTGTCTGCCAACCAATTCTCTATCCATGTCAATACCTTACCCCCAATACCATGTGCTCTAATTCTGCTCACCAACCTCCCGTGTGGGACCTTATCAAAGGCTTTCTGAAAGTCTAGACACACTGGCTTTCCTTCATCCATTTTACTTGTCACATCCTCAAAAAATACCAGAAGATTAGTCAAGCAGGATTTCCCCTTCATAAATCCATGCTGACTTGGACCAATCCTTTTATCGCTATCCAAATGTGCCGTTATTACCTCTTTAATAATTGACTCAGCATCTTCCCCACCGCCGAAATCAGGCTAACTGGTCTATAATTCTCTGTTTTTTCTCTCGCTCATTTCTGGAAAGGTGGAGACTATTCGTCACTTGAGTTTTGTAGATGGTGGATAGGCATTGGGGATTGGAAATATACGCAGGATTGGGGAGATAGCAGGGGAATTACACACTGCAGGATTCCTAACCTCTGACTGCTCCTGGAACATTTATTCGGCAGTTCCACTTTCCGGTTTTAAATCTATAAACGTGCCACTAACGTATAATTGATCTTAAAGCTTCCTTACCCCTTTGTATCTGATAAACTAAAAAAAATTATAATGCAGTAACCCCAATGCAAACATCAGAGAGATTGCATTTTTAAATTGTGACTGCATTTGTTTTATTCCTCCAATTTCAGTGCAGGAAGAATTAAAAACATTTGTGATGTGATGTAATGACTGAGAAAAAAGTTTTTTGTTTTTTTTAAAGGAACATTTTTTAGGAAAAGTAACCTGATAACTGCACTACAGAGTACATTGATAGTCAAGAAGGTGAATTTGCAGGTGGCAGGATGAAAATGATGTGCATTGCCTGGCCTCAATAACAATTTAACTAAAATCTAAACATATTTTGCATATGCTTAATAGATTAGGCAATAATTGAAGAGAGAAGTATTTTAGATTAGAAAATATTGTCAAAATTCAAAAATGCTGGAGATGTATTAAGCAAATGAAAATATGGGAAAACGGGGAAGGGAAAATATAAAAGGGGGAAATGTGTAATAATGTAGAATACAGGACAGCTTAAATTTAAAAAAGAATGGTGCTATAAGCTAGAAAGATGCACAAGAAACATAAAATGGAAGCAAAAGCTCTAAATCGCAATATCAGAATTTTTGCCAATACCAATAGTAAAAGTTGACAGTTATAGTCCAGTAAAATAGTTAGACTGGTTATTATTCAGAGCTGTTGAAATCAACAGATAGATGTAAAGCTGCAGTGATGAGGAACTGTGCCTTAAGCTTCCACTAAACTTCATTGGAACACTGCGTGATGCCAAGTTCAAAGCGGCTGGAGTGAGTGTGGGCCAGAAAATTTAAAATTCAAATAAAACTACTGAAAGCAAAGAGCCCTGTTTGTGGATTAACTTTACTTGGTGGGGGATTCAGTCCCCTGACATTAAGTGATTGAAATGTCAAGTAAGATCAATCTCCAAACATGATTAGAACCTCATTTCAAACATTGAAACTTTGAATTAAACGTTGGACACTGGGTTTGCTGATGTCTGTCAGTTGTTGGGATATCGACACTCATATCTGCACAGAGAGTCTGACCAGGCTCTGCGGCCCTCTCTCCATCTCTGCCATGGATATAGCTTTAGAGAAGTGGGGCATCCAATTATATAATTGTTTCCTTCACATGCCATAGCAGTTCACCCCTTGCTGTGCCACTATGTCCGTCACCAGCTGCACTTCAGCACTATTGCTATGAGCTCCAGCCCTGCCAGCTGAAATTCACACAGATATTTCCAAATAACGTCAACTGCCAATGATGTCTTGCACAATGTATTTCAATGGAAATCTTTTTCCAGTAAACAAATTGCAGTGGACAAAGTAACTGCAATTAGTGCATATTTTCACATGAACATGAATTTCTATACTACGGCCATAAATATGTCAACTCCGCCATTCAATCATGGCTGATCTATCTTTCCCTCTCAACCCCATTCTCCTACCTTTGCTCCAGCCATGATCATATTGAATGGTGGTGCAGGTTCGAAGGGCCGAATGGCCTACTCCTGCACCTATTTTCTATGTTTCTATGTTTCTATAATCCTTGACACCCTGTCTAATCAAGAATCTGTCAACCTCTGCCTTAAAAATACCCAATTACTTGGCTTCCACATCCATCTGTGGCAATGAATTCCACAGATTCACCACCCTTTGACTAAAGAAATTCCTCCTCATCTTTCTAAAGGTTCATCTTCTCATTCTGAGGCTGTGTCCTCTGGTACTAGTCTCTCCCATTAGTTGAGACATACTCTCCATATCCACTCTATCCAGGCCTTTCACTATTCAGTAGGTTGCAATGAGGTCCTCCCCCATCCTTCAAAACTCCAGCAAGTACAGACTCAGAGGCATCAAACGATCATACGTTAACCCAATTATCCCCGGATCATTCTCGTAAACCTCCTCTTTATCCTCTTCAACGCTAGCACCTCCATCCACAGATATGAAGTCCAAAACTGCTCACGATACTCCAAATGCGGCATGACCAGCACATTATAAAGCCTCAGCATTACATCCCTGTTTCTATACTCTTGTCCTCTCGAAATAAGTACAACATTGCATTTTCCTTCATTACTGATCTGGCCTTGAAGAGAGCCCAATGAATTATCCCTCTTGCAGTAAGTAGCTCCTTAGCCAAGTATTGAGCAAAATTATATTTATATTACTTTCCTCGTGCTGCATGTGGAACGCTCTAATCCTGTTATGAGTGAACATAACCCTATGTCCTCTAGTTCTCGATTCCCCTATTATGGACAAAGCTTCGTTCAGCAGGCTAATTTTGTGCTATTAGTTTTCAGTGCTCGTTTATTGGTTGAGTTTGTAGATTTTGCCACGGCTGAGATATTTGTTTGCCCTTTTCTATTGCTTATTCACAGGATGTGGGCTTCATAGCCAGCATATAATTATCCAGCCTAATTTTCCTTCAGAGGGTGCTGATGAACTATATTCTTGAACTGCTGCATTGTTGGCAGGTGTGGGCATATCTACAATGCTGTGAAGGAGAGTGTTCCTGGATTTTGACCCAACCCTAGAAGTAATTTTTTAACCTACTACCTAACTCTCTGTATTTTCTTCGAAGGACTTCATCTCCCTTCCTGCCTACATTACCGGCACCGATATAGATCTGGACCTCTGCTGCTCATGCACCCCTCTCAGAATGTCCTGTGCATGCTCAAAGATATATATTGACCTTGGCACCGGGGAGACAACACATCACATCAACCTACTTTATAGAAGTGGTCACATTTCAGGAGTATTTGTTTCTGGACCCTCTAGAACTGAAACAAAATCAAATATTTTTTCGACTCCTTCAATGAAAATGCCAGTGACTTCAAAATGCCACAGAGGATAAGTGAGTCAAATTAGTTAACGGATGGAGCTGGGAGGCAACAGGCTGGTGCATTTATTTATATTTGATCCGTGGCATTTTCCAGACCAGCTGTCAAGTGACTGTTTAAGCTTCAACTGTGATTTTGTTGCTCCACTACTAACATAAATCGGGGCCTCAGGGTTGGCCTATTTTTAAAAAAGGATCGCTACATGTATTTCCTTACTTGGAAATATTTTCATGCAACTTGCATTAGATTGAATATGAAGTCCTTGGAGCAATGAAACACCATGGAAATTATGAAAATGTGATAGCTTTCCTGAAAAATACCACGTATAAAATAATTGCATTTTCTGCCCATGGTGCTAAATTTGTGAATAACGATCACTTGATTTAGGCATCAAGCGTAGAATTGGAGTATTGACCGTCTTCTTTTCCATTATATATCACTTAATCACAGCATGGTTTTTTAGCTGATAGTGGTAATCAAATATTGGCGTTGGGAGGATTTTGGGTGCGGTCCACACATAATGTGTAAGGTGAGGGGGAAGTGTGTTAAAATATCAGTGGGTTGCAGTGTTTGGCTCAGGCATTACCTGTCATAGACTTATGGAGTCAAAGAAACATAAAGACTGGAAACTGGCCTCAGGGCCCATTGAAACCAGGCCTACAGTAAAGGTTCCACATTCCCATAAACTCTCCTGTCGTTCACTTACAATTCTACTAGTCATTCACAAGTCAGAGGTGAAAAACCAAAGTATTTGACGGAAATCTATGTGATCACATGGTGAACATGCAAATGCCATGCAGACAGCACTGGAGATTAGGATTAAGCTGGGCCTTTGATGATGTAAAGCAATAGGTCTACTAGATGCACCTCTGTGCCACCTGACCTGACCAAAATCCAAGAATACTAATAACTGATCAGACCAGAACCCAATATCTATATTTGGGTCCATTTGGAATTTCTTCCTGAATCCTGTTGTCTCTCTATCTCTTTTCTCCTTTTTCAATACTCATTTGAAAATAGTCTTTGACCAAGCATCTGGTCATCTGCTCTCATATCTCCTTATACTGTTTATGAATTGTATTTTGACAACATTGCCACAAAGTGTGGGTAGACACAAAATGCTGGAGTAATTCAGAGGGACAGGCAGCATCTTTGGAGGGAAGGAATGGGTGACGTTTCAGCTCGAGCCAACTGAATGATCACCAACACTGTAGTATGAGAGACATTGGACTAACTTAACAGATACAAGTTTGGAGCTCTGGATAGAGCAACGTTAGACATTTAGATGTTTGGTAATATGTCTCTCATTTCAATATAATGTGCTTTCTTTAAATATTTCTGGGTCTTTACACACACAATTTGGGAATTTCAGTGCATTGCTTCCTTATGCTCTGCCATTCTGCTTTGGAAATATCCTTCTTTATCATCATTGGGTCCAAATCCTGCAAATCTCCACAAAAAAGTTTTTCAATGGAGTACCGTCAAAAGAGGACTGCATCAGTTGAAGAAGATAGCCTGCCTTCATCTTCTCAAATGGCCCAAAGGGCACTGAAACAGATCATCCTACCCAACTGATCTGTGCCATTTTTAATAGACAATAGACAATAGGTGCAGGAGTAGGCCATTCGGCCCTTCGAGCCAGCACCATCATTCAATGTGATCATGGCTGATCATTCACAATCAGTACCCTGTTCCTGCCCTCTCCCCATACCCCCTGACTCTATTATCATTAAGAGCTCTATCTAACCCTCTCTTGAATTACATACAGATACCTGTATGTAACTGGTATTATAACCTGTCAAAGACATACAGAAAGACATACATTCACAAAGAGTTGGGTGTAAATAAATACACAGGAGAGACTGCTGGTACCTGGAACAAAAAGCAATCTACTTTTGAGGAACTCAACAGGTCAAGCAACATTTGTGAAGGCAAAAGTATAGTCGATGTTTCAAGGAAGAGCCTACTTCAGGAATGAGTCGTAAATGAGCACGTTTCGGCAAAGGTATCTAAAAAAAGATACAAATTGCTGGAGAAGCTTGTGCAAATTTGTTCCATTCAATTCACCAGACAGGCTGTCCCAAACATTAAAATCACTAATAATTAAAACGGGTGCACCAAACAAAAGTAAAGCTCAGTGAAAAGTAAAAATAACTGAAAACAGAGCGCACTGCCGAAACTCAACAGCTCAGACAGCATCTGTGGTGTAACAAGGGTAAAAATAAATATCGCGATAAAGCAGCTTTGAGACAGGAGACCTGCAAAGTGTAAATAGCTTTTGTGGTTGAATGCAAGACTCTCCCGATGGTTTAGCCCAGACAGCAGCTGGAGCCCTAACCACGGTCGGCTTCCAAAGGAAGGATGAAGTTAACTTGTGTGGCTGTACCAGCAGGGAGGCGTAGCAAGAAGCCAGATCCATCATGACCTGGCCCTGCTTTATGACAGCTTCACCCAAGCTCTCCCAGTATGACAATCTCTCAAGGATGTCACATGATATGCACAACGAACAACTGCTCAAACTATTGAAATAATTTTAATAATGAAAAGAAAACAAAATATTAAAGATTCCTAAATACATTTAAATAATTAGAACACAATGTAAATTAGCTAATCACTCTAGTAAAGTAAATATTCATGTATATGCGACCAGTGGGGATGTGCAAGAATTTGTGCTGGAACCTCTGTCGTTTGTGATAATATATAAATGGCTTAGATTTAAATATAAACAGGTTGGTTAGGGAGTTTGCAGACAACCTCAAAATTGGTGGAGTTGTGGACAGTGAAGAAGGTTGTCAAATAATACTGTGGGATATGGAACAGTTACAGATATTGGCGGTCAAATGGCACATTGAGTTTAATCGGAACAAGTGTGAGTTGTTGCATTTTGGGTGCTCAAATGTAAGGGGAAAGTATACAGTTAACGGCAAAACCCTTAACAATATTGAAGTAGAGATTGATCTCAGTGTTCAAGTCCATAGGTCACTGAAAGTGGCAAAACAAGTAGATAAGGTGGTAAAGAAGGCTTATGATTGCCTTCATTGGTTGAAGCATTGGCATCAAAGGTATGAAGCCACATGACTTTATAAAACTTTTGTTAGATTGCTTATGGAATATTGTGTGCAGTTCTGGTGGTCTCTTTACAGAAAGAATGTGACAACTTTTGAGAGGGTGCAGAAGAGTTTTATCTGGATTGGAGGCAGCACCCTGGTAAGGAGGTATAAGTAGAGATTGGACCAACTTGAATAGTTCTCGCTGGGGCGTCAGAGGTTCAGGAGAGAGCTGATGGAAGTGTATAAAATCATGAGAGGCACAGATTGGGTAGACAATCAGAACCTTTTCTCCCAGGGTGAAAATGTCAAAGGATAGAGGACATAGCTTTAATGTCAGAGCATGAAAGGTTAATAGAGGTGTTTGAGGCAAGTTTCTTTTTACACAGCGGGTTGTGAGTGCCTGGAATGTGCTGCCAGGTGTGGTGGTGGAAGCAGGTAAGGCAGTGGCAGTTGCAATGCTTTTAGACAGGCATGTGGATATGCAGGGAATGGGGAGATATGGGTCATGTTCATGTCATAAGAGCAGAATTGGGCCATTTGGTCCATCGAGTCTACTCCGCCATTCAATAATGGCTGATCAATCTTTCCCACTCAACCCCATTGTCCTGCCTTCTCCCTCTAACCTTTGACACCCTTACTGATCAAGAACCTACTGACCTCCATTTTAAAAATACCCAAAGACTTTGCCTCTAAACCCGTCAGTGAAATGAATTCCACAGATTCACCACCTCTGGCTAAAGAAATTCCTCCTCATCTCGTTTATAAATGTATGTTCTTTTATTCTGAGGCTGTGCCTTCTGGTTCTCGACTCTCCCACAAATGGAAACATCCTCCCTAGATTTAAACTATCATTATTCATTATTCGGTAAATTTCAATGAGATCTCTCCTCATCCTTCTGAACTCCAACAAGCACAGGCTCTGAGCCATCAAACCGTCATTATACTTTAACCCATTCATCCCCAGGATCATTCTCATAAACCTCGTCTGGACCCTTTCCAACTCCAGCACATCTGTCCTCAGATATGGTGCCCAAAACTGCTCACAATACTCCATATGAAATCTGACCAGTACTCTATTAAATCTTAGCATTGCATCATTGCTTTTATATTCCAGTCCTCTTGAAATTTGGACATTTGCATGTAAAATCCAGGTGGGATGGCCAGAAATTCAACTTCACTCACGTTCTCGAGCCCTAAACAATGTCTGTCTTTAGCACTAATGTTTGTCCATTTACAGGTATAAAAGAATAATATGGGATGGAATAGCTTATGACACAACAGTGGGATGTTTGCAGTCTGAAGCATTGGGCTATAACTACATATGGACAGCTCCCAGCAGGATCTCAGCCAACTTAGTGGGCAGCACAGTGGTGCAGCGGTAGAGTTGCTGCCTTACAGTGCTTGCAGCGCTGAAGACCCAGGTTCGATCAGTACGGGTGCTGATTGTAAGCGGTTTGTACGTTCTCCCCGTGACTGTGTGGGTTTTCTCTGAGATCTTCGGTTTCCTCCCACACTCCAAAGACATACAGGTATGTAGGTTACTTGGCCTGGTGTGTGTAAAACAAAATTGTCCCTAGTGTGTGTATGATAGTGTCAATGTGCAGGGATCACTGGACATCGCAGACTCAGTTACTGCGCTGTATTTCTAAACTAAACTAAACCTAGTGCAGTTGCTGATAGTTTACTATCAACCAATCCTAGAAGTTGTCAACTCTTAAAGCTACACTTTGTAACAAGGCAGAATCTGATTTACGGCTTTGAGCAAGGAGGATGGGAGAAGTGGAGAAGAGAGGAAAGGGTTAAGCACAGTGCTCCCATTTTTCCCTAAAGTGACATAGAATTCTGGGTGAAGGAAGTGCAGTCTGAAAGATACCCTGGCAGATATGAGATCAGGAGGCAAATCACTATTAGAATATCCTGACAGGATGTCAGTAAAGAGTTTGAATCTCTGCAGTGAAGTGAACAATGCAGAGAAATGTTTATTGACCTAACTCGATATGCCAAGGTGACTCTCCACCATTGACATTCAAATGTGCACACACACACACACACGCACATCGGAACATTGTCACTCCATTGATGCCTGTACATACCGCAATCTCTTTAGAACCAACACTAAGAAAAAAACAACTACTTCACGTGCTTCAATTCCTCCATTTAAGCAGACTGCAGGCACAACATATTGGTGGTGCATGTGATGAATGTTTAGTGTGGTGGATGAAGTGCCCATCAAGGGATTGTAAGAAAGCCATATTAATTATGGAAATTAGCTCCCAAAGAGAATTGCACACTCATTATCTGTAGCTCTGTGAAAATTACAAATGTCTCATCTGCAGAAATTGTTCAGAGGTTGGGATAACACTTCAACACACATCTGTTTCAGATAGTGTGGAGCTATAAATTTGACACAAACAATTAAAATCTGCACAAAACCACGAGTCACATCATTATCATTGTCAAAAACCAGTGAAGCATTCTAACTTTGCAACGTTCATGGATAACATATTGTGAGAAAGAATTGTATGTGGTCTCAGAGTAGAAAATATCTAGTTTCAGCTCAAAGGTGCAAAAAGGTTTTATATTTGATTTGTTTTATAGTGTTGCAACATTCATAGAGGTTGTAGATAAGAATACCGGAGAATTCCTTCCCCTGTCTGGTCCATGTGTAATAATAGCCGGCAGTTGAAAAACAACTCCCAAGGTTTATATTCAGAAACAAGAACAACATCGTGTAACTATCCTTTGTAAACAGAATGTAGGCAACAAACAACAGGAGACAGGAGAGATATCCAGCAAATCCTAAATTCTGAATAAATAATTAAAATCTCTCTAAACTTAGATTAAATTACAAGTGTTTGTGGTTCACTAAAGAAAAGTTTTGCGACAATGACCGTCATATTTTCACACGCTAACCCATTTGAAGACAGCCTCAAGATGAGGTTGCAAAATATAAAGTAAAAGTTTGAAAATGTTCTTATTTCAATCAAATTAAAAAAAATATGAATTACAGTGAATTCAACAATTATTGACAATAGATTTGGTTCTCTTTCCCTTCTCACTGACCCGTTTGTCTTGCTTCACGCATGATTGATTTTGGAGCAGTTGTGAAATTCTTACTTTGAGTGTGCACTGAAGGTCTGCCAGATGTGGCAGTTTATTCTGATGTGACATTTATGCGACATCAAACTCTCCTATAAAATGCAGCAGAAGTTTAATTACATGGTCTTCATTCTCTGTTTTCTGCAATAAAGTACTTCCACAATAATTGATTTGCAAGGGTATAATTAGTCTCTGTTACCGAATAGCAGATATTTAACTAGTTTCATTCTGATCAAATTCTGATAACTTACTTTCTCGGTATTTCTGACATTTCACTACCACTATGTTCAGCCTGTTCCATAAACCAAAAATAAGCTAGATTAAATAGCTGATACCAGTTGAGGCAATGTTTCATCAACTGAATGTACTCTAAATTGCACTTCACAAAATATGCCATTTACATTTGGACAAATGGGCAATGAAAATTTGAACAGCAAGCATACTCGAACAGTAGAATAACAAAAATCAATCCTTTTATCAAATACAGAGAATTTATACAACGTGGCCAGAAACAGATGCTATTGTGAAAAGGATGAGGCTGTCAAATTCCTCCTCAGTGGAAACCTCTTGTTACAAATGGCACATAAATACATTTCTGGTAGTGTAAGATAACAATGTTAAAATCACATTTTAAGTACTATGATAAAGTCAATACACTGAAGTGCCCTTCCTCTGACCAAAAATAAACCACAGTCTCCGTTAAGAATACACTGAACGCAAATATTTTTGTCTCCACCAAGAAAGTATGTGCCATACAAGGAAATGCTTTACAATCATCTCATTATATTATATCTTTTATCCCCAGTATCTCCAACAGAAATGGCAAACAAAAAGTAATTTGCTGAGAGCTGAAATATTCTTTTGTCAATATTAAAATCAAAAAGTAAATTGAAAAGAGAAAACAGCACAGAAAATGGTTAACACCGCAATGAGATAGGAAGAACTTGAAACCATAAGCTACATACCAAAGGACTGTAAGCAGTACAGTGGGCAATAACACTTATGAATGGGGCCAAACCCCAAGATACTGGCAACACATTGCACGGGGACGAGCTGTCTGTCCGTGGGCGTGGGGAAGAGAGTGGAAGTTTTGTTGCCTCCATCACAGTGAGGGGGTGTTTGGAGTCACTGTGATGGACGTTTGTGTGGGGGTCATGTGTCTTGTGTTCTTTTTTGTGTGTGACTTCTATGTAGTTTCGTTCGGTACCTTGGTACCGAATGACAAATAAAGCTCTGTTGAACTGTTGAACTGTTGAACGAAGGAACTTAAATTCCCAATAATGGCCGTTTAATATCACCCAGTCAGAAACATTCTCTTTGTTCTACCCATTGACGTAATCTGCTACCAAGACATTGTTTTCTCTTTCTCAATTCTGATGAAAAGTCTCAGAGCTGAAACATTAGTTATATTTCTCCCCCACAGGTGCTGTCTGACCTGCTCAAATTTTTCAGCATCTTCTGTTCTTATTTCAAATTTCCAGCACCTGCAGTTAATGTTTTTGATTTTTATTCATATCATTTAAAATCATCCATTTAAGCATATGAAAGAATGTCCTTTACACTCAACATAAAGAAAACAATAGTCCTTTGCAGACCTGACTTCCCCCACCACCACTCCCACCACTGTGCAATATCACTTTCTCTGCAAGTTCCATGATAAGACCACAGAAAATATGAACCTCTTCCCATATCTCAGGAGTCACTTCTGAATAAAGGCACTCATGAAACAAATTCCCATTATCTTCTATGGCCCCCAGATGTAAAAAAAACAATTTGAGAACGAAAACCACAAACCCGGTACAAATCACAAACTTCACCTCCCTGATGCTTCTGAGACGTGGACTAACTACAGTTGGCACTTCAAAATAGTGGATAAAGGTCAGCAATCCAATTATATCAAATCCTCCAAATCCATTGACTGAATAAAGCAACCAATGTTGTTCCCTTCCTCCTGACCACCATCCCCAACATTGAGGCCCTAATAACACTCGATTGGATTTATTGGGTAAGTCAGACCTGTGCGTACCCACCACCAAAGTTTCCAAAACAGAAGCTCTATTCCAAGCTATATCATGGCAAAAAATAAACAGAAGAAAGAAAATGATTCAAGGATATTCCTAGACCTAGCTTGAACAAGTGTGACATTCTGAAGCAAAAATCCAGATGATGAGGAAATCAGTGGGTCAGTCAGCAATTGTGGACACAGAGGGGTGGTTAACATTTCAGGTTAAGACCATGCACCAGGACAGAGTGTAAAGGGGAGGTAGCCAATATAAAGAAGTGAAGGCAAGGGGGGAGGTGGGAGTTGGCAAGTGATAGGTGGGTCCAGATGACGAGCAATTGATGGGCAGATGGAGCCAGTCGAGGATCCACAAACTTTCATCAATGGGATGGTGGTGGAGAGAGTCAAAAACTTCAAATTCCTGGGTGAGCATATCACTGAAGACCTTTCTTGGACCCAGCACATTGATGCAATCATAATGAAAGCCAATCAAAGGCTCCACTTCCTTACAAGATTGAGGAGACGATATGTTGATGAATAGTCTCTTGAACTTCCACCTCTCCATGCACGCCCAACGGAAGCCAACATACTTTGTAGAGATCAACCCAATATTTGGAGCTGTTGCCTCCACCCCTCTGTGTCAGATAGGAATACCACCATTAACTAATGATCACTCTCTCCAGAATGCAAGAATCTCATAGATGTCATCTTCATGTTTAAAGACTATGCCTTTCACCAAAAACATTGCCTTTCCCTTTCAGAAAGATTACTGCAGCGACTTTGCATCTGATCAAGTGCTGGGTTCCAGTTATTTTGAGGGCAGGGCCACATCAGTCAGACGCTAATCACTTCATAGCTTTATAATTACAAGCTTTTGGCCTAATACTGAGCCTAGATCAATAATTAGCTTTGCTGCAGTATATATGCTCATCATTCAACAAGGAACCATTTAGCAAAGCCTTGTAAAATATCTTACACAGAAATTTTTTTAATGGATAAACTGAAAACATTGTGGGTTATTTTGTAAATATATAGATGTACTGCACCAATTTATTCCCAATGTTTTTCCATGCCCTCATGCCCCAAGAGCACAAATTACGCATCCATATTACAACTGAGAGAAACCTGCATTTCCCTCTTCACTCAGTTTCCATAAATGCCAAAAAATGGTGCAGAGAGCACAAAAACATTGTGTCTGTTTTTAAAGGCAAAATTCAGCAGAAATCAGGGCTTCTCTGAAGGAAGAGTAGGAAATAAGAACTGGCTCTTGACAGCTCACAGAATGGCAACAGACTAAAACAAATGTTTGTGCATAATTAAGGGCCTACAGCATCTGAGTGGTTACCGGACTAGTAACCATAGTTACTATAGTTAACCAATTGGGGATAAGTAACCATAGTTACTAGTCCCCAAATATCCCATTTGGTTCTTAAATGCTCTTCAGGAATATAATTTTTTTGGGCTTGAATTTGTTGACCCAGACAGTAGGCGAGTGCTGACCCATCAAAAAATAAGGACAGTAAAAATTGCTGTTGCCAGAGACAACCACATTTGTGAATGAATATACAGAGGGGAAACAAAAACCTTAAATACTCTTGATTATTGATAGTTTTGCCAGGGATGTAATGGGGACAAATCTGAGGTACCAATTCGAGGACCGTGTCTTTGACATAGTTTGAGATCGGGAGTTTGGCTGAGGGCAAAGAAGTAATGGCATGAAACCAGTGGGAGTAAATGTCAGATCTCAGAGAGTGGCATTCGCCAGCAAATTCGACTTGATACTTTTCATATTGTTGTCCCACAGAAATGAGTGTCCTGGAAGCTAGGAAACCATTTAGAGCTGGGAGAAATCTGTCATTGTCCTCAGGAAATCTCTTCAAATGAAATGTAATGTAATGGTGATACTGAAAGCAGTACTTTGCCAAGGAGATGGGTTCCTCTGTAGCAATAAGGGAGGGGAGGGGTGTATTTTCTCCCTTGGCTATAAAAATATACTGTAGGTGAATCAACAGCAAAATACATTGACAAGCAGTTACTGACATGATGAGAAAAGACCGCTGTAATTCGTAACAAAGTGAAATATATTGGTTTTTATGCGATTTATTCCTCCACACCTCTGGAGTAATGAGCACTGAGTCTATCTTGTGATTATTTGCAATTCATTTTATGGTCCAATGCCAGTTATGATAGCTGGTTACAAATGGAGTGTGTGTATTCAGCATATTTTATGTCTCTGAATAAAAGTGACTGTCAGGTTGTGCAATTTGTGTGAATAAAGGTCGCCCCAGGATAATCTGTATCTTCTGGCACTGAATTCCACTTCCAAACACTTCCAGGAACTTGGGTGAGAGATTTATTTTTCCTCGTAGAATGTAGTTTTGATTGTCTTCCATTTGCTTAAAAGATGGCAGAAACTATTTGATATTTATTTGTGAATGTTGTTAATGTTGTTTGTGCCCTGATGTTTCTGAACACCTCAACTCACCTTCCCTCTCCTTTGTTCATCGACTCGTTTTCCTCCATCAATCTCTCCCTCCACGTAAACACTCCACTCTATACTCTCAGATAGACTTCCATATTTCTGACGAAAGACTGTTGATGTGAAACATTATTCCTCTTTTACTCTCTCCAGAATAATTTCTTGTTTTGAGCTCTCCACAGTGTATGTGTGGAATCCAGGACAGCTTTGATAGAGATTTGTACGGTTCATTAGTTTCCAAGATATGACAGCAAGCTCAGCCAAGCAGCTGGTGGTGACGTTAGATAGCCAAGGAGAAGGTCATCATGCATGATCACATGTAATCAAACTCTTATTTGCCACCAAACTTAAGCGAGAGATTGATTAACTATTGATGATAACTTGAGCACTGACACCATTAACCTTTTTTACAGTGTGCATGAATTCAAATGCCCTTGCAGTGGTAGCTAGGCATTTAGATTGTTTATGATTAGAGCTTTTCAAATATATTAGGAAGCGGATATGATGTCTGACAACTTCTGCACAAAAATAATCAAGGAAAAAATAAACCTCAGGCACATGATCAATTGTTAACAAATCTTCAGATATGTGATTATTGAATATTATAAACTCAGGATATCTTTTCTATATTTTGTAAGTGCATTTCTTGAAATTCCCTCCAATTACACCGATTATATAAGATTTTTGTGAGGAGACACCACGAGTGTTATGGGTCTCATAACATACATGCAGTATTGGCTCACAAAAATGAGGACAGTGAAAGTAAGCAGACTAAATTTCTTCGATAGCTAGTTTGTCATGAGAGTGATTATACTCTAGAATTTAGATAAATGAAAGACAGGCCTGAAATGTTTAGAATTCTTAAAGTGCTCGGCAAATTATGTGCAGAGAAAAGAATTAAAGAGAAACCTCTTCTCTCAGAAAGTGGTGAATCTTTAGAATCATCTTTAGAATCTATGCCAGAGGGCTCTAGAGGCCCAATCTTGATTGCATTCAAAATTAAGATCAATCGGTTTCTGGACACTAACAAATCCATATGGGGAAAGGGTAGGAAAACAGTTGAGATCGATCAGCCACAATCTTGTTGGCAAAGCAGGCTTGAGGGGCTGAGGGGCTGTTTCTGTTTCTTGTGTTAGTTCCTGGGACCAGGTTGTTTGCTTCATTTTGTGTCTTAATCCACTCCGCATCAGTATATCTAGCTGTTTTTCTTAAGTGATGCTTTAGAAGTAAGTGGAAATATTGGCCACAACTTCCTGCTGCCTGATATGTTTCTGCAAAATGATGAACACATGAAAAGGTCAAAATCATGTAAGGATATCTATTACTGGCTTTAAACTGTCAAAGACACTCCCACTGATAACGTCCTTGCCTTTCAATTTCTGCTGGCATTAGATGTAAGATAATATTTTGAATGCAATACATTACGCTTACTTTATGAGCAGACTGTTCACTAATTTGATAACAGAGTTATTTGATACTCTAGATACTTTGATAATTAGATAATTAGATAATTAGATACTAGATTATTTGATACTCTAGAATTTAGATAAATGAAAGACAGGTCTGAAATGTTTAGAATTCTTAAAGTGCTCGGCAAATTATGTGCAGAGAAAATATTTCTCTTGACCCAGCAGTCTAAAACTGAGGTAACAGTCTCAAAATAAGAGGTAGGTCAACTGGGGTTGAATTAAAGAGAAACCTCTTCTTTTTTTGAGGAGAATGACAGAGGTGTAAATGGTCCTTGATTATGTTGGCTGCGTTCTCCAGACAACATGAAGTGTAGGTGCTGGGGTGGATGGCTGCTCTGTGGAATGGACTCGGCTGCATCCCAGTGATGACTCCTCCATTATCTCTGGCACGTACCTACCCTAGGGAGGCAGGTCAGTACTCACAGGCTATTTCATGTCTTCTGCCCAGATCTTCAGTGCAGTGTCTATAGAACTCTGTATTTTTTGTTGATTATTGCAAAACACTATTCCCAAGCATCACTTTAAGAGCAGATAGCAGTAAGAGCAGAAGAGCAGATAATGTGCAGTCAATTGTAACAGAAGTTATGTTAATGTGGGAAGTTAGCATCTCATCACCATTTTATTTAAGTACATTCATTATGCATTTCAGTTCCTGAACCCGTCTATAGTGAAGGGCAGTAGGTCTGCCAATTTAACACCAAGGTGCACCATTTTCGCATTGATGCAAATTTGGATTTCATATTCCAAGGTTGTTAAGGTGCATTTGATACATTCCAGGGTGATATATACCATTAATCAATTGAGGTAAGATGATCTGCTGCAGAGATAAATACCAGAAATCAGGAAAAAGTACTGAGTGGTATTTCATAAGGTCATAAGGAATAGGAGTAGAATTAGGCCATTCGACCCACCAAGTCTACTCTGCAATTCAATCATGGCTGATCTATCTCTCCCTCCTAGCCCCATTCTCCTGCCTTCTCCCCGTAACTTCTGACACTTGTACTAATCAAGAATCTGTCTATCTTTGCTTTAAAAAGATCCACTGACTTGGCCTCCACAGCCTTCTGTGGCAAAGAATTCCACAGATTCACCACCCTATGACTGAAGAAATTTCTCCTCATCTCCTTCCTAAAAGAACGTCCTTTAATCATGTTAATAAAGGACCTGGAAACTCACCCTCAGAAACAATTGTCTTTAGATGCTGTCTGTTAAATCCAGATCATGGATTTCATCATAGTTAATAGCAAACAATATATTTACTCACACTTTTCTTGAATGGTTTCACCCCTGTAAACCTTTGCTCAGATTCTGCTGATTTTTGGCATATTTGCACTTACCTGGAGAAACATTCCAACAAGTCCTTGCTCATTTAGTTTAGAAATATGCAGATTAATTTAATGTATTCCATTCCCTTCCCAGGTCTCCTCCCACTGAGAATCATTTGATTGGATATGATTCTGCAGGGAGTGGCCACTCTCCAGCCTCAGAGTACATTTATTTGCTTTGAAAGGATTAAGCTTTGTGCCTGTAGGGCAACTTATAAGTCATCACAAAGCCAATAACATCTCTTCAAAGCATCATTGCTATTGCAATGATAAAAATATGGCGGCCAATTTGTGCACAAACGCTCCCGTACATAGCACTGTGGTAACAGATTTCTTTTCTGAGGAGGCAAAATGGGCCTGACATTAACTTCCATGCTCCTTACTGAAGTGACATAATCATTCACATTCACCTGAGATAGCCTTGGTTTTACAACTCAATAAAAAGACAACCTCGAAAATTCGATCAAGCCGTGCTATTTTCATCAATGCCACATGTATGAAGATTGTCAGTTTCTGGAGTGGAACGAATTTACAGTGATTTCTAGATCAAATTGAAGCACACTGAAAATTGGACTCGGTACTCTCATCAATTTGCATTGGCAGCATCGGATGTGCATTCATCCCCTGTGTAACAACTGGTTAGGGCCTTACTGAATACAATTGCTTTCCAAAAATGCTCCTGTCATTGGACAGTCTTTTCCTAATGTTTATTTTTTAAGATGAAGTAGCATAATTTATTCGATGTGCAACGGCATAATTTAAAGAGGCCATCCCGATCAGGTCCCAACCCACCTCTTGATCCTTTATCCACTGATCCCCAAGCTCCAAGACTCCAACATTCCCAGACCCTAATCTGACAGTCTAAATCCTGATCTGACATATTCCCTCCCCACTTAATTTAGCCACCTTCATTCATAAGTTCACAAGTTTACAAGTTAGAGGAGTAGAATTAGGCCATTTGGCCCATCGAGTCTACTCTGCCATTCAATCATGGCTGATCTCTGCCATCTAATCCCATTTTCCTGCCTTCTCCCCCATAACGCTTGACACCCATCCTAATCAAGAACTTCTCAATCCTTGTCCGCCTCCAGAGTATTATCTGAATGGTGTCAAGTTAGAAAAAGGGGATGTACAACGAGATCTGGGTGTCCTAGTGCATCAGTCACTGAAAGGAAGCATGCAGGTACAGCAGGCAGTGAAGAAAGCCAATGGAATGGTGGCCTTCATAACAAGAGGAGTTGAGTATAGGAGCAAAGAGGTCCTTCTGCAGTTGTACAGGGCCCTAGTGGGACTGCACCTGGAGTACTGTGTGCAGTTTTGGTCTCCAAATTTGAGGAAGGATATTCTTGCTATTGAGGGCATGCAGCGGAGGTTTACTAGGTTAATTCCCGGAATGGCGGGACTGTCCTATGTTGAAAGACTGGAGTGACTAGGCTTGTATACACTGGAATTTAGAAGGATGAGAGGGGATCTTATCGAAACGTATAAGATTATTAAGGAGTTGGACACGTTAGAGGCAGGAAACATGTTCCCAATGTTGGGGGAGTCCAGAACAAGGGGCCACAGTTTAAGAATAAGGGGTAGGCCATTTAGAACTGAGATGAGGAAAAACTTTTTCAGTCAGAGAGTTGTGAATCTGTGGAATTCTCTGCCTCAGAAGGCAGTGGAGGCCAATTCTCTGAATGCATTCAAGAGAGAGCTAGATAGAGCTCTTAAGGATAGTGGAGTCAGGGGGTATGGGGAGAAGGCAGGAACGGGGTACTGATTGAGAATGATCAGTCATGATCACATTGAATGCCGGTGCTGGCTCGAAGGGCCGAATGGCCTCCTCCCGCACCTGTTGTCTATTGTCTATTCTCTATTAAAAAATATCCACTGACTTGGTCTCCACAGCCCTCTGTGACAATGTGTTCAACAGATTAACTACCCTCTGACTAAAGAAGTTCCTCCTCTCCTCCTTTTTAAAAGAGCGACCTTTAATTCTGAGGCTATGACCTCCGGTCCTAGAGTCTCCCACCAGTGGAAACATCCTTTCCATATCCACTCCATCTATGCCTTTCATTAATCTGTAAGTTTCAATGAGGTCCCCCCTCAACCTTCTAAACTCCAGCGAGTAGAGGCCCAGTGCTGTCAAATGGTCAAGATATGCTAACCCGCTCATTCCTGGAATCATTCTTGTAAACCTCCCCTGGACCCTCTGCAAAGCGTGCACATCCTTCCTCAGATATGGGTCCTAATTTGCTCACAGTGCGCCATATGCGGCTTGACCAGCACCTTCTAGAGCCTCAACATTACATGTTTGTTTCAGTTCACTGATCTCCATTACATTCAACAGCCTCTCCATCGTGAACCAGTGATCACCTTCTTATTCTGCAACACTCCCTCCACACATCATGGAATGCCCCCAATTCTGCATTCTCACAGAGTAACACGCCCCCCCCAACCCCCCCCCCCCCACCCCCCCCCCCCCACTCCCCCCCCCCCCCCCCCCCCCCCCCACTCCCCCCCCCCCCCCCCCAACCCACCCTCCCCTTCCCCATTACAGCCAACGGCTTACTGAAGACAGCAAGCCAAATCCTCTTCAAATCCCTGGGAGCAGGATCTGACTAAATCTCTAAGCAGTCAAAATGTGTGGAAAACAACTGCAGATGCTGGTTTAAATCAAAGATAGACACAAAATGCTGGAGTAATTCAGCGGGACTGGCATCATCTCTGGAGAGAAGGAATGGGTGATGTTTCGGGTCGAGACCCTTCTTGAGACATCATCCATTGTTTCTCTCCAGAGACACTGCCTGTCCCGCTGAGTTACTCCAGCATTTTGTGTGTTTCTTAAATATTTATGCAGCTCTTCTTTCAATGATTCAATGCTTCAATGCTTTTCTTTCAATATATTTCCTATTTTTAGTATTGATTTTGGGGTTTTTTCTGAGTGATAACAGTTCCCAAGGCTTCTTGTGAGTTCCAGTAAAGAATTAGGGAATGATTGAACGCTGGAGCTAGAAATTATATTACTTTTGAATCAAGGTCTAATGAAATACTGATGGCAAAATATCAGAGATTAGTCTTGTGAGACTTATACACATTCTGCTAGAAGATTGGGAGAGTCTAGGACCAGAGGGCACATCCTCAGAATAAAAGGACATACCATTAGAATGGAGATGAGGAGAAATTTCTTTCACCAGAGGGTGGTGAATCTGTGGAGTTCATTGCCACAGATGGCTGTGGAGACCAAGTCATTGGTATTTTTAAAGTGGAGGTTCATAGGGTCTTGATTAGTAAGGCTGTCAAAGATTATGGGGGAAAGGCATGAGAATGGGGTTGAGAGGGAAAAATAGATCAGCTTGATCGAATGGCAGATTAGTCTCAATGAGCCGAATTATCTAATTCTGCCCCAATGTCTTGCGGTCTTATGGTCTTTCACCAGCGCTCCCACTACTCTTCAATCCAAATTATCCTTGACGTTTTCGAACCACAGATTGTGCCCTTATTTTATGGAATTTCTCTTGCTAATTGGGTTATATTTCTGCTGAACATTCTGGACTAGCTGTTTGAATATCTGCCAGCGTTCATCTACAGACCTGTCAAGAGCTGATTGTCCCTTTATACCGCTAAAATTGTCCTTATTTAATTTGAAGACACTGGTTTTGATCTTGTGATGTCCTTGCCTGCTAACTGCACCTGAAAATCTATCATATTATAGTCGCCACCTCCCAAGTGAATATTTAACCACAAGATCTCTTATTAATGCTCCCTCGTTATTCATTACTATTACAGCCAGCCTGCTCCTGGCATTAATATATTCTGTAACAAGCAATCTTAGAATATGGGTGGAACTCAAAATAAAGGTGCAATTGCACTTTTTTGTGTGTCATATTGTTCTATATTCTGAAAGATTCCAGAATATTTTCTCCGGCAATATCTTTGTCAGTTTGGTCAGTCCAATTAATATGTAGTTTAACATTTTCTATGATAAATGCTGTTTCATTCAAGCATACCCAAAATATATGTCCCCAAGTATGTCCCGCTCTTTCAAGTGGTCACATACTGGGGGCCTGCAGACAACTCCCACCTATGTCTTCTATCATCTGCAATTCATAATTTCAACTCAAACTGATTCCATATATGATCCACGGCCCCTATACTCAACATTGCTCCAATACATTTGTATTTGTGTACATTGTGTATGCAAGCAAAGAATCTCATTGTGCCGAGTCACATGTGACAATAAAGTATTCCTATTCCTATACATTCTTCGATAAACTCTTTTATGCTTTGGCCTGTTCTTTTGGAGCATCATATAACCTGGAATACTAAGTACCTAGACCTGGTTACCATGAAACATATACCCATAATAACTCTTGGCTTACACTCATATGTTGTTATCTATGTTATCAATTTATCTCTCTTGTTCAAATAAAGACCATGAATCTTTGATTATTTTGCAGCTTTTATTAATTCTGGAATTGCTCTGTACTGCACAGTTTTATTTACATTGTCTTATTCTGTAGACTTTGATTGTCAATTTACCCCTTGCTATCCCATGCCCGCACTCTCATCTATATACTAAAACTATTGTTTGTTGTTTGTTTGTTCCTGAACTACAGCCAAAACGGTACACGATAGCGCAACAATTTTAGGCCCACCTGACTGACCGTCGTCCCTTTGGTGCTAGTGGAAGAAGTTACATTGAAATTGGTGTTATATTTTTTAAGTTATTCACATTTTAAAGTTTAAATCTATCTCCTTGGGAGAGAGAGGGAAGGGAGGGAAGGGAGGGAGGGAGGGAGGGAGGGAGGGGTGGAGGGAGGGAGGGAAGGAGGGAGGGGGAGAGGAGGATAAGGGTGGTTGAGGAGGATGGAGTGGGGGGAGGGGAAAGGGGGGAGGGAAGGGGGACGGGCAAGGGAGGGAGAGGGGAGGAGGGAGGGGGAGGGAGGGGAGGTGGGGGGAGGGGGGGCGAGGGGAGGAGGGAGGGGGGAGGAGAGGGTGCTGCATCAATGAGTAAGTAGTTTGGGCCCAACGGGTCCACTTGGTCCAGTTTTCTCTAGATCTATTAAAAATCCTTCTCTCAGAGTTCTCCCTACTTCTATTAGTTTAAAGCCCAATCTATAAGCCTATTTATGTGATTTGTCAGGACACTAGTCCAGCATAATTTGGATGAAGCATACCTTTCCCTCTCCAGTTATCTGCCCTGTGTCATGGATGGCCCCGTGGTAGTGTAAGGTTCAGTTCAGTTTAGTTTATTGACACATGTGTACCAGTGAAAAGCTTTTGTTGCGCCCATTATGTTGGCATAGCACAAAGCATGTATCAGTGCAATGAGTTATGTAGAAGGGCTTTTATAAGTTACCTGATCTCCACCAATGCTGTCAGAATTCTGCTGATAGATAGAAATTGACTCTGATCTCAGTGAGCAATGCATTAATGCAAAAGGGGTATCTTTTCAGTCACATTTCCTTGATGATCTCCAACATAATTTGTTCCTCATTTAGGTGTCTGAGTTTGTGGAGAGAAGGCAGGAGAATGGGGTTAGGAGGGAGAGATAGATCAACCATGATTGAATGGCAGAGTAGACTTGATGGGCCGAATGGCCTAATTCTGCTCCTATCACATGATATGATCTTACTTATGTTTGAGTGATGAATGTGGGTCATAGATGCTTCATTTAACATCCATATTCTGCTGGTAAAGGCAGAGATGGCTTCTGTACACCAGGGACAACCATTCAATGCACACGATGCTGGGCAATCCCTACTACCCCTTACAGATCGCAAAGTAAACAATCACCCATAAAATCTATTGTGCACAAAATGATTTTAATGTGATTTGTGGACAAAGAATATACAAAAATGATTCCAAATATGCCTTTGTAGCCATCCAGGTGGTCAGACAAAATTAATCACAGTTGGGAGTTTCTACAAATCGCACCTGTACTTGACTTTTCTAGTGAGTACTTTATATTATGATTTTATTTTAAGCATACAAACACATGTTTTAAAATCTTTTATATTTGTTCTAATTTTACTATGAATTTAACTTCTGTACACCAACTCAACCAGTAACAGATTTTCTATGGTTTATAACATCATTTTCAATTACTTAATTAAAGTTACTCATGCCTGTTGTGCCAAAAACTCTAATTAAAAATGAAAAATGCTGTTCTGATCTGAGAAACACATTTTAAGTTCCATTTATAAAATGTACTATTTTATCATAGTTCACTATGGAAGGGGAGAAATAACTAGGGTAGGTTATTCCCTTTAAAACATTACTGACGAATTATATCATGGCTGGTTTGTGACCTAATTCATTTCGCTATCTTGGTTTCAGAATCTTTAATATGCTTTGTTAACACAAACTTACCAAACTTGGATTTTAAATTAGCAATAAATCAGCATTAATTGCCATTTGCTGCAGAGAATTCTGAACTTCCTACACCGTTAGAATGCAGAAATATTTCAAAACTTCATTCCTGAAAGGCCAAATGCCAGAAGATCTATCATTGTCCTAGATTCCTCAACCAATGGAAATAGCGGCTCTCTTTCTGCCCCCAGTAGATCACCTCAGCATCCAGGAAACTTTGATCCGATTGTCCCTTAACATTCTGAAACACCCCCAGTTTCTGTAATCTTCCCTTGTAACTTGACTTTAGATATTATTCTAGAAACATTAAGCTGCATTTTACCAAGGTCAACATCCACTGGAATATATTAACTTCCTTGATTATTTGTTTATTTTCTATATTGTCCATCTATCACTTGCCAGGCAGGACTTTTGCGGGCTCCGCAGCCCCCTGGTCCCGGTCCCGGTCACAGCCGTTCGCGGCTCCCCGGGTTCGCAGGACCGCCCCACTTGGTCGGGGAGCCAGAGACCGGGAGCCCGAGGAAGGGAGAGGGAAGCGAGCGTCTGGTCCGGTTAGCGGGATGCGGCGGAGTCGGCCATGGAGTGGGCGCCGCCATCTTACCGCGGGCCTCCGGCGGCCTCCACCTTCGCCCCGCCACGCTGCCACGGCCGCTACCCCTCGTACAACACGGGGCCAAGGCCAGCGCCAGGACGACCCTGCCTCCCGGGGGCAGCACGGCTGGGTTGGAGGCGACTGGAGGCTGGGTCTCCCGGCCAGGACAGCCTCGCCAGTGCCCCGGGGAGACTCGAGCCGACGGCCTGGGACCCATACCCGCGGCCTGAGGAGCAGCAGCTGGTGAACGGCACTCCTCACCCGTGGGGCTGCGGACCACCGCCCAGAAAAAACGCCCCGGTCCTGACCATCCCCCTAAGCTGTGGGATCAGCCGCAGGACTACCCCAGCCCCCACGATGTCTCCACTGTCTTGTGTGCATGCCACAAGTACCGTCGGCAAGTCGTTGGTTCCAGCAGCTTAAGGTTTGTCTGCCTAGCATGTGAAGCCTGGGTTCGGCGGATTGCGCGGAGGAAACCACCAGAAGGTTCAACGGGCAGAAAGACGATCCCAGCAAAGCGTCGTTGAGCGCAAACAGGGCAGAGTGAGATACGTAGGACACTTCTGACCATCCACTGCATCCTGCCCTGTCCCCAGCCGTCTCGACTATGTCTTGCTGCTGGAACCCAATGGGCCAGGACGAGAGAGTGAGGCCGACGATCCGCACACCTCCCCCTCACTTAAATCAAGTCAAGCGCAAGTCATGACTTCAACCTCGGCCAGCATACCGCGGCTGGCGGGGATCCCAATCAGCGGTCGAAATAATAAAATTGAAAGTGAAGTCATGGTCATCTTCGAACCCGAACAACATAAATATTGGATTTGAAACTTGAGTGATTGATGTACATGAAACATTCAGCCTCTCCATTCAGTTATTCACCATTTTATGATGGCTTTTCATTTACTTGTATAGTGGTGACATGGAGACACAGCTGGTAGAGGTGTTGCCTTATAGCACCAGAGATCCAGGTTGAATCCTGAACTTGTGGGTGCGAGGTAATTTTTGTACACAATTTATAGTGAATGCCTGAGTGCACAGCCTGGTAGTGGTTGAAGCAGATACATTACTGGCATTTAAAAGCTTTTTGGATAGGTATGTGGATTTGCAGGGAACTGATGGATATAGGTTATGTGCAGGTGAGATGTGCAGGTCTTGGC
The DNA here is from genome assembly GCF_053455715.1 of Rhinoraja longicauda. Lineage (NCBI taxonomy): Eukaryota > Metazoa > Chordata > Chondrichthyes > Rajiformes > Arhynchobatidae > Rhinoraja > Rhinoraja longicauda. Next base: position 29,129,395 of record NC_135966.1, read on the forward strand.
ATTATGCTCGGCACAGGCATTGTGGGCTAAAGGGCCTGTTCTTGTGCTGCACTGTTCGATGTTCTATGAATATCAATGTGGCCCCTTCCACTTGTCCTTGTAGACCACTCAACAATTTTAATATCTATTTGTTATCCCAACACACTACTCTGCTGCTCGGGTCAATAACATATCTTTAGTGCATCTTCAATTTTAAGTAACAGTCATTTATGAGGAACTTGAGCAAATAATATTCATAAGCACACTACTTTCAACTAGTTCACTACTTTCAAAAGTCCACTACTTTCAATATCTCTTCAAACAGATTACATGGGTTTCAAGACATTACCCCATTTTTGCAGATTGATTTTTCCAATCGGCTGAACATTCTTGAAGAGTTTTGTTACTCTTTAATTATAGATTTTAATAATTTCCTAACAATGGATGTTGGGCTAGCTGATATGTGATTTCCCAGTTTCACTCTCTCACCTTTCTTAAGTAGCAAAGTGAGATCAATCTAAAGAGAATCGAGAGAATGTCTGAAGGTTATTGTTAAGGAATTTCCAATTTTCTCATCTACTTCTTTAAAATTTCAGCATGGACACGGTCCTGTTCTTTGGGTTTGTCACTCTTGCAGGACCATTTTGCTTCTTTCCCAGTCTAATGTTAAAAATTGTGTGCATTTTCATATACCTTTTACGTTTCTTTACATAGTTCTTATTTGCAGTTCCTACTGTCTTTATATCTCTTGCAATGATATGGAAATGTGATGGTTCTGGTCATTTCATATCTTTTTTACTATTAACAATATTGTCCCATATCTTTTGGCACCTTCATGGTTTCAATTTTGGCAGCAGAGCCAAGGATAGAGACTGTGTTCACATAAAATTATTGTTTGAACATATGGCAACTTGGTCTGAATGGGCAAGTTGGGCCGAAGGGCCTTATTCCATGCTATACAGCTCTATGGCCCTATGGCATCTTCTCCCAGTGATCCTTTGCCATTTTTATCCCCGTTAGTAGATTGGCCCACTGACCAATCTCGGTCTCATTTCTTGGATTCAACCTCACTTGAAAGTAATATCTCAGCAGCCGTTTTACAATTACATTATGATCAATATCAAGCAAAAGCTGATGGATGGTTGTGTTGTTACCTAAATCCAGCTCTTTACTTATTATTGTAAGTAATATCTTCCATCTCCCTGGTGGTTCTGAGGAGATATTTTGCAGAAAATATCCTACAAAGATACAAGAAAAGTCAGGGGCAATCTGAGCTCAAAGGCTTTGATTTATTCACTCCCAGAATAAGGGCATCAACAGCATATCCTCCATTTCTAAATGCCATTTGAAAAGATGTGGTGAGCCTCGTCTTTTTGATCTGTGTGATTAGTCCTCCATATGTGTAGTCAGGTATGGAGTTTCAGGGTTTTGATTCCGCTCCAATTAAGTAATGATATATATATATGGTGTGCCACTTGCAATGAAACTTAGATTTGTTCTGCTCCCATGTACCCACTCCTTGTTGATATGAAGGGTTTGAGAAGTCCTGATATAGAATCTTTGCAGAGTTGGTTTAATGCACCTTGTGGATGGAATATATTCCAGATAGAGTGTGGCAGCGATGGAAAGAGTTTAAATGACTATAGGATATGGAAGAACTGGAATACCTTGGTATTTAATATTTCAAGTTGCACTCGGCAAAATGACAATTTAGAGAATGAGAGAGAAGCAATGTAAGACATTTATTGAACATACATTTAACATACATTCTTTGGATTCAGCAAAAGTGCACAGGTCAAGATGTCCAGAGAAAATCCTGGTCAGCCTGGTTCTATCATGAGAAAAACAGAGTTAATGTTTCTTGTTTTGACAATTCATGAATCTGTCATAGATCAATATATCTGCTTCTCTCTCATATCCTGCTGTGCATTTCCTGTATTTCCTGTTTTTTAAAATTCTGATTTCCAGCATCTGCAGCATTTTGCTTTTTAATCACTGCAGTTTTATCCTTTTGTTACTGATATTTGCTTGATTAGTGGAGTTTTGTAAAAATATGATGGGGAAACGATATGTTTTTGTGAAAGTTCTACAGAAGAATTAGGTAAAGTCGGCATTATCTCCTACTGTTCTGAATTATTCTTTGAGCATGGCATAAAGTCTAGTAAGGGAGAGGGAGAGGGAGAGGAAGAGGGAGAGAAAAAAAGAAAGTAGGGTGCCTCCTTGCTAACTGTCTTCCCCTATTGCAGGTTTGAGGAAGACTGCGCCACTTTGACAAACCTTAGACCACCAGCACCACCATGTGGGCAAGACTGCACTGCTGAGAAGAAGCCCTAGGCAGCCAGTGCCTCTACTGAGGCCAAGACTGAGATACCAGTGCCTCTTCCTGCCCATAAGCAATGGGGGACTGCGCCCACACACAGAGACAAAGACAGAGCTGCCAGGATAACCTAGAGACCACCAAGCCACCTCTTCAGACCCCAAAGCTGAGATACCAGGATAAACTTGAGACTGCTAGTGCTTCTTCTTGAGGTAATGATGAACTGCAGGGAGAAACCTAAGATCTCTACGCCTCCTCCTTCGAGACCAGGACTGAGCTGCCAGGACAACCCCAAGATCGCCAGCACTACCACACATGGGCTCTGATGGTGAGGGACTGTGCCCTCGTGCGGCCTTGAACTTTCTTACCAGTGTAGATAAAATATATTCATGAGTTCACCCTACTGTGAGTGTCTGTGTAGTCACTGGTGAACCCAGCATCATCCCTGACGCCACACATTACAAAAATCAAATTATACAGATTTCACATACACAATTCCAAAGGAAATAGTCTACAAAATAAGCAAGACATTAGTGCAAAAATATTTTTAAAAAATAAATCCATAGTGTTGCATGAGATGGACCGTAGTGTTCCATTGTTGAGGTAGGAATAGGGTTACGCAGGTTGGCTTGAGGACCTGATTTTTGCAGGAAAGTAGTTGTACTTGAACCTGTGGGGCTTTTGTACCTCTTGCCCATGGTAGCAGTAAAAAGACGGCATGGCCCAGTTGGTTGAGATCATTGATAACAGATTCTACCTTCTTTTGGCAGTGCCTCATGTAGATGCTTTAGATGGAGGGGAGGGCTGTGCCCGTGATGTATTGAGCATAGTCCACAATTCTCTGCAGCCTCTTGACATTGGCGTTGCCATACCTGGACACGATGCAACCAGTCAGCACACCTTCTACAACCGTACAACTATAAATTGGATTTGTAGATGTGATTATCTAATCTTCACAACTGTTTTATTCAGTCAGCTCCATTGCCATCCCTTGATGTCATATCATCCTGTTGTCTGTGGCTCTGCTCATCATTCATTTCTCTCTCTGTTCCGAGTTGTATTATGTAGTTGAAAACCAAGAAAGTGCAGCCGCAGGAAATCAGAAAAAAAAGGCAGAACACAAGACATTCACAGCAGGTCTAGCAGCATCTGCTGAGAGATAAAAATAAAACATTCCAGGTGAATGGCTCTTCATCAGAACTAGAAAGTGAGAAATAAAGGTTCTTTCAAGTTGCAGAAAAATTGGGTTCTTATGTAATGATATCCACCTATAGCATTAATTCAATTTCTCTCTCAAAATTTCTCTCACTGTTCCCAGTGTGATTCTGCAAACATTGATTTCTAAGGTCTTTTAAAGAACTGCTGTAATATTTTTAATGGCGATAACATTCTAAATGGAATATGAAAGAAGAACCAAAGTCTTGGCAAATATTGAATGTATTTAGCTATTGATTGCCTCATCAGAAGCTAATTATTAGTAGCTGAAGATAGTTGACCCGAAATGTTATTTTAAGCAGCAGCAACTTTCTATGCAAAATATTATGCATTGCTTTGGTCTGTTTATTTAGGAAGGATATGAATACAGTTTAATGTTATGATATGCAAGATTTAACTTATTGAATGTTCAACAGTCTGTGACTATTGTTTTTAATTATTCCACTGTTGTTTCTGAACATCTGTATGGATAAAGCACCGAAAATGTATTGATCGTTATATTTTTTGTTAGCATGGTTAGATTTATGCAAGCTTTTATTTAACCGAGAATCAATATAATGCCAGATTTACAAACATGCGTGTTTCTCCAGGATATGTGGCTGTTAAGTCCTGGTGGTAATTTGACCTTACTTTGGATAAAGATTTACGCTTAATTGATGTTATCCAATAATTTGCTCTTGAGCTCCATTAGGGCATTTGGCTGCTTAATCATATCAGGTTCAGATTTGATTGCAATATTGCTGTCTGGAGTATCTTCAAACCATTATCTGACTCTGCACCTCTTTCCACTAGCAGGCTAAGATACAAGTCATTAATCTTAAGACTTGATCTTAATTATTTTTTCAGGTTATGCATCAGTCTTGTACAATGTAAATATTCTTTGCTTGAAATACATGCATCTAAAAATGCCTTTTTCTCCAGACTAAGGGCATTTAGCATTTATGGCTAGTCAGTTCCTGCCTTCTGTGCGGTTGTCATCTACATCCATTATATCTGCCTGAACTATTGCATTTTTTTCTTCGTGCGTATGATCGTACAACTTGTCAGTGTGCTTGATTACATCTATAAATGTAATTGGATGTGGTGCACATGGTGAATCATCTGTTTTGAGCGATGACATTTCCTGCTTCTTCCAGAGGCTTTGTCTTCTATGTCCTCCCCAACATTAGACACATACCTAATCAAAGCCATTCACTCACATCCTCATTCGGTATTTATACCAGTATTTTATCTCTGGCCATATCTTTCTTGAACTAAATTTGCTAATCTGCAATGTTTATTTCTGAATGACCCTACAGCTTTCCTAAAGATGACTTCTGTTCACAGTATTTTAGTCTTTACTGAAACATTCATTGAAACTATCATCTCTACAGTCCAGTTTGTTCTTACATTGAGCCACAAATCTCTGCTTTATTGACCATGTGTTTGCTGGCCTAATCTCCATGCTTGCTTTTGGTGCTGATGCAATGAAATGCCAAACCCATTTCCATTGCTTATATCAATCCAGTTATTCCCCAAGATTTCCAATGCATGAGCTTCAATAACTGTAATAGACATTTCAGATTGGAAGAGGTCAACCATGCTTCACTTGCAGCTCGTGTATCTGGTGTGTTACTGTTGTATTTTTTTCCTGGGTATTCTTCAACAACAAAGTATAGACTTTTCCTGTCAGTAGGTGAGACTCGCATTGTTACACAATGTCAGGTTTCAGCATCTTGGCGAATGTACCTGATGTATCTGAAATGGCTAACTTTAATTGCAAAGTAATAGAGTTCAATGTCAGGACAAAAGAGGCATTTACATAAATACAAAACTTAGACAGAGGGACTGGTTAAGCAAACCAGCTAAGATTAACATTGTAATCATGTTCATGTTCATGTTAAAGTTCATGTTGAATACGACAATCTTTCCCAGTGAAAAAAATTACATTTAATTTGATGCATTTATTCAAACACAATATGTCATTCCTATTCACTTGCATCCATGAAACCCTTGATGTTCCCTATCTCTTTAATGTCAAACTTCCAGACCGCTAACAGATGGAGAAGATTTAATATTATTCTGTCAACTGTCACAACAGGCTAGCTACAATTTTTTGGCATTTAAATAGTAACATTTTTTTTTTTTTTTTTTTTAAATAAAATTTTATTGGGGATAGGTACATAACCTGTTTACATCTTTACAGTCATACATTTTTGAATTGATAATATTGTCAATTATTATTATATACCTTTTACCCCTTTTTTTTAAATTTATTTTATATAAACTAAATAAAGCTAACGAAGTAGATGAAGTGAAGAAAGAAAAGAGAGAGAAGAAAACTAAAAACAAAAACCAATTTAAAAGAAAAAATAACTAAAAACAAAAAAAAAATAAAAATAAGGAAAAAATTAGTTAAAGAAGAATGGAAAAATTTATTAAAATAACAAAAACTTCATTCGAGATATATTCGTACATTCCAAAGTATAGCATTTCATTCATTCTTTAGTCCGAGTGCTAGTCAGGTTCCTGTGCTGAACTATTCTGACCCTTTAAGTAATCAATAAAAGGAGACCATGTTTCAATGAATAATTCCTGTTTGTCCAACAGGGAAAATCTGATTCTTTCCACGTTTAAGGTCTCCGTCATTTCTATAATCCACATTTTAATTGTGGGGGCCGTAGGGCCTTTCCAAAATTTTAGAATTAATTTTTTTCCTGTTATTAAACTATAATCAATAAAGTTTTTTTGTGTTGTTCTGAATGTTTTATTTAATTCTAATTCTAATATTCCGAGTATAATTAATTTTGGATCTGGGTCCAATTGTGTGCTGGTTATTTTAGATATTATACTAAAAATATTTACCCAAAATTTTTTAATTTTTATACAGTTTGCAAACATATGAGATAATGTAGCTTCTAAATGTTGACATTTATCACATTTAGGTGAAATATGTTGGAAAATTTTATGTAGTTTTGTTTTTGAATAATGTAACCTATGTAATACTTTAAATTGTATTAGAGAATGTCTGGCGTTTAGTGAACACTGATCTATATGTTGCAAACTTTCTTCCCAAGTATCTTTCGTTATTACTTGATTTAATTCTTCCGGTGGCGCTATGGAGGCTTGAGTCCAGCGCCAACTAGCTCCGTGCCGAGGGAAAAAAAAACGGGAGAAAATTGGGTTTTACCTGCAGCGATCGCAATCTGAACGGCTGCCTGCGTGACGTCATCAGGCGCGCGACTTTAAGATATGTCGTTACAACGCAGCCCCCCCCCCCGTGGGGCACAAAAAAAAGCCGGTAAAAAACCGCAGATGGAAGAGGAAGGCCCTTTAGAGGCCTCGGCCGCAATTACAACGAGGGCCCAGGAAGACCCTTCGAAGAGAATGAAAAAGTCCGAAATGGAGGATTTTAAAACTTTTCTTGCTGCCGAATTAAAAACCTTTGGTGAGAAACTTGACTCTTTTAGGTCGGAATTTAAAACAGAAATGCTTTCTACCGTTCAGCTCATGCTGGAAAGTTGGAAGAGGACGAGGGAGGAAGAGGTCAAAGCGCAAATGGAAGTACTGGAAGCCAGGCTGGTTTTGGTGGAAACGAAGGTTAAAACGGAGATGGACCCCGTTCATTATGAACTTGGTCAACATCAAATAGCGTTAACCGAACTGGAGAAATGGGCGACGTCAAATGAGGGAATGGCAAGTCGACTCCTTACTGAAAACCAACGCCTCTCAGATATGGTGATCAAATTAAATGAGAAATGTACCGATTTGGAGGGGCGGCAAAGACGTAAGAATCTAAGGATTGTAGGGGTGAAAGAAGGAGGTGAGAAAGAAATGGGTACTCGGGATTTTGTGGCAGACCTTTTACATAAAGCCTTAAAATTGGATCATAAACCTTTACTCGGTCGAGCCCATAGAGTGCAGCAAAAACGTATACAGGATGATGCCCACCCAAGACAAATTATTGTAAAGGTGCAATTGGATCATGAATTGGATGATATAATGAGGAAAATGGTTCGAGGCGGACAGCTCCTTTTTGAAGGTGCGAGATTCAGTATTTACCGCGATTATCCGGTAGAAGTTCACAAGAAAAGAGTGCAGTTCATTGAGACAAAGAGAATTTTGAAGAAGGTACCTGATCTGAGATACAGCTTGCTTTATCCCGCAAGACTAAGAGTCTCCTACAAGTCCAAGGAACACTTTTTTACAGACCATGAAAAAGCACTGGAATATGCTAAAGAAGTCGGAAACATGACAGACTGAAGAATTCACATTACCCTTTAGGAGTCCCGCCAGATCTAAAAAGACCTTTAAAGTTTTTTCAAGAGCTTTGAGGAGATCCGGAAACCGAAATGGATGGAGGACATTGGAGAAAACCGTGATCTTTTCTGTTTTTTCTGTTTACTAATCATTATTATTATCTGTATACTCATATATAACTATATATGTAATAACCAATATTTATTAAATATCTATATTACCACTAAAAATTATTAATAAAATTATTAACATTAACATAAATCATATAAATTTAATACTGTATATGATTGATAACAATGATGAATAATCAATAGTCTTCGATTAACATAGAAATGAATTACACAATTATATTATTTAGGAAGATATGCAAGAGGTAAATTAGCCTAAGTCATAATAAAGTTTGACCGTTTTTCTCTTTACTTTTCAATTTAAAATTAAATTTATGATAGATTTAGTGGAAAAATTAATATGATATGTAGAGATATGTAGAGGTTATGTGCTTATGTATGCATACATACGGGTATGTATATATATATATAGGGGTATATCGTGTGTGTGTATGTATGGGTATGTAAATAAGTTTGTTACTCCCAAAGAAGATATATGAATGTTAGAAATAACCCTTTATTTTCTTTGCGCACGGAGCTAGAATTTTTTTTTTTTTACAAAGGCTACGGAAGTCTTTAGAATTCTAGCCACGTTAGTGTGGCTATCACTAACTACACTAATTGTAGAGGTAGTTTCTTTTCTTTCACCCTATATTAATCAACTCTATCACTTTTCTCTTTTTAAATATTTTTGTAACTTAATGTTAGAATGGGAAAATAAGACAAATACAAGGAGATGTGTTCGGAAGAGCGTTGTATATGATTTTAAATTCATCTATTTGAGGTTCGGGAGCAGGGTCAGGTTCTGTGTGTTGTACCTTCTGTTCGGTTATAGACCACCTTAGAAACAATATGCAAGACATTAATATGACAAGTGGGGGTCAGGGAATAACATTTTGTAGTTGGAATGTCAAGGGAATCAATGAACCAATTAAGAGAGGTAAAGTTTTGGCACATCTAAATTTAATCAAAACTGATATAATATTTCTTCAAGAAACACATCTCAAGAAGGAATCTCAACATAGACTTAAAGCTAAGTGGATTGCTGAATCATATCACTCCTCCTTTTCCCACAAGTCTAGAGGAGTTGCAATACTAATTCGTAAAGGAATACCTTTTAAGAACTCCTCAACAATAGTGGATATTGATGGCAGATATATTATATTAGTTGGAGAATTAAATGGAGAAAAAGTGATTCTTCTTAATGTTTACGGGCCTAATTTTGATAACCCTATGTTCTTTAATAAAACATTTAATAAAATTCCTGAATTCACACAATATAAATTAATAATTGGAGGAGACTTCAATTGTACATTAGATCCATACTTAGATAGATCATCAATGCAAAAAAAAATAAAATCTCAATCAAGTGTATTTTTAAATTCATTTATTAATACCACTAATATTAAGGATGTCTGGAGAATAGAAAACCCAACTGGACGGGAATATTCATTTTACTCACCAGTACACAAAACATACTCAAGAATAGATTATTTTTTAGTTGACTCTACGTTTATTCCATTTATTTATAATTCAAAATACCATAACATTATAATTTCGGATCATGCACCTGTAACATTCATGATTAAATTAAATGGAATGTCCGAGAAACAAGCATATTGGAGATTTAACCCACAAATTTTGAACGAAAAGTCATCCCAGGAATATATTATTAAACAGATTCAAATATTTTTGGAGGTAAATGACAACCCTGACACACCTATTTCTCTTATGTGGGAAACGTTTAAAGCGTATGTTCGAGGTACATTAATTTCTGCTCAAGCATTTTATAATAAAGAGAACAGGATTAAGCAACATACATTGGAAAGTGAAATTAAACAACTAGATATAGAAAATGCGAGAATGCCATCTACTTTAAAACATAATAAAATTGCTGTATTGAAATATAAATTAAATAAAATGTATTCAGAACAAGTAATAAAACTTTATCAAAAAACAAAACAATTACATTTTGAATTTGGAGACAAACCACAAAAACTATTAGCACGTCAATTACGAAAAATGGAAGGGGAAAAAATAATTCATAAAATTAGAACAGAGACAGGAGAATTATTAAAAATGCCCAAGGACATAAATGATAGATTTCTTCAATATTATCAGAACCTTTATTCAACTAAAACCGTAGCACAATCAGAAGGAATAGCAGACTTTTTAAAAAAATGTAATTTAAAAGGTTTAGATTCAAACGATAGAGAATTATTAGAAAGGGAGATTACGATAAAGGATATTGAGGAGTCTATTGGTTCTTTAAAAAACGGTAAAGCAGTAGGACCAGATGGTTTAGGCTCCGAATTTTATAAAAAATTCTATGATTTGCTTAGCCCACGTTTACATAGACTGTATGAGTATATATATACTCAACAGAAACTTCCAGATACTTTAAATGAATCTATAATAATACTGATTCCTAAAGCTGATAAAGATCCGGAAGACCCGGGATCATACAGAGCAATTGCACTTTTAAATACAGATCAAAAAATTTTAACTAAAATACTAGCGAATAGATTAAGTACAGTGATGAATAAATTAATACACCCTGACCAAACAGGCTTCATTCAGAAACGATACTCATACTATAATCTAAGAAGATTATTTAATATTATATATTCCAAGAGAATTATTAATGAAGATCTAGCAATAATCTCACTAGATGCTGAAAAAGCATTTGATCAGGTTGAATGGTCTTATTTATTTTTGGTGATGGAAAATATGCAGCTAGGGGAGAAATTCTGTACATGGATAAAACTGTTATATACAAATCCCACGGCTAGAATATTTACAAACCAAAGGTTGTCATCGAAATTTAGCCTAGCTAGAGGTTGTAGACAAGGATGCCCGTTATCCCCATTATTATTTGCGCTTGCTATTGAGCCACTGGCAGAAAGAGTTAGGGGGCATCCGGAAATACATGGATATAACACAAAGGACACAGAGAACAAAATTTCTCTATATGCAGATGACGTATTAATTTACATCACAAAACCAGAAATTAGTATTCCAAACTTATTAAAGCTAATAACCCAATTTGGATCACTTTCAGGATACAGAATAAATTGGAATAAAAGCGAAATTATGCCAATAAGGGAACATAACAAACAGATAATACAACAATTTCCATTTAAAATAGTAAATGAAAAATTTAAATATCTAGGTATCTATGTAACTAAGATATATACATCATTATTTAAAGCAAACTTCCCCCCGTTACTGAACAAACTACATAAGAATATTCAATACTGGAAAACACTCCCCATCTCAATGGTAGGCAAAATTAATGCCATAAAAATGATTTTTTTACCGCAAATATTATACCTTTTTCAGACAATTCCGATATATTTGACAAAAAACTTTTTTAAAAAATTGGACTCTATTGTTAATGATTTCATCTGGGATTATAAGAATCATAGGATAAATAAAAGACACTTGTGTAAATCAAAAATAAATGGAGGCCTGGCTTTACCCAATTTTTTGTTTTATTTCTGGGCAGTTAATATTAAAAATATGAATTTCTGGTTGGAAGAAATAGATCTTCAACCAGACTGGTTAAAAATGGAAAAGGAAGATTGTTTGCCTTTTGATATTGGTTCGATATTATTTGCCACGTCTAAATTAAACAAAAAAATTTATAGGGAAAACCCTATAATATTTAGTGCTATACGAATTTGGAAACAATTAAAAAAGACATTAAAACTAGATAATTTATCGCTTTTTCTTCCAATTGTGAATAATCCTTTGTTTAAGCCTTCATGGTTAGACCGGGGTTTTACACAGTGGAAGAATTATGGAATTAAAAATATGGGACAACTTTATAAGGAAGGCACCTTTCTGACATTTCAGGAGTTGCAACAGATTTATGGTCTTCGTGGAAATGATTATTTCAGATATCTTCAACTTAGAGATTACGTAAAGTCGAACTCCCAAAATTTTCAAATTAGAAATTCAGAAATTCTTGACGAATGTTGGAACAAACATCCTAATACAGAAAAATTAATATCTTATATATATAATATTTTATTAGACAGTGACATGCCTTCTACGGATTTATATAGACAAAAATGGGAAAAAAAATAAATAGTAACATTTTAGATACTCCTCTGATTTTGTCACTATTTTTCGTCATAGGAAAGAATACTAATCAACGGGCAAATACGTCTACTTGAAGTAAATAATAAGATATCCTTTGGGTGCAAAAGAATTCAGTTCTGCAAAGGTTAGTTAATCTCTAATGTTAGATTAGTCAAACTTCTTTAGCCCGGAAGATGCCACTAATTAGAGATTATTACTTTGACATAAAGGCCCAATTCTAAATAATTGCATAATTATAAATAAACTAACTGAAAGGTGACTTATTAATTCTAATTACCAGATTTTTTTTTGAATTTACTACAAAATCAGCATCATTAGCACTGTTACACTGTGATCATCAATCACTGGTTAGAGATACCTGCTAGGTTAATTAGTTTGCCCAGATGCCACATTATCTGTGGGGGTCGATCATTAATTGTATTGCGACTGAGGAGAACAAAGTAATTCCTGACACAGTATGCTGGCATAGTCAAATATAGTTAACTTTGTGCAGTGTAAAAGAGAATAATAAACAGTGAATATCCAGACACCTTATTTGAAACAGGTTTCTGAACAAAGGGAGGGAGAAGCTTTGATAAGCTGATGCTGAATAATAAACTCAGTTTTATATTTTTAATTTGAATTCAAAGAGAGTAAAAACACATTTGTAAGGTTTAGAATGTAGAAACAAGGAACGGCACACGCTAGTTTACAAAGAAAGCCATAAAGTGTTGGAGTAACTAAGTGGGTCAGGCAGCATCTCTGGGGAACATGGATATGCGATGTTTCGGGTCGGGACCCTTCGTCAGACTGATTGTAGGGGAGAGGGTAAGAAAGCTGGAAGAGAGGAGGACCAAGACAAAGACTGGCAGGTTGATACAGGTGAGATTTTTTTTTGCGAGGCAGATGGTTGAGCAAAAGTCAGAGATGAAAAGACAGCACCTATGAGACAAAAAGATTGAACAGTTGCAAACTGTGAAGCTGGAGGAAGGTACGTAGGTAGAAGGGGAGGAGGAGGGGAGAAATAGGTATAAGGCTAGATGGGGCACAGGGGAGACAATAAGAAACCAGCAGTTTGTATAATGCTCAGACACTTAAGAAGCATGCAGAGTAGATAGGAAGAGATGCCAATGAGTGCAAGACTTATTTAATGCTTGTGCTGCCAAATTGGAAGTCAAAGATGATTATGTGCATGTGCTCAACTTGCTAGGACAACACAACACTCAGCAGCTGGAGACAGACACCCAATATTATTTAATGAAATTGTCAATTAATTGCAGGTTGATACATTTGTGGATGCACGTGTGGAAGCTTCTGTTCAAATATAGGAATTCCTGTAGTTTGTAAGCCTGGTTACAGTTGTGGCACTAATAAGGAAGTTCAGCATTTTTAAATATAATCTTTCGAGGCATGTGGGCTGAGCCAGCATTTTATTGCCCATCCCCAGTTGCCCTTAAGGAAAAAGTGGCGAGATGCTCCCTTGAACCATTGCGGTACTTGAGGTGTTAGTATAACCATAATACTAATAGAGAGACAATCCCAGGATTTTGGGCCAATAGCAGTGAAGGATCAGTAGTATATTTCCCGTTCAGGATGTTGCATGCCTTTGAGAGCAACGTCCAGGTGGCGGTGCAATGCCTATCCTGTTCTTTAGGTGTTCACCGAACATAACGGTCTCAGAGGTGGGAATATAGTGACTATCTCTCCAAGTGTGTGCTGAATCGTGGGAGGGCATTGCCGCCACAAAGGACAGGCAGAAACAAGGAGACTGATAGGATGCCTGTGATGATAAGATGAATGCTGCAGTCCCAAGAGAGGACTAGACACTTGTGTTCCACAGTTTACATTACAATTGCCACCCATCCACAGTGATGTCTCGGTAATCCTCCATATCTCTTGCATTAGATTTTCCCAAAATGTTATAATACAGCTGTCTGTAACAGCTATCTCCTCCCACTGCAATGTAAATGAGCTCCTGAACTACAAGTGGACAACCAGTGTACTCCTTTTCACTCCATCTGTCAAAACATGCATTTGTGCATCTGAAAGTTGGACTTCCAACTCACGCCCATGTTCAACCTAAACTTGAAGCAAGCTCCAAATTCCTCTAATTTCATGCATCAGTTCCAGCCACAAAGCATCCCCGCTTAACAAGTGCAGGCTGGCTTCAAACAGTCCCAGCTATCTTAAACTTGCGTTCGCCACTTGTGGAATTTGAATGATGCTAAAGCAATAAACAATGCAATTATATTTGTTATGTTAATGTGGTGACAGCACCAAGATTGCATGCCTATTTCATTAGATGAATCAGGAAGAAGTTAATAATGCATTGTGAATTCAGCAAATGTCTTCTAACATTATCATATCGCCCTTGATACTTCTATACTGACAGTATTTTACTAAGAAGCTTGAAGAAAAGCTTCCAATGTTTTTTTTGACAAATTTCAAGTTCCTGGTTTGTTTATTATGTCCCCTTCCTGCAAGTGGTCAGTAGATTCACACTATCTGATATTTTTTATTATTTAGATTTGTATAAAGAGGAGAGGATATGCTAACTAACTCCCATATTCACTCTCAGTCCTGATGCAGGAATTCATTCACTCAACAGTAAATTTTGAAAAGATGATAAAAAGATATAAAATTGGTAACAATGTATTGAAGTAAAGCTTAAGCTTCAACTGAAAATCTCACATTCTCTGACATAATCTAAATAAAATCTTTATAATTGCATCTGAAATGATTAGCCACATTAATATATTTTGAAATACAATAGCAGCCATCAAGAAACCTTCATAAATTCTACACACGTGAATTACACTGATTAACTGGATTAGCTGGCAATGATTTCACAATACATTATGAGATGAGAGGCATTCCACAGATAAATTGTATTGGCTGTGATCAGATTCAATATTGAGAGGCGTAGGGAATTATCACATACTGTTATTAAGAATTTTATGCAGTGGATCTGTCTATCAGGCTTTATTATTTTGTCAAAGAACAATGCGATGTGCTCTAAAGTTAAATAAGTCCCCACGATAGACTGGAAACCCTCCCAGAAACCATTCACTTAATTAATTTCCTGGTGCTATTGCTTCAAATTTGAAAGGAACTGATTTGGATATGAATAACACCTTTAAAAAGTATGTTTTTATATAATTATAAACACACACACACATATACACTTACACGTATACACACACACACACACACACGTGTATACGTAATTATTCCTTTTGGAAAAACTTATAAAGTCATAGTCATAGTAAATGTAGTTACTTTTAAAACATCCACAAATAAATAACAAAAGAACTGAGTGTTTCTCTCCAACTCACCCCAGGCCCATTATTTTGTTAAACAATCCATCCTTTTGTTTTAATTGGCAATAGAGTTGACTGGCAATCAATATCCAACTCCTTCTTCAAACCATTACTTTCAATAGCAACACAAGGGCTGGGTATCACAGTACATTAACAGACTGGATTTTTCTTTTATTTTCAAAATTTCAAATGTTGTGTCCTGTAGTGAATTTGATATAGAGATGGCAGGTGGAATTCCAAATAACTAACAACATTGTTGCAAGTTGTTCCCTTTATCACAAAATAACCATCTGTATACTAAAACTCTAGTTCGTATAACTATAAGGTGAGAGGGAGAAAGTTTAATGGAGAAGTGCGGGGCAAGTATTTTTATGCAGAGAGTGGTGGGGGCCTGGAACGCAGGGATGGTGGTGGAGGTAGAAAGGGGTTAAGAGGTGATAGGCACATGGAATTGCAAGGAATAGAGACATATGAATCATGTACAAGCAGATGAGATCGGTTTAGCTTGGCGTAGTGTTTAGCACAAATATTGTGGGCTGAAGGGCCTGTTCCTGTGCTGTACTGTTCTGTTCTCTGTTCGATGAACTCTTGTCATCATACTTTTAAAACCATTCCAATCTCTGGACATGCAAGCAACCTACTCCAATCAACTTGAGCAAGTTCCTTTCTAATGCCATCAAATTTGGCCTTTCCCCAATTCAGAATTTTAATCTTTGGTCCCACCCTGTCTTTATCCATAACTATTTTAATGCCAATAGCACAGTGGTCACTGATCTCAAAAGGTTCACCCATGGTCAACTCAGTCACTTGCCTTTCCCAATTTCCTAAGAGTAGATCTCTGTGTAGGGACTCTACATATTGCCTGGGTAAAGTTTCCTGAACACATCTGACAAATGTTACCCTATCTAAGCACTTGGCACTATAACAGATCAGTCTACATTGGGAACGTTAAAACCACCTTCAAAGACATCCTCGTTTGTCTTGCAGATGCCTATAATCTCCTGGCATATTTGCTCTTCTAATTTCTGTTGACTATTGACTATTTGGGGCTTATAGTACACTCCAAACAAGTTGAACATCCTCTTTTTATTTATCCACTCCATCCATATACCCTCCCTGCAACCATCAGTATTGTCATCTTGGACTACTGCCATGACCTCTCCATAATCAATAATGCCACACCTCTCCTCTTTTACCCCCACCTCTATCTCTCCTGTGGCATCTGTACCCTAGAATATTAAGCTGCTCATCCTGTCCCTCTCTGAGCCAGGTTTCCATAATGGCGACAACACCCCAGTCGCACTTACCTATCCACGTCCTGAGTTCATTCACTTTCCCCGTTAGGTCTTTCACATAAAAACAAGTGCAATTTCATCCAACAGTTCTTCCTCAATCCCTGTCATGCTCCCACCTATTCTGTCCACTCAACTTCCTTTCATCAATTTCCATACTGACTTCCAGCCTCTATCCTGCCTCAGTCCTGCATTGGATACCACCCCACTGCCCAGATCAGTTTACAGCCATCAAACTGTCTGCCTGGATATTGGTTCCCTTCAGTTCAGATGCAAACACTCCCTCTTGTACAGTTACATCTATTCCAGAAGAGATCCCAATGGTCCAAAAATCTGAAACCCTGCTCCCTCACCTGTGCATTCATCTGTCCTATCTTCCTGTTCCGACCCTCACTAGCACATAGCACCGGGAGTAATCCAGGGATCACTATCCAGGAAGTCCTGCTTTTTAATCTTATGCCTAAATCGCTATATTCATTCTGCAGGATCTCATCCCCTTTCCCACCTGTGTGATTTGTGCCAATATGCATAATGGCTTCTCCTGCTCAACCTCCCCCTTGAGAATTTCATGCAGCCACTCCGAGACATCCTGGACACTGGTACCAAAGCGGCAACGCACCATCCTAGAGTCTTGATTGCTGCCACAGTATCTCCTGTCTGCTCTCCGAACTAACGAACTAATGACCACTATGGCTCTGTCTGATATTACCCTTCCCCATTGTGCCTCAGAGCTAGGCTCGGTGCCACAGCCCTGACTGCTACTGCTGCACACCTCTGACAGGTCAACCCCCCCCCCCAACAGTATCCACAAGGGCATACCTGTTTTGATGGGGAATGGCCAGAGTGATCATCTACACTCTCTGTCTCCTCCCTTTCCTCGTGGTCAGCAATCTACTCTCTTCCTGTACATTAGGCATGTCCACCTCACTATAAATCCTAACCATGAGGTTGACCTGCTGCAGCTCCAGTTCCCTAATGCAGCCTGTCAGGGTTCCACCTGGACACCATTCCCACAAGTGCACTCATCAGGGACACCAACAGTTGGTTGGTGAACTTTATTAAATTAGCTAAACTATACTTTTTTTAGGATAAAACACTGCTTACTTTGACTAGTCACATCATGATTTTTTTTATTGGTTGTGTTACCATGTCCTTAATAGCAGATTCCAGCATTTTTTCCATGACTCCTGTCAGACCAACTGATCTATGTTTCACGATGTGCTCTCGTCTACTTTCTTGTCAAGTAGTGTTTTTTGTTTTTCTTTTGATCTTCTCAGACTGTTCCAGAATTTAAGGAATTTTGGAAGATCATCTTTCAGCTCGTTTGGTTACGCAAATATAATAGTGATATAAAAAATAAATTGTTGAAGGAAATCAACAGCATCTGTCTGGGGAAATGGACAGACGGCATTTCGGGTCCGGACCCTTCTTTAAGACTGGAGTAGAGGGGAGACCGTTGATAGAATGAGGCGAGGGAAAGGAGTGAGGTTTGAGCTGGCTAGTGATAGGTGAATCCAGATAAGGAGAAGGGTAAGTCAGGTGGGGAAAGAAGGAGTGATGTGGTATCCAAGGCAGAACTTGATAAGGAACGAAAATAAATGGCTGTAGGTAATGGAACCTGACAAGAAAGCAACGTGCAAAGTGAAAGGTAGAACCTGAGGGAGGCTTGGTGGGTAGATGGAATAGGGAGAGCAGAAACAGAGGAGATGGAGGGATGACCCGAAATGTCCCCTATTCCTTTTCCTCAGAGATGCTGCGTGACCCGCTGAACATTTTGCTCCAGCATTTTGTGTCTATCTTTGGTGTGAACTAGCATCTACAGTCCCTTCCTGCACATTCTGTGTACTGTCTCAGGGTCTATTATACACTTGTACTGTATCTGAGATGCGTATCTAAGATGTATCTATGTGCTCATGTATAGTGATAGGTTCATCGGTCCACTGAGTCCACGCCAACCATCGATCACCTATTCACACTGGCTCTATGTTATTCCACTTTCGCTTCCACTACCTCTACACTGGGAGCAATTTATAGGTGTCAATTAACATACTAACCCGCATGTCTTTGAGTTGTAGGAGGAAACTGGAGCACCTGGAGGAACCCAATGCAGTGACAGAGAGAATATTCCAAAAAATCCACAGGAACAGCACCTGAGGTCAGGATTGAACATGGGTCTCTGGCATTGTGATGCAGCAGCTCTACCAGCTGTGCCACTGTGTTAAACCCTAAAGGTTGGATGAGGTTAGAGTGCACACATTTTGCTCAAGATGTTTGAGCATCTGAAATCTTGCCTCCATGATAATAATGTGCTTGTTTCTATTTCATCTATGCCAAATTATTGCAAACTTTCTGCTCCAACACATCACTCCTCACCTGGCTAATATCTTATCATGGACTTTAAAAAGAAAGAGTAAACATTTGGAACTGCACTTGAACATAGACATGGGTGTTCTACAAACTGGTAGAGTTTAGTTGCTATTACTTTGGCACACAAACAATTACTCATTCATCCCATTTTCTGCTTTTGCTCATTTTTTGCTGAGCATCTGGTACATGATATTTTAACTTGTATGAAAGGTGAGAACCTCGCTTCACATACGGCTCAGTGGTGTCAGGGCTGTGCAAGGCACACAGAGCTGGTTATCTTCTGGAGAATGTGTAGGGGGTGATAAAGAGTGGTTGGCATCTATGTGTCCGCTGGATGAATGATTTAATTCATCAGGAAATTTGTAAAAAATGCATAAAGTGAGACACAATTATAAAAGCTTTGCTCCAAAATGTTCTATATGAAATGCTTTCACTTCTTCATTGAATAAACTTTCACTCTGGAAATCAGTTGTTAACTTCACAAGTTCACACATAAAGCTTAATGACAGGTTGCCTGTTGATTCTTCACTCTTCACTGGCAGGTTACAGGAGGTTTAGGAAAACTAGGCATCGAGTCAAAGTTCGAAACTCCTTGGTTAGCATTTTTCCTAATGAGCTATTAAGTTATTGGCAGCCTGCATCTCACAAAGGGTTTCTTGCAATCAGCTCAGGGCAGCTTGGTTAAATGGAGAACTCACCAATGGATGAGCCTGCCAATCCACAGCTAAACCCATGGCTCACAAAAGCACAAACCTGAACACATGTAACTGAATGATACATCAGCAAGGAGACTCTTGACTGTGTAACCACAGAAGCCGATGCCACAGAAGGTCACTCACCCATGATGGCCTGAGTTACCTTTCCAATAAAGATTTAATAACAGTTGAAACTTATTCCACCCCAGGGATGTTCAGCATATTCTTAGACTCACCTTTCACATAGCATGTTTTCCTTGTGAAAAGGGAGCAATGGTCGAATCTGATCAGTTAAAAAAGAATCTATAACCAAAAATTAGAAAACAAAATTAAATCTTGCAACTTAATCTAATTTTGTAATATGGATGTCAAAATTCTTCCCTTCAACTCTGGCAACTCAGATTATTGTCATGGATGCCCTTGAAATGTTGAATTTATCAGCAAATGTGCTTTATCCTGTAATTGCAGGAATCCACAGTGATTGCTGCAGTATATAACAATTTGCATGTGAAGATGAAGTGTCACCATTATATCCATCAACAAGCTTACTCAAATTAAAATGGTTGCTGCCTCTCCTTACCCCATCACGTCTGGTTAGTTTCACGCTACTCGATGAGAAATACCGATTAGTTCCTAATGCTGCTTGTCTTCATTAAGCTTCCTTTCGTGTTCAAAACATAAGAAGAGGCAGTCTCTTGCCCAGTGTAGGTAAATCGAGGACCATAGGTTAAAGGTGAAAGGGAAAAGATTTAATAGGAATCTGAGGGGGGTACCTTTTTCACACAAAGGGTGGTGAGGATATGGAACAAGCTGCCAGGGGAGGGAGTTGAGGTATGGACTATCCCAACATTTAAGAAAACGTTAGACAGGTACATGGATAGGACAGGTGTGGAGGGATATGGGCCAAACATGGGCAGGTGAGGTTAGTGTAGCTACTGTGCATTACCAGTGTAGTGTAGTGGGACATGCTGGCTGGTATGGGAAAGTCGGGCCAAAGGGCCTGCATCCACACTGCATCACTCTATGACTATGACTCGAAGCAGCTTCTAATTTTCCTTTATTGCCTGTGCCTCTGGTTGATGAACAGTTGCAATTGGAAGAGATGCAGCAATCTTTCTTTTCAGTTCCTCCACATTTTTGTGTGATGCTGGCCACAAAACTCCTCATATCTGAAATCTCAGTTTTAAAAAAGATGGTCATTATTAATGTGGTTTTCAACAAAAAAAAATGTGACTAGTCCCAAGTGTTATACATCACTGTCCATGAACTCAGCTGAAATTTCACTCGCCTCCAGTCTTTTGGTTACCTTTAAGTTATTCTGGAATCCTTTATCTTGTAGAAAGAGCTTGGTTGTTGCTTGTAGACTACAGACTGGATGGTCAGGGCCTTTCATCAATACCTAATGCAAAATTTCTAATCATTCCATGATGCGTTTCTAGACAAATGATCTAAGGCGACAAAAATGAATTTCTCCATACCACGCTCGAAAAGTGCATTTTAATCTATACTTTAGTCACAGAGCTGCAACTGCAATAAATTTTTAATATGCAGGTTTCAAGATGTGACCTATAAAACTCTTCCTTTCATCTCTCAGTTCACATTAAAGGAAACAGAGTGCTTTTGCTAAATTCACAGTAAGTTGGGCTGTTTCACTTTCCTTGCTCCAGTGAGGGTTGAGATGGAAGAGCTAATTAAATCATCTGAAGAGATATGGAACTCATCCGTTGCCCTCAGCACCAACTGCCTCGAGTATGTCATCTGTCAGCATCTGGCTACATCTACAAGATTCACACTCTTTGGGACTGGGATGATTAGTCTTCCTTAACAGGCCAGAGTGGAGGAAAAAGCAAATGATGGCTCGTGTCTTCTATTCTCTCACCTCCAGCTAAGTTTCAGAAGCTTTGTTGGACATTTCTTATTCCCACTATAAGTCACGCACAGCATGATTTGTGAAGTCCAGAGGCTCAGAGTAAATGGCTAATTGGTGTATAAAATTTTATGTCAATGGGCAATCAAATCCATTTTGCACATAAGTATGACAGCTAATCTCATATGGCACTTAAGAAGGTCGGTTGGCTCACTGATCCTGGTTTTCCCATGCAATTTTTTTATTTCAATCTTGTCAAATCTGCTTCCACCTTGGTGATCACATGTTCCAAAATAACTCACAAAATCAAAACATCTCCATATCTCTTTGTGCTTCTTTTACCAATTAGATAAATATCCATTGGCTATAGATCCCCCTGCCAGCTTGCTCCGTTAAACAAAGACCTTGAACACCAACCATATCTAAGTAGACTCCTTGGTTCTGTCCACAGCTCCCTTCTTTCTGGTATGATTCCACTAAATCTACTCCTCTTCAAGAACTTGATACCCTTCCAAAGGTGTGGCAACATAAAACATTAACCAGCTGATGACTAACCAGTGATTTCAAAGAGGTAGCATAGAGCCATAGAGTCATACAGTACAGAAACAACCCTTCAACCCAACTCGCCCAGTTTGCCGACAAAGTCAATCAATAGTCAATAGTCAATTTATTTGTCGCATACACATAAATGTCCAGTGAAATGAAAAATTACCTGCAGTTCAACAATAAGAACAATAAGAATAATCAATAAAAATGCAATAACACATGCAATCATAAACCAACACCAAACAAAAGAAACATCCATCACAGTGAGACTCCTCCAGTCACCTCCTCACTGTGATGGAAGGCCAGAATGTCTTTTCTCTTCCCCTGCCGTCTTCTCCCGTGGTCAGGCTGTTGGAGTTGCCACGTGGGGGTGGTCGGGGATCCCGACATTGAAGCCCCCGCCGGACGGTGAAAAATCCCGCGGCCTATTTCAGGCCGCGCCGGACAGTGAAAGGTCCGCGGCGGGCCGACCTAAGCTCCGCGATTCGGGGCGGGCGAAGACGCTGACATCTAAGGAAGTCCCATTTGTCCGTGCTTGGCTCTTTTACCTCTATACCTTTCCCATCTAGATACCTGTTTTTAAGTGCTGTTTTTGGAGGTCTCTAACTTTCAGGGACTTGCCAAGAAGATATTTTTTAAATGGTGTGCCATGTAATGTATTCTTAGGAAAGGCCAGGCTTTAAATCATGGACAATGAGGCCAGAACACAGTTCAAAAGCTTCACCGAAACAGAGGCAATAGGATCAAAATGAACAAAATGCCATTTTCCATAATACCTGCAAAGCTCAAATGGTTTTCATTATTTTCCAATGGTTTCCAAGACCAAGACCTTTCCTATTCTTCCTCCAACACCTCTATGAAAGAACACAAGGAGGGAGTGTAGTCAATGGCAATTAGACGAGCAAATATGCCAGGAGATTGCAGGCTGCTGTAAAACTAATCAAGTTAATCAAGGATTTTAACTTTCCCGATATTGACTGGGAATGTCACAGTGCAAAAGGTTCAGATTGGTTAGAATGTGTTAAAAGTGTCCAGGAAAGTTTGATTAGGCAATATGTAGAGGGCCCTATAAAGGAGAGGGCGTTGCTTGATCTAGTCTTAGGAGATTGGGAGTGGCAAGTGGATGAAGTGTTTGTGGACGTGCCTCCAGCATTCCCTGTGTGGACTCCTGTACATCGGCAAGACTAAGCGCCGAGTCGGCAACTATTTTGCAGAACATTCGCACTCAGTCTGAAAACCCCTATGACATCTTGCAGTTGCTAATTATTTTAACTCCTTTTCCCAGTCCCATACTGACCTTTCTGTCCTGGGCAACCTCCATTGGAAGGGTGAGGCCACACGCAAACTGGAAGAACAGCACCTCATATTCTGCTTTGGTTGCTTACAACCCAATGGTATGAACATTGAATTCTCCAATTTCAGGTAATTACAAAACTCTCCCCTTCTCCCTCCTTCCCCCTAACCACTCCCCTCCTCTTCCCCTTCAAACTACTTTCACAGTTTACAAATCTTCAACCTTTTATCTCACATCTTCTGTCTTTTCATCTTTGGCTTTTGTCCACCATCTGCCTATCAACTCCCCTCCCCCCCCCCCCCCCCCCCCCCCCCCATCACCTGTATTGACTGTGATATATCTATTACCTGCCAGGTTTGTCCTGCTTCTCCTTTCTTCCAGATTTCTTCCCCCTACAAACAGCCCGAAGAAGGATCACGATCTGAAATGTCACCAATACATGCTCTCCAGACATGCAGCCTGACCCGCTTCATTAATCCAGCCTTTGTGTCTTTCTTGTGTAAACTAGTATCTGCACTTTCTTATATCCACTTTTTTTGTATTCAGTGCATCTTGAAGTAGAAAGATATTAGAAAACAGAAATTTCCAGCACAAATATCCAAAATGTATGAAGCCAGTGCTATTGCTTGTGGTTGTCAGCCTTTTATTTCAAAGACAGGAGTGCAAGAACAAATGTTTACAGGCCCTATCTATCTGCATGTCACCTTCTGAGGAAGATTGCCTCTCACAGCCAAAGAAACCCCTCTCCATTGTACTATTTCTGATGTTGAGTCTTGTGTGCAGTTCTGGTCGCCCCATTACAGGAAAGATGTAGATGCTTTGGAAAGAATGCAGAGGAGGTTGACCAGAATGATACCTGGATTAGCGCCTATTGGCCACATGGAGAGGTTGGATAGATTTGGATTGTTTTCTGCAGGGAGACCTGATAGAAATATATACAATTATGAGAGACATTGATAGGAACCATTTTCCCAGGGTGGAAAAATCAAACGCTAGAGGATATAGTTTTAAGGTGAGAGGGGCAACCTTTGTGCGTGGCAATTTTTTGACAGGGTGGTGGGTGCCTGGAACGGGCTGCCGAGGGTGGTGATTGAGGCAGAGATAATAGTGGCATTTAATGGACTTTTAAATAGGCATATGGATATTCAGGGAATTGAGGGATATGGATTATATGCACGCAGATAAGATTTGATCTTGCCGTTATTTTTGACGCAGACAACATGGACCAAGGGGCCTGTTTCTATGCTGTTCTGTTCTATGCTTTATTTCCACCGATACATTTTTGTTTCTGATTTGCAGTATCTCTATTGACTTTGTTTAACATCAGGTACTAGATTTTATATTTGGTAAAATAATATAGAATTATACCAATGGAGAGATTAATTTGCAGAATGATCAGTCTACTACATCTGCTCTTATACAAGTGCAAATTTCAAACAACATTTGGGAAAGAAAACTGATGGAAAGTGGCACCACTGAAGAGGAGAGGCCAAAGGCAAGGACAATAATGTAATAGATAGAAGATCATGAGATTGGAAAGTGGGGAATGGATATAATTCTAAATATAGATACTGAAATCCAGTATTGTGCCCTAAGGTTTTTTGGAGAGAGATGTGGAAATCCTAGTGGAAGCAACTGAGAAAGATGCGATCTGTTTCGATATAGCTTTATGTCAACACATTCAATTTATCTGACATATTTATATAATTGGAAATATATCCACAAGGAAACCAAGACAGAAATGATACACCTCTCTCATGTAAACAAACATGTTTGCAAATACATGCAAATGCAGAATGTAAGGGCCGCCTCCCACACTAGATACCAGGCTCGCAAGGATCCCCACCATCCAGGCCATGCCCTCTTCTCACTGCTACCATCAGGCAGGAGGTACAAAAGCTCGAAGTCTCACATCAGTCGGTTCAGGAACAACAACATCGTGCAACTATCAGTTTCTTGACCTACACAACCCTAACTGCACCACAACACAGGAACGTTATAGCCCACCTCTTGCACTTCTATGGACTTGTCTTTTTAATTCGCTAAATAGGTGTTTGCACTGATTTCTATTGTTTTACACAGTCATCTTTCTTTTAGAATCTTATCTGTAATTTACCTGTAATTTATATATAATTTGTTTGGTGTGTTTGTCTGAATCTATGTGCCTGATACGTTGCTGCAAACAACATTTTTCATTCTGCCTGTACCACACCACACTTGTGCATATAACAATAAACTTGAATGAACTTAGAGTATTGTGAGGTCTTGCTGATATTGTAGACTGGAAGAAATGGTTGTATTACAGTTTAAATGAGGATCTTCAGGGTTTTAGCCAACAGCCAAAAGAGGTTCTGGATGGTAGACACAAAATGCCGGAGTAACTCAGCAGGACCGGCAGCATCTCTGGAGAGAGGAATGGCCTTTTAAAAGTGATGCTACAGAATAAATGATGTAAGTAAAACACAATCTTGCTCTGAAGAAAGAAACAGAATTAAACTATCAGAACAGTGAATGGCCGTGGCCTGTAGGGGGAAGCCACCAAGCCGGCCCCTGCTCATCCCCTGAAGACCAGAGAGTGGAGAGGGGGGAGCCAGTGATGACAGACGTGAGAAGCAAGGCCAGTAGGAGAGTGAACCAGATGGCCTGGCCATCCATGCCCTTAAGGTCGGCTGCGGACGGTGCCCCCAGAGCACAATGGTAGACGTGCGAGGAAAGGGACATCGGTTCGCTGGATGATCTAGATGGCCAAGGAAGGCGATGGCTGGAGGCCCTGCAGCAGCCTGGGGCTTGCCTGGATTGGGCGCCACTCATAAGACCTATAGCGTGGATTGGACTTTGAAAATGGGGCCAGAACTTGGAGTCTCTTGCATGCGGTCTCAGTGGACTATTTTTGTATACTTTGCTAATTGGGGATTGTGCTTAGGTATAGCAATACTTTACTGAACTGTAAGCAAATAAAAGAATTTCAGTGTGACAATAAAGCACCATTGACTATCGCCTGAAGGGCAGGAGAATGGCCTCACCATACCAAACACCTGGGTTCAATCCTAACCTCGGGTGCTCTTTTAGTGAAGTATGCATGTTCTCCAAGTAGCTGCATGAGTTTCCCTGTATGTTCCGTTTTCCTCTCACATCCAAAATTTGTGTGGATTGGTAGATTAATTGACCACTATCAATTGTTCCTTAGATGTAGGTGAGTGGTAGAATCTGGAGGGAAGTGGAGGGAATATTAAATGGGGTTAATGGAAGATTAGTGTAAGCGTGTGGATGAAAGGGCCGGTTTCTGTGCTGCATGACTGACTCTATGAGAAAGTGAATGGAAGAGGAGGAGGAGGCTGAGAGGAGGTACACCGTCAATGACTTGGCTTCTATATTTGGTGTTTGGAATCTAACTAACCATGGGCTAATTCTCTTTGTATTTTCATTGTTTTCTATGGTGCGTGTGAGCATGTTTCTTGTTGATGTGAGCATCTCCTGCCAGCAACAAGGCTGGAGTTAGAAGCGCAGCCTATTCCAACTTTAAGGTATGATCTCGTCGTTTAAATATTGAAGGCGAGGTCACTTTGGCATAAACAAGTTGAACAGAAGCTATCAGTGTAGCAGTAACAGGAGTGAATAGGACTTAACCGGTCAATGTTCCCTTTATTCCTGATCCACTATTCTTAGCCTGCATCTTTGAGCTGCTGAAATAACAATTTGTCTTGTTGTTATCTTCTTTCACTGCAGGGTAACACCAACAACAAAACCCCAAAATATTGGATCATCCGGGATCATAAAGTATAAATCTTGGAAGCAATTTTAAAAACCTGTTGCAAGTACCTGATTCACATCATTGATGAGTGCACTGAAAGTATTTCCACTCCTGCTCAAACTAGTAGTCCACAAGTATGGATAGCCACTAGATATTTCTCGATTTAAAAGGCGAGTATGAGAATAAACAAGTTTTCTCCTGCATGCTGCCTGCAAAACTGTATCGATCGGTCAGTGGTGGAGAGAGTTAGCAGCTGGGAAGGTCCTGAAATGACCTGCCTTGGGCCCAGCACATGGATGTAATCACGGAGAAGACACTCAGCACCTCTACTTTTCTAGAAGTTTAAAGAGATGTCACTGAACAATCGACAAACGTACTGTAGAAAGTATCCTCACTGATTACATCATGGCCAGATATATGGCATTTAAAAAGCACATGAATGGAAAGTTAGGAAGCCTTTGCAGAGAATGGTGGACTCAGGCCAGTCCATCATGGGAACACCATCAAAAGTGTCCTCATGAACATGCATTTTTATTATTGTATTTTTAAATTATTAACTAATTTTTCATTATTTATGTGCATTTCAGGATTCTGACGAGCCAATACGTAGTATAAATGTGCCTACATTGACAGCAAAATGACTGATCTCTATTTACAATTGGACTTATTTCAGGAAGAAATAATAGGTGAAGTGTTGTTGTACATGGGATGGTTTGCAGTTTAAACAAATTCCTGCTCCGGTTATTGCAGGTGTCTGAAGGAACAAAGAGATGGTTTAAGATTGTCAGAGACATTGTTACTAATGTACTGTGACTTCCTACATAGCAACACTTCTTTTATTTAATTAGAAAATATATCCAACTGGATTTGAGGATATCAACGGCCAATTCATTGATTTCAAATTTGCGATGTAGTCTACATATTGATACATTCTCACCCTAATGTGGAACTTCCAGGTGAGAAATCAAAGTATGTACGGAGGAACAGCAGATACTGGAGAGAAGGAATGGGATGCTGCCTGTCCTGCTGAGTTACCCCAGCCTTTTGTGGAGCAATCAAACCACTTCTTTTTAAAAAAACAATGGTTTTTAAATATATGTACATTTACTCCACTGTGAGTATGACTGCACCACTAATTTATTTATATATCTTGTTTCACCAAATTGGAACAATATATTATTTGTCTTCATACAAGAGGAAAAATATGTAAAGCATTCGTTTGGGACAGTAAGGTTGCTGGATTTTTTTTTAACATCTGTTGGGTTCAGAGCAGTTTTCAAGGTTTACCTTTTTTTCCCCACTAACTTATCCCAAATTATATCTGATTTTAGGACCCTCTCAGGAAATTGGCTGTGTATGTGTATTTGTAATGTACAATGCAACCTGGTTGTGTGGGACATGCTAATTAGCCAATGTTATCAATATAAGGGTTAGAAGCTTTTAAAGATGCCAGCAGACAATGTGAACTGGCAATGACTAAAACACAGATGATTTAGATGTGGCACATTTTTCTGATGGGTTCAAGTTATTAGAGTGATAATTGGGGCAAAGGCCATTCTTATTGAGAGAGGCAAGGGGACCAAAAAGAATAAGAGCATCTCTCTGAAGTGAACATTGTGATTGAACTTGGCTCCCACGAACAGATGCTTTGATATCTCCTGGCAAGAGACTTGAATCAACGTGCATGCTTATTGACTTTGAGATGATTATGCTTTTTGCAGCAAAATACAACCATAACTAATTGTTCTGGCTTGTTTAGAGAATACATGAAATGTATTACAGTTTCTGCCAGTTATGTTCTTCATGTTTATCTTGCCAGCAGCCAAGTATTTGCCATTTCGACTCGAGCTAATTGCAAAGCCTTTGTTTCCAATGCATTAAGTGAAATTATCATGTTAGGCTATTCATTAGTCAAGTCAAGTCAAGTCAATTTATTTGTATAGCACATTTAAAAACAACCCACGTTGACCAAAGTGCTGCACATCTGACTAGGAAAAAAAGAAACATACAGTGGCAGGCAGCCAAACACAACGGCGCGGCCATCTTGAATAAAATGTTAATTCAATCACCCACAGTCCAACAATAAAAGCACTAAACAGGCACCCAAATTACCCAACCCCAAAAACCCCCCAAAACACAGTCCAACAATAAAAGCATTAAATAGGCATTCAAATCACACACCCCAAAACCCCCCAAAACACAGTCCAACAATAAAAGCATCAAACAGGCACTCAAACCACCCAACCCCAAAAACACACAAAAAAAGAAACATCCATTAGTTGTTTCCAACCCAAAACCATTGTGGATCAATCTTTGTTTTCTGATTAGAAATAAGTTTTATTCAAGAACAAACAATGAAAAGTGTGGTGGGTGAGTGGAGACATCTTGCCAGGAGATATCAAAGCATCTGTTCGTGGGAGCCAAGCCTACTTGGCCGTGAGTGGTTGAAAGTTCTGCGCGACTCAACTGGCAGGAGGTGAACCAGGTCAATGTGAACGACCGCCTGCAGAGCCTCCTCTCCAAATACGGTGACCTCTTCAAAGCGGAACTCGGGACGTTCAAGGACTTGATTCAAGATTTGGAGTATGTTGTTAAACATTTTCAACAAATTAAAGACTAAACTGTTTTTATTTAATACTAAGCCCATAACAGCCCCATCGTTTACTTTGCCAGACATGAAAAAAAAACAGAATATATCCTTTGTATCACAAAATGCTGGAGTAACTCAGCAGGTCAGGCAGCATCTTGGAGAGAAGGAATGGGTGACGATTAGAAACGTCACCCATTCCTTCTCTCCAAGTTGCGGCCTGACCTGCTGAGTTACTCCAGCATTTTGTGATACCTTCGATTTGTACCAGCATCTGCAGTTATTTTCCTATAGAATATATCCTTTGTTTTATGCAAAGCATGACATTTCTATTGAACAAGACGAAATAAAAGTTTTAATATGATAGCCTTAAGCTGCACTCTTGTGATTTTGTATCAATGCAAAAAGATTTTAATTACACATTTACATAAGAATTGAAGATAAATAGGGAGTTAGATCAGTAATCTGACACCTGCGTTCAGCATGACCTGACTCCTGTAGGGCATCAAATCCAATTGGTTTTTATACCAGGAGTACTCCAGCCCATTGCAAATTTCCTGGTATGTTTAGTCTAAATTTAATCTTGACTCATTTATTGTTGTATGCGAGGTCTCAATATTACAATACAAAAAGCCCCTTGGGAATTGGATCCTTTGATGAATGATCTTAATAAAGTACAACCACTAAAATAATTCAGATCTGCCATCGGAACATTGCTCTGTACATAGCCCAGCTGCAATGAATATTATTAACAGAATTGTCGAAACAAAGAAACATATCGCACAGAAAGCAGCTTACAAAATCCATGCTGCTGAAGAGAACCTACTCAAAAAATTCCCGGAATGGCGGGACTGTCGTATGTTGAAAGGCTGGAGCAATTAGGCATGTATACACTTGGAATTTAGAAGGATGAGGGGGGATCTTATTGAAACATATAAGATAATTAGGGGATTGGACACATTAGAGGCAGGAAACATGTTCCCAATGTTGGGGGAAGTCCAGAACAAGGGGCCACAGTTTAAGAATAAGGGGTAGGCCATTTAGAACGGAGATGAGGAAGAACTTTTTCAGTCAGAGAGTGGTGAAGGTGTGGAATTCTCTGCCTCAGAAGGCAGTGGAGGCCAGTTCGTTGGATGCTTTCTAGAGAGAGCTGGATAGAGCTCTTAAGGATAGCGGAGTGAGGGGGTATGGGGAGAAGGCAGGAACGGGGTACTGATTGAGAGTGATCAGCCATGATCGCATTGAATGGCGGTGCTGGCTCGAAGGGCTGAATGGCCTACTCCTGCACCTATTGTCTATTGTCTATTGTCTATTCACCCTAATTCTATTTCCTAGATCCAGGTCAAGATAATAGAATCGATAATAGAACAGAACAGCACAAGCACAGGTCCTTCAGCTGACAATGTCTGTGCTGAATATAATGCCAACACCATCTCTCATCAACCTGCACATAATTCATAGCTCTCCATTCCCTGAATATCCATAGGCCTATTCAAAAGTCTCCTAAATGCCAATATTGTATCTGACTCAACCACCAACCCTGGCAGCACCTTCCAGGAATCATAACTATTTATTTTTAAAAGTTGCCCTGAATATCCCCTGTAAACTTTGACCTTCTCACCTTATAGTTATGCTCTCTAGAATTTTGTTCTGTCTATCCTGGGAAAAAGGTTCTGATTATCTCCCAATCTGAGCCTCTTATAATTTAATATGCTTCTCCCTGCAACCTCAAGTGTTCGAGAGAAAACAACCCAAATCTGTCCAAATTCTCCCTGCAGTTCATGCATCATAATCCAGTCATCATTCTGGTAAATCTCCTTTTCACCTTTTACAAAAACTCCACATCCTTCCTGTAATGAGCGACCAGAACTGCATGCAATACTCCAAATGCAGCTAACCAAAGTCCTAGAAAACTGCATCATGACTTCCTGACTCTTATACTCAATGCCCTGACCTAAGAAAGCAAGCATACCGTATGCCTTCTTTACCACTCGATCTACTTGTTTTACAACTTTCAGGGAGTTATGGACTTGGACCCCAAGATCCATTGGTAGATCAATGCTAATGAGGGTGGTACTCTGTACCATAAACTCTGTATGTCATTTCTCCACCCATTTCTGTATCTGATCTATATTCCTCTGTGTACCTTGTCAGACTTCCTCATAGTCTGTGACCCCAGTAATCTTGGTGTCATATGCAAAATTACTAAACGACTGTCCACGTTTACATCCATGTCATTATATATATATATATATATATATATATATATATATATATATATATATATATATATATATATATATATATATCACAAATAGCTGAGGTCCGAGCATAAATCCCTGCGGAACTTCACTGGTCACAGACCTCCGGTCTATGTTGTCCTTCCATCATAACCCTCCAGCTTCTATCAGCAAGTTAGTTCTAAATTCATATGAACAAGTCACTGTTAATCCTGTGCTTCTTAATCTTCTTGATCAGCCTACCGTGAGTGACTTTATCAAATGCCTTACTAAAATCTAATAGCTTACTTACCACTGACGTGAGGCTCACCAGTCTATAATTCCCTGGCTTCTCTTTACTTCCCTTCTTAAATAAAGGAACAACATCCATTACTCTCCAGTCCTCCGAGGCCTCCCATGTGGCTAGAGAAGACACAAAATGTTTCATCAAATCTCCTGCAATCGCCCCTCTTGATAACCTGGAATAAATTCCATCAGGTCCCTTCTTGATTCTTGAGTGGTCTTACATGTTGTCTGGTTACCCTCTTGTTTTAAATTTAGGTATAAGGACTTTTGTGATTTTCTTTGATCCAAGTTGCCAAAGCCATTTCATGGCACCTTCTGGCCCTTCTAATATCATATCATATCATATCATATATATACAGCCGGAAACAGGCCTTTTCGGCCCACCAAGTCCGTGCCGCCCAGTGATCCCCGTACATTAACACTATCCTACACCACTAGGGACAATTTTTACATTTACCCAGCCAATTAACCTACATACCTGTACGTCTTTGGAGTGTGGGAGGAAACCGAAGATCTCGGAGAAAACCCACGCAGGTCACGGGGAGAACTACAAACTCCTTACAGTGCAGCACCCATAGTCAGGATCGAACCTGAGTCTCCGGCGCTGCATTCGCTGTAAAGCAGCAACTCTACCGCTGCGCTACCATGCCGCCCCTGCTTGAGTTATTTCCTCCTTTCATTATATTCCTCAAAGCTCCTGGCTGATTCCATCTATTTAAACCTTACATGTGCTTCCTTTTTTAGGACCAAATTTACAGCCTCTTTGGTCATCCAAGGTTTCCTTGCCTTGCCTTCTTTGTTCCTCCTCCCCAGTGGAACATGCTGGTTCTGAACTTTGAACAATTGTTCTTCAAACAACTCTCCCATGTCCGTTGTATACTTACCCAATAACAGAGTGGCGTACCAATAGAACTGCTGCCTTACAGCGCCAGAGACCCGGGTTCGACCCGGGTGCTGTCGGTACGGAGTCGGTATGTTCTCCCTGTGACCGCATGGGTTTTTCCAGGTGGTCCGATTTCTTCCCAAGTATATGCAAGTTTGTTGGTTAGTTGGGGCTTCTGTAAATTGTCCCAAGCGTGTAGGATAGAACTAGTATAGGGGTGATCATTGGTCGGCGTGGACTCGGACGTAGGGCCTGTTTCCACGCTGTATCTCTAAAACTAAAACTAAAAAACCAAAGACTCATTGGGTTAGGCAACAACTGTGGATGGAAATAGGAAGACAATGTTTTGGTTCAGAACTCTTCTGTAAAACTGATTGAGTAAGCAGGAATTAGCTAGTGGAAAGGGGTAAGAGGAACGGTGGGGCAAGTGATATATGGATCCAGGTAAGGAGGTGCTGATTGGCAAATGAGTTAGGTGGGGAAGGGAAGAGTGGAGATAGTCCCAAAGACTGGAGGTGATAAGTGAAGAAGACTAAGGGCTGCAGATGGTTGAATCTGATAAGAAAGGAAGGTGAGGAGTGGAATATAGAAACTCAGAGAGGGATGATGTGTAGATGGGAACAGGGAAAAGGGAAATAGAGAATCCAAGGGAGTGAAAAGAAAGGTGTGCATGAGCAGACAGTAGATCAAAAGGAGATAGAAGGGTGGTTTACCTGAAAATGGTGAATTCAATGCTCAAGCCATTGGATTGCAATATGATTTACTGTTTTTACAGTTTGCATGTGCCCTCATGCTGGCAATGGAGAAATCCAAGGATAAACAGACCGTAATGGGAATGGGAAGCGAAATAGAAGTGGCTTGTGACTGGCTGCTATGTCTAGCCCTGGTGGATAAAGCTCAAGTGTTTGGCCAAGTAATTGACCAGATTACACTTGGTCTCACCATATAGCGGACACCAAGAGTGCCAAATGCAATAGATGAGATTGAAGGAGATGTATTGAAACCTCTGTCTCACCTGGTAGTCGTTTATGTCCCTGAATGGATGTGCGGGAGGAGATGTGTCATCACATGTAACAAATTTCAACTTTCTCCTTTAATTATGTATTGCTGCCTTCTTTTATGAATTCAGATGCCATGTATATATTAAGAAGCATAATAACAATACCATTACTCTTTTCTTAGTTAAACTTTTACTGTTTATCCAGTTACATAGCATCGATTCCTTATTTTTTATGTGAATATTTTCCATTACTACTCTAATTTACGTTTACTGCAGAAGACCTTTCTAGCTTGAACTCATGACATCCAGTGTACCATGCTGTCCATTCCTACATATTTATGCCTGAGCATAAGACACAACATTAAAGAAGAGTCTCTGTCATATACCTAGATCAAATATCTAAGTATCACCCTATCTAGAAATATTCTGATGTGCCCTGAACATTTTGTAGTTTCTGTATGCATCATAGAACTAAACATTTCTAATTCTCATGATCAGACCTCGTGATATGCAATAATAAAAGATCGCAGGTGCAATTTTACAAGATATCACGATTATTACTGTTGGATGAAGTGTTGAGGACAATTAACTTTCTCTCTCCCAGTTTGGCCATTAAGCTGCAAAGAAGAAAACAAATTCACAAATTGATTAACAGGTTTAGTTAATTTCATACCCTGTGCATGAGAAAACCTATGTACAAATCTGACATAAAAGTGACACATGGAGAAAATTGTTCTCAGCATGCTGGACATATCTTTTATATGTATATATTAACATTTAACATATTTTGAAACCAAAAACAAAATCGAAGGACAAGCTCAGGTATTGTTGATTAAATATCGTCAAAGGTTTCTAGAGAGTGGATGGTTAGTAATTATATTCCTGTTTCTTATGCCCTTCAGATGCAGGACGTTACTAAGGCATTTAATTATTACAACTGCTACAGCCTTTGACAGTACATGTAATTGGGTTTACATTGTGCGCCATCACACAACTGTACATAAAGCATTTCAAAGTTATTTCAAAATGTCAAAATTAAGATACAATTTGCTTGTTCACATTATTAAATAATTCTAGCTACTCTCAGTTCCAACAAATTTTAAGACATAGATCTTGTATACCTCATTGCACATAAAACCTGTCGCACAATGATTGCCCATTTCATCTTACTTTTCATGACACAATGCTATCGTTTGCAAAATTGCATAAATTGATGAGTGGAAAAGCAACAAATTTGGCAGAACAGTTATTCCTTCTTATTCCCTGAAAATTTGTCATAGATTACCTCTGAGGCTTTGGGGTACAAAACAGCGTACATGTGTTAATCTGTGCAATATGTTAATAAGAGACAGAACACCTGCTGAAGGTCCCTTCATCGCCTTATGCTTTTCCTGGTGTGGATTTCTCTCTGACCACAGAGGCCACTTAAGTGAAGGTAACTCAAAAACATCACCACATGAATTGCCTGATCAGTTGCCCCACCCTACATTGTGGATGGGACACGAGACCTGGAAGAGATTTTTCTCCTGATCAAATCATCAGTGGTTGTCTGACAGCAGGGATTAGCTGGGTCCAAGGGTGAAGACGAGACCTAAAGATTAATTTCTGCTAATCCTTGGGCCATTTCCTTTCAATGTGCATTGACTCTCGTAAATGGGCCCAGATGAAAATAAATTTCAGCATATTTAATCAGGGTTCATAATTATATTTTAACAAACCCCAAGTGTGAGCCTGTCCCTTGGTTGGAAATGTGTCAGTTTAATCAAGGAAATTAATTAGGAATTTCATTCTATAGAAGTAATTAATACTGTTTTTGGAGAGTTGGTTAGATGTAGAGTTTGTTTGATATATGTCACAGCATAATTAAACACATAGCAAATAAGGATTGGAGTAATCATCCAGTTCCATAATATATTTTTAAGTCTTACAAGTCATTTTTCTATGCTTCCATGACTTTCTAAGGTAGATCTTGCAGGAGAGGATGAGAGGATTAACTAATAAATTAATCAAAAGATAATTTTGCCTCAGTTCAGAATACAAATACAAGGAGGATGTTCACCAGCCTGGAGGAGACATGAACATCAATTAATTCTTAGGTAGGAAAGAACTGCAAATGCTGGTTTATACTGAAGATAGACACAAATGCTGGAGTAACTCAGCAGGTCAGGCAACATCTCTGGAGAAAACAAATAAGTGATGTTTTGGGTCAGAACCCTTCAGAAGTTCAATTAATTCTTCAATTCTTCAATTAATTAATTAATACATCAGGAGGTGCAGATCCAGAGCAAGCAAGATCATGAGGGACCCCTGCCACCCCAGTAACGGACTGTTCCAGATGCTACTATCAGGCAAACGCCTCCGCTGACACGCTGTGAAAATGGAGAGGATGAGACGGAGTTTCTTCCCACAGGCCATCAGGACTGTCAACTTGTATAACTCCAGAGACTAAATTTTTGTCTACACTATTTATTTTTAGTAACTTATTAACTTATTATATGCTGTAACTGTAATTCTTTTGTGCACAATCCGCAGGCATTGCCACTTTCATTTCACTGCACATCGTGTATGTGTATGTGACAAATAAATTTGACTTGACTTGACTTAATTCTTGGTTCGTGGGGACTAATATACACTCTTCAACTCTGCTCAGCGTACTACAGAAAGAATGTAACACAGAGGGAATGTAGACAGTTTGCGAGGATGTGGTGGAAGGGTGTTATTCTTGCTGGAGGTCTGTGACCAGTGGGGTTCTGCAGAGACCTGTGCAGGAACCACTGTTGTTTGTGATATATATAAAAGACCTGGATGTAAATGTAGATGGGTTGGTTAGGAAATGGATAGATTAGACCAAAACTGATGGAGTGAGGAAGGCTGTTAACATATACAGCAGGTTATAGACAGCTACAGAAATGGGCAGAGAAACAGGCACATGGAGTTTAATCCAAGCAAGTGGGAAGGGCTGCATTTTAGCAGGTCGAATATAAGGGCAAAGCATACAGTTAATGGCAAGACTTTTAACACCATTGATGTACTGGGGATTTTGGGGTCCAAGTCCATATTGTCCTGAAAGTGGGAACACCAGGAGGTAGAGTGGTAAAGAGGGCAAATGGTATGCTTGCCTCTGAATTCTCTCTTGTTTTCTTTGGTGTCAGATATTGAGGGAAAAGTTGATGGAAGTATGTCAAATCATGAGAGGTGAGAATAGTTGGAACCTTTTTCCATGGTGAAAATATCAAAGATTAGAGGACATTGCTTTAAGGTGAGAGAGGCAAATATGAACCCAGGTTCACTTGCACCTCCTCCAACCTCATCTATTGCATCCGCTGCTCCAGATGTCAACTTATTTACATCGGCGAAACCAAACGCAGGCTCGGCGATAGCTTCGCTCAACACCTGCGCTCGGTCCTCGTTAACCAATCTGATCTCCTGGTGGCTGGGCACTTCAACTCCCCCTCCCATTCCCAGTCTACCTTACTATGGCCTCCTCCAGTGCCATAGTGAAGCTCACCGGAAATTGGAGGAACAGCATCTCAGCTTGCAGCCCAGTGGTATGAACATTGACTTCTCCAACTTTAGATAGTTCCTCTGTCCCTCCCTTCCCCTCCTCCTTCCCAGATCTCCCTCTTTCTTCCTGTCTCCACCTATATCCTTCCTTTGTCCCGCCCCCCTGACATCAGTCTGAAGAAGGGTCTCGACCCGAAACGTCGCCCATTCCTTCTCTCCTGAGATGCTGCCTGACCTGCTGAGTTACTCCAGCATTTTGTGGACAGAGTTCAGAGTAGGTTGAAGTCTAATGGAGACCTCATATTCCTAGGACTTTGTATTCCTGAGTGAAGGCAGAGCTGGGAGAAGAGCAGACAATCTTGAAACTTTTGAACAGTCCTTGGGTTCTCTATTTCATTCATGCCCGAAAGCCTGTTCCTGGCATGGGCATTGCACTCCAATTCTTAGCTTCTGCCAATAATAGCACAGGTACACCTCTTGTTGAATTTGGCATCTGCAATTTGTATCCAAAATATAAAATTGCATGGGTGTATTTATGGTGCAGTGTTTACTTCTATAGAATACATTTAAACCACAGCAAATAT
This sequence comes from Rhinoraja longicauda, assembly GCF_053455715.1. Lineage (NCBI taxonomy): Eukaryota > Metazoa > Chordata > Chondrichthyes > Rajiformes > Arhynchobatidae > Rhinoraja > Rhinoraja longicauda. The sequence continues at coordinate 29,167,553 of NC_135966.1, forward strand.
CCCTGAATACGGTAACAAGATATTATTTCAGTCAGATGTTTGTGCATGCAGGATTGGACATTAAATTACACGAGAAAGTGAACATGTAGTCCCAGGACAAAACTGTGATGTGAAATAGCGTCTGTCATGTTTGAAATAGCTGCGTGCATAATCATCTATTGAATGATTTCTAATATTTTGAATACCACCCAATAAAATCAATTTACTTTTGAGAAAAGATAAATGAGCTACAAGGACATGGTAAAACTCAGGGGTATTAGAGAGGCATAAAATCCAAAAACCAATCACACGAGTATTAAAATCAAACCAATATGATCAGCATGGATGCTTTGAAAATGTCGCTTTCAAGCATCGTGCAATAGATGGAAAGGGAGCAATGTTCCTAAACAGCAAACTTGAATCAAAAACGGCACAATTGCTATTTGCTTATTTTAGAACGTGGAGTGGTTTTTTTAAAAAGTGTTCAATGAAGCCAACTGATGTAAAACTTGAATTTTTTAACAAAAATATCTAATCATTACTAAAGGTAAGTGAGGCTTGACAGTTCTGTATAAAGGACACTCGGCTTTGAAAATAATACTGCTGGATGACATTATACATTCAGGGAGGATTTGCTATTTAAAACCTTCACGATAAATCCAAAACTACTGGGTGTTGGAAATTATGTCAAATTATCCCTTTGGGTATTGAAAGCAAAGAAAGGCAGATCAATTGCAGTCTGTCCTATTTCACCTTTGAGGGAACCGTGCCAACAAATCAGATGTGACCTGAAAGAATCTTAAATGGATGGAAACTGTAGCCAGTAATATATATGTAGCTCACAAAGAGATTCCTTCCAGGTAAGTCTACATTCGCTGCAATGAGATCTGACCTTCCGTAAAGAGTCAATGATTCTACCCAATGCCATTATTGTTCAATGTGGATTGTTATATGTGTTCACACAAGATTATTACACACTGATATTAAAATAATAGTGGTCAAAGTCAAAACAATCAAATCAAATATAATCTACTCTAATGCTGGACAAAGATCACTTAGGTCAGTAATATTTAGCAAACTCATGATCTGCAAGACTGAATGGGCGGCATGGTGGCACAGCGGTAGAGTTGCTGCCTTACAGCGAATGCAGCGCCGGAGACTCAGGTTCGCTCCTGACTACGGGCGCCATCTGTACGGAGTTTGCGCGTTCTCCCCGTGACCTGCATGGGGTTTCTCCGAGATCTTCGGTTTCCTCCCACACTTCAAAGACGCACAGGTATGTAGGTTAATTGGCTGGGCAAATGTTTTTTTTTTAAATTCCCTAGTGGGTGTAGGATAGTGTTATTATGCGGGGATCGCTGGGCGGTGCGGACCCGGTGGGCCGAAGGGCCTGTTTCTGCGCTGTATCTCCAAATCTAAAAAAAATCTAAATCCTTGTCAATCCCTCTCAAATATCAAATCATTATTTGGTTCTCAGCTACCAAGAAGCGATTTGCAAATAATACCAGAACTCAAAACAATGTAGTCATTAATAAATCTAGTAAAAATTCAGGATAAATTTCTTACTCTCTAATATAGTCAGGATATGTCACCCATTGATATCTGAGATGCAAATAAGGAAAGCCAGGTAAATACATAAAGAATAAAGGATTAGAAGTAGAAATCAATGGAATTGGGTGAAGAAAGAGAGGAAGATGCACATATACCAATACAGATAAAGTTGATTAAAAAAGGTTAATTAATGCACTGTAAATATTTGATAATAATCCAAAACTTCACCAGCAAAAAAGACCCATAATGAGTGACTATAGCAACACAGTTGGTGCATTGCCTATCCAATCCAGAGTCCACAGAGAAAAACAGGTAAGGTTCAGTTGGTGGTGGTGAGAGAGGCTGGAGGAGGGAGGAGAAAGGTTGAGTTGGAATTGCAGTTGAGTTTGGGGGATTTGGTGAATGGGAGTCCTGTGTTTGAATGTGGGGCTTGGATGGATGATGAGCACTTTTGATTAGCTGAGAAGGGAGCCTGGGGTTTGCTATCACCATTTGGGGTAGAAGTGGGTGATGAGCAGTGTCTGAAGTTGAAATTCTAGGATAATGGAAAAAGGGACCCTTTAATTGGGATTGAGTAGGGTTTAGGGCAGATGGATGGAGGCTTGCATCAGGTGATTAGTGCATGGGATTTAGGGAGGAGGCAAAATGGACTTCAGAGTTCAATTGCTGGGGGCATCAGGCGTTAAAGAGCTTTGTGTTGGGTTAGGTAATTGGTGATTGGGATGGGATGAAGGTGGTGTGGCTTGTGGTTTGTGTGGTTGATACCATGTGGACATGGGTGGCGTGGAGGTGGAAGGAGAGCTATAACATAAATCTGAGCAAAGAGACCGGATTGGGAAAGCCTTTTACACTGTGCAGCTTCAGAGCAAACAGAGTTTTAAAAACTTGTTTGTGGTCCCATATACCCAATGCCCAATTCACTTTGGATCAAAATGATTTGTGATCTATTTTTAACAAAATCAGCGGTGAGGCTTCTAACCTCATCCTGCAAAATATTGCGTTTCTCAGTCATGGGTCAGGAATGGCTGTCCACCAATAATAAACCTCTATCATTTGCTCGGTTTTCTTTTCCATAGGATGGTTATCAGACAGGACTTGTTAAATTGGTGAACAGAGTCTCTGTAAGGTGTAATTTTCCAACTTAAGCAGGCAATTTCAGTTTTGCACTGTACCATTGTAACACTAAAATGAGGGAACAACTCATATTAATTAATATCTTGTTACATTGGGTTAGAGACGACAAGTTAAAATATTGTAGTGGTGATTGTTTGAAATATTTAAACGTCATTTATTTATCTGCATTTAAAATGGTCGTGCATGTTTTCATGATGGTCTTGTGTTTATTGTCCTGAATTATTCGCTCCTAAAACCAAGAAACCATCGGTCTGGATGATCACTTTATGGAGCAGGTCTGTTTAGTCTGCAGGGCCAACCCTAAACTTCCAGTTGCCTGTCACTTCAAGTCTTCATCCTGTTTCCACACTCATCCATCTGTCTGTACAGTTCCAGGGAGGTCCAATGTCAGCTGAAGACCAGCACCTCATCTGCCGCCTGGACTTGATATAGCCTTCAGTATTTAATATTGAACTAAATAATATCTGATAACTTCTGACACAAAAAATGAAGGATAATTGTTTTACATAAAGGGTGGTGGGTGTATGGAATGAGCTGCCGAAGGAGGTAGTTGAGGCAGGTACCATTGCAACTTTTAAGAAACATTTAGACAATACATGTATAGAGTAAATTTAGGGGGATATAGTCCAAATGCAGGCAGGTGGGACTAGATGGGACATGTTGGTTGGTGTGGGCAAGTTAGGCCGAAAGGTCCGTTTCCACACTGTTTGATTCTATGGCACAATGATTCTATGAACTCTCTTTCTCTGTTTGTATCAGAACTGAGTTGTTCTGCTGTAAGATGTTATCCATTTATCCACCTGCACCTCCTCCAACCTCATCTATTGCATCCGCTGCTCTAGATGTCAACTCATCTATATCGGCGAAACCAAGCGCAGGCTCGGCGATCGCTTCGCTGAACACCTGCGCTCGGTCCGCATTAACGCCACTGATCTCCCGGTGGCCCAGCACTTCAACTCCCCCTCCCATTCCCAGTCTGACCTCTCTGTCATGGGCCTCCTCCAGTGCCATAGTGAGGCCCGCCGGAAATTGGAGGAGCAGCACCTCATATTTCGCCTGGGCAGTTTGCGGCCCGGTGGTATGAACGTTGACTTCTCCAACTTCAGATAGCTCCTCTGTCCCTCCCTTCCCCTCCTCCTTCCCAGATCTCCCTCTATCTTCCTGTCTCCACCTATATCCTTCCTTTGTCCCACCCCCGACATCAGTCTGAAGAAGGGTCTCGACCCGAAACGTCACCCATTCCTTCTCTCCCGAGATGCTGCCTGACCTGCTGAGTTACTCCAGCATTTTGTGAATAAATCGATTTGTACCAGCATCTGCAGTTATTTTCTTATATTATCCATTTGTGATATTAATTTCATTGGTTGCTCTCCACTGATGCTACCTGATCTGCTGAGCATTTTTACAGCTCTGACTTGCTTTCATAGCATTTCAATTTTCCTCCCTTTTTCTTTCCTTTATTAATTTTCTGGCTTCATCAACAGCTCATCACCATGGCAACCCTGACCCCACTGCATAAAAAATATCCCCTTTCTCCTATCCATCAACTCTCCACCATCTTTGCAACTTTAAAACATTTTCTCACCTCTGATGAAGGGCCTTTAGCTCTATTTGTCCGCCCACATATTCTGTCTGATCTGCTGAGTGTTTTCATCATATTCTGCATTTTTTTGTAATTCCAAGCATCTATAGATTTATTTATTTACAAACATCAGATGTTATCTTTTTGTTAGCTGTTCAATCAATACATCTGCATAATTGCCAAAGAGATTAGTTTCACATTGCAAAGTTTTGTACATTAAGAATGATTTCATTTTTCAGTGTGCAACAGGAATCCTTCATTCAACAATATTCCTTCAGTTTTATGCTGACTAACATTAGTTTTAGCTGGTAGACACAAAAATGCTGGAGTAACTCAGCGGAACAGGCAGCATCTCTGGAGAGAAGGAATGTGTGATGTTTCGGGTCGAGACCCTTCTTCAGCTAAAGATTTAAGAGAACATAAATTGACCAAGCACTTTTACCATTGTAAAATATTGAAATGTGCTTCATAGATACTAGTGTCCCAAAGTGCTTTTGGGTCATGAAGAGATACATGTAATATTTCAGGTCAGGTACCCTCTTCGGACCCAAATTGTCATCTATCCATGTTCTCCAGGGATGCTGCCTGACCTCCTGCGTTCCTCCTGCACTTTGTATCTCTTTTGCTTTATAGTCATGGTTGACTTGTTGGGAAATATAGCAGGAAGGAACAAAGAGAGAGAGAAGTACACTTGTCATGGACACAGGAAGAAAAGAGAGAAACAAATTTAGAGAATAGAGCTGGCATCTGTCAGCAGGGTAGAACCTGACCTCTGAAGATGTAGCTGTGATTTAACTGATTGCTGGCAAGTTGTTGAGTCACCTATTTCTGAGGTCCATTGTTTTGCATAGGCAATGATAGATTCCCTCTGGAGGATTGTGGAAATAAAAACACAAGAAATAAATGCAGGAATAAGCCTGAGGTTCCTCAATTCTACTCTACTATTCAATGTAATCATGGCCGATCTGATCATGATCTCATTCTCCTGACTAACCCCCAAACCATGGATTCCTCTGTCACCCAATCATTTATCTAATTCAGCATCAAATATATTCAACAGCTTCAAAACCCCAATCTCAATTGGTGAGCTCACTCCTATTTTCACTTTTACCTGCTTGTAAATTATCAGGACTTCTGAATCCATGAATATCTGAACCATCACCTCCGTTATCCAACAGTCTTATGAAATTGTTTACAGGGGATATAGCAACAGAGATCTTTAGAAATAGCTGTTACCACAAATGCAATTTTGCTTTTTCACAAGATTTCATCATAGCTTTGACCTTGTGTATATCTATCCTATTACTGCAGGTGCAATCCACTTTCATCAAATAATCAGCTAACGAATAAAAGAAGAAACACAAGTGAAGTATAAAAAAAACAATCTACCCCCTAAACAAAAAAAAACATCAGATTGCTGATAACAAAAAAAAGCATTTAAAAAAGAATCCTATAACATGGAAAACCATATATACTTATACATTATAAGGAGCGGCACGGTGGCGCAGCGGTAGAGTTGCTGCCTTACAGCGAATGCAGCGCCGGAGACTCAGGTTCGATCCTGACTACGGGTGCTGTACTGTAAGGAGTTTGTACGTTCTCCCCGTGACCTGCGTGGGTTTTCTCCGAGATCTTCGGTTTCCTCCCACACTCCAAAGACGTACAGGTATGCAGGTTAATTGACTGGGTAAAATGTAAAAATTGTCCCTAGTGTGTGTAGGATAGTGTTAATGTGCGGGGATCGCTGGGCGGTGCGGACTTGGTGGGCCGAAAAGGCCTGTTTCCGCGCTGTATCTGAAATATGAAAAAAATAATATGAAAAATATTACTAAATTTCATTATAAAGACAGAAAATGCTGGAAAAAAACTCAGCAAAATCCAGCATCTTCTGCGGAAGTTTGCAGACGACACAGAACTTGATGGTGATGTTGTTATTGAGAATGGCAAAACCACATCGATTAGCTGGTAAATTGGGCCGAGAAATGGGAGAAAGAATCCAAACCCAATAAGTATGAATTGGTGCATTTTGGGAGGTCTAATAAGGGAGGACATGGACAATGAAAGGTGGAACCTTGGAGGTATTGAGAAATAGAAGGACTTTGGTGCACGAGTCCATTGAAGAATGGTGGTAGAAAAGGTGAATAGGGTGATGAAGGATGCTAGCCTTCATTACTCAGGGCATAGAAGAGTAGGAAGAGTAGGAAGGTCATGGTACAAATTTGTAAAACATTGATTATGTTACATCTGGAGTGCTGTTTACACTTCTCGTGTCACACTACAGGAATAACAGGAATACACTGCAGAGGGTGTGGAGAAGATTTGTAAGGATGTGGCTGGGATATTTCATTATTCAGTAAGTTTCAATGAGGTCACTCCTCATCCTTCCAAACTCCAGTGAGTATAGGACCAAATTTGATTTGTTACACAGTACCAAATCCAGAATTGCCTTTTCAACTACCAACTTCTCTGAGAAGCCATTTCATAGGCACTCTACAGATTCTTTCTCTTAGGATCCAGTATCAACTTGATTCCCCCAGTCTTTCTGCATATTGTAATCCCCCGTGATCACTGGGACATTGTCTTTCTTTCATGCTGATTGTATCTTCTGATGTAATTTGTATGTTACATCCTGCCTAAAGTTTGAAGGCCTGTTTATAACTCCCATCAGGGTCTTTTTACCCTTGCAGTTTCTTAGCTCTACCCATACGGATTCTGCATCTTCTAATCCTATGTCATCTCTTGCCAAGAACTGAATTGCATTCCTTCCCACAGAGCTAACCCACCCCCTCTACCACCTGTCGGTCTTTTCGATAGGATGTGTAACCTTGGATATTCATCTCAAAGCTCTAATTCTCTGAATCTAAGTTGAACTTTTTAAAAGCTCTACTAAAAGGTGAAATGCCAAAATAACAGCTGATCAGGGAGACATGGGTCTTGCAGTAAAGTTATTGGACTAGCAGACGAAACTTCAAGTCCACAGGACCAACTAGAGGAAGTGCTGATGGACATCGTTAATCTCTCCCTACTCCACTCTGAGGTACCCACTTGCTTCAAGATGACCACTATCATCCTGGTGCCAAAGAAAAGCAAGACCTCAGTGACTATCATCTGGTGGTCTTGATATCCAGGATGAAGACTTGAATACAGGCAACTGGAAGTTTAGGGTTGGCCCTGCAGACTAAACAGACCTGCTCCATAAAGTGATCATCCAGACCGATGGTTTCTTGGTTTTAGGAGTGAATAGTTCAGGACAATAAACACAGGACCATCATGAAATGCTTTGACAGACTAGTTATAGAATGCATTAAATCCATCTAAACTAAACGAAACTAAAGGTTGGGTTTGCCAATCACATCCAAATCGTGCGAATGAATAAAACAAAATATATGTGGAAAGTGAAACTCTGTTATTCTAGGTCAACTCTGTTTATGAAACCTAAAACATTTATTTTATGATACTGAATTCTTTATTTCCTATAACTTCTGCAGCACAGTGAGTAGACCTGGGTGGTATGACATTGCAAAATTTACACCGGGATCGATATTTAATAGATGTTAGCTTTTCAAAGTATGGAAAGCTTTAAAAGCAGAATTTAGTTGAAGGCAACTGGCTGGAATTACAAATGTGAGTGCTCACTCAGCATTGTAGTGACTGTCGCTTTAGTTCACCTCTGATATTGTCGAAGTTCATTTATCACATGTGATTAAGAAAGACTATCTGAACACTCCACCTGAAGAAAAAGTTGCTCTGCTCTCATGTGATTACTGTGCAGAGGGAGGAAGCAGAGGAAAAGCAAAAAAAAACTTAAAATGGCAAGATGTTAAACTGATATGCAGAAAATTGTGACACTTTTGATTTATTCATAATTCACTGCCTGTGACATTTGCTTTACAATAACTTATGTGATGAACAGAATGTGGTCTTTACACCTCAGAACATTGAAGTTTCCAATACCAGATGTCACAGATATTTAGTGCTTATTTTATTCATTTCAGTTTAGAATATTATTCAATTGAACATTTACAGCAGCTGCTCTTCATAAGCAATTGTAGCGACCATAGAGATTAGTCCTGGGAGTTGAACCCTCAAATTGGACAGCAAGGTCACGTGTGGGTGCGACCGTAGGGATTGGTCCAGGGAGTTGAGCCCGCTGATTGGACAGCGACGTCACGTGTGGTTTTGGCGCCCAAAACCAGTTAGTTAGGAGAGTTCCTCAAAGTGAACAGTTAGAATTAATGGTTGTCTGTAATCTCGTTCGTTATACTTTGTAATCGAATGTTGCTGTCGCAATAAACTTCTTTAACAAAGAACGAGCCTCCAGACTCGCCATATTGGTGACCCCGACGTGATCCAGCCGATCACCTACCATGGGTGAACAAGACGCCTCGTCTTCGGTTCCTACGCCCGGCGCACCGCAGCTAAACGCGGTCAGCGTTCACCTTCCGCCGTTTTGGGCACATCAACCACAATCTTGGTTTGTCCATGCCGAAGCTCAGTTTCACCTAAGAAACATCTCGACAGACGAGACAAAGTACTATTACCTCGTCAGTGCTCTACCGCCGGAGACGTCCGCGCGGGTGATGCGGTTCATCATCGCCCCTCCTGCAGACGGCAAGTACGAGGCACTGAAGGTACTCTTGTTACGAACCTTCGGATTCAGTAGGCATGACCGAGCTAAGAGGCTTATGCACCTACCGGATCTCGGAGATCGGCTGCCGTCCGTTCTCATGGCCGAAATGTTGGCGCGAGCAGGTCAACACACGGATTGCCTCATGTTCGAGCAGGCATTCCGAGAGCAGTTTCCCGAAGATGTCAAACTCATGCTCACGGATTGTTCTTTTAAGGACCCCGTGGCATATGTGGAGAAAGCTGATGCGCTCATGGCATCCAAATCAAAAAGAAACAGTTCGATCAACAAGGTCTCGGCATCAGCGGGCAGCCCGCAGCGACACCAAAATGGCGCTGCGTCTCCCGCCATTTCTCCAAAAGCCCGCCAAAAGGATCCGCACAAGCGCGGCTGGTGTCATTACCATCTACGATGGGGTGGAGAAGCCCGCAACTGCCGCTCACCTTGCACCTTCTCGGGAAATGCCTCGGCCGATCGTACATAGAGGCGGTCGCGATTGGCCAGAACCGAAGCCTCTACGTCCGAGATCGATTCACGGACACGGAATTTTTGGTTGACACGGGAGCCATAGTCAGCATCGTGCCGCCAACCAACCTCGAAACCCGATCGGGTAAGAAAGGGCCTACCCTCATCGCGGTTAACGGCAGCCCCATCCGCACGTACGGTACGCAGACAATGTCTCTGGCTTTCGGCACCCGCACGTACGAATGGCCATTCATCATTGCGGAAGTCGGTCAGGCGATCCTGGGCGCAGATTTCCTCTGGGCCTTTTCACTAATCCCCGATGTCCGCAGTAACGGCCTCCGACCCTCCGCCAGCAGCGATGAGCCCGCCGCTCCACTGGCCGCCACCCCGCCCAGCCCGACTGTCCAGGCCGTCGTCGCGGCCCCCGACCCGTATGCTGCGGTCCTGGCGGAGTTTCCGGAGCTGCTCGTTCAGCGGTTCGATGCTCCTTCTGCCCGGCACGGCGTGGTCCACCACATCCGCACCGAGGGACCCCCCGTCTTCGCTCGGGCCAGGAGGTTACCGCCCGACAAACTGGAGGTGGCGCGGGCAGAATTCCAGAAGATGGAACAAATGGGCATTGTCCGTCGGTCCGACAGCCTGTGGGCCTCTCCGTTGCATATGGTCTCCAAAGCATCTGCGGGGTGGAGACCATGCGGCAATTACCGGCGCCTCAATGCCATCACCACGGCAGACCGCTAACCCATACCGCACCTCCAAGACTTCTCGTCTGGGCTTGAAGGTGCCGTGGTTTTCTCCAAAATCGATTTGGTGCGGGGCTACCACCAGATCCCTGTGCGCCCGGAGGACATACCAAAGACTGCCACGATCACTCCGTTCGGGTTGTTCGAATGGTTGCGTATGCCTTTCGGTTTAAAGAACGCGGCACAGGCCTTCCAGCGACTCATAGACCGTGTTGGTCGAGATTTGCCTTTTGTGTTCATTTATTTAGATGATATCCTGGTCGCCAGCCGCTCGGAGCAGGAACACCTAGCCCATTTGCGGACCGTGTTCCGGCGGCTCCAAGACCACGGGCTAATCATCCAACCCTCCAAGTGTCAATTTGGCCTCCATTCTATTGATTAGTTAGGACACCGAATCACCCCCACTGGCGCCACCCCTTTACCCGAGAAGGTGGAGGCTATCCGTGCATTCCCGCGGCCCACCACAGTGAAGGGGTTGCAGGAGATCGTGGGCATGGTGAACTTCTACCATAGGTTCATCCCGGCAGCGGCACGGGTCATGCGTCCGCTCTTCCAGTGTCTCGCGGGCAAACCTGTGGAGTTAGAATGGTCCGCGGCCACTGAGACGGGCTTTGAGGCAGCTAAAGCGGCTCTGGCTGACGCCACCATGGTCGTCCACCCGAGCGCCTCCGCCCCCACGGCCCTGACGGTCGATGCGTTGAATGTGGCGGTGGGAGGGGTTTTGGAACAGTAGGTGGGTGGCCTTTGGCAGCCCTTGGCGTTTTTCAGCCGACAGTTGAGTTCGGCTGAGCTGAAGTATAGCGCCTTTGACCGAGAGCTTCTGGCTCTCTATTTAGCTGTCCATCACTTTAGGTATTTCCTAGAAGGCCGCCCGTTTGTGGCCTTTACGGACCACAAACCGTTGACCTTTGCTTTTTCCAAATTGTCTGATCCATGGTCGGCCCGTGAGCAGCGGCACCTGGCTGCCATCTCAGAGTTTACCACCGATGTCCGTCATGTCGCGGGTAAGCTTAATGCCGTTGCTGACGCCCTGCCCCGGCCAGCCGTTTCCCCCATTTCAGCGGTGGGCTGCGAGGTGGATCTCCAGGAGCTTGCGGAGGCACAGCGCCTGGCCGACACTGCCTCAGCATACCAGTCCGCCACTTCGGGGTTGAAGTTGGCCCAGGTGGCCTGCGGGCCTGCGGGTACAAAAGTCTGGTGTGATGTTTCCCTTCCTCATCCCAGGCCGGTGGTGCCGGCCTCCCTCCAGCACCGGTTGTTTGATGCCATTCACGGGCTGGCGCACCCGTCCATCCGCTCCACCTCTGCCTTAGTGGCCGCTCGGTTTGTGTGGCATGGCCTGCGAAAGCAGGTAGCCGCTTGGGCCCGTTCCTGCGTTCCCTGCCAGACCGCTAAAGTTCACCGCCATGTTCAACCCCCGGTGCAAGAGTTTGCGGTTCCTGCGGTCCGTTTTTTCCATATTCATGTTGATTTAGTTGGGCCTTTACCTTCCTCCCGGGGCTACACTCATCTGCTCACAGTGGTTGACCGATTCACCCAGTGGCCGGAGGCTTTCCCGTTGTCCGATACCTCCACTGCCTCTTGTGCCCGGGCCCTGGCCCTCCATTGGGTGGCCCGTTTCGGTGTTCCGTCCGTCATTACCACAGACAGGGGATCCCAGTTCACCTCTGCCCTTTGGGCCACGCTGGTGGAGCTGTACGGCTCCCAGTTGCAGCAGACCACGGCGTACCACCCACAGGCTAATGGGCTCGTGGAGAGGTTTCACCGGCAACTTAAGGCGGCCCTCAGTGCGCGGATGGAAGGCCCGGACTGGGTAGACCAACTTCCCTGGATCCTTTTGGGCATCCGGACTGCTCCTAAGCAGGATCTCGGTGCTTCGTCCGCGGAGCTGGTATATGGCTCGCCACTTCGAGTGACCGGGGATTTCCTGCCGGAGTCCTCTGGTCAGCAGCCCTCGGTTCTGTTGGTTTTGGCATCACTCCGGGCGTGAGTGGGTTCCCTGGCTCCGGTTACTACTTCGCGTCATGGGTGTTTCATGGTGCATGAACCGCCTGCCTTGAAGGACTGTGAGTTTGTGTTTCTGCGTAGGGATGCCCATCGTTCCCCGTTGCAGAGGGTCTATGAAGGCCCATTCCGCGTGTTGCGTAAAGGGACGGTCACCTTCACCTTGGATGTGGGTGGCAGGAGTGAGCTCGTCTCAGTGTCCAGGCTCAAACCTGCGCACTTGGATCCGGACAGCCCTGTCCTAGTCGGCCAACCGCCTCGGCGGGGCCGTCCTCCTGCAGTTCCACCCGATCCAGGACCCCCTGCTCCTGTGGTTCCGGCAGCCCCTCTCCTTACTCGTTCTGGTCGTGAAATCCGGCTCCCTGCTAGGTTCCGTACCTTGGGTTCTGGGGGGGGGGTCATGTAGCGACCATAGAGATTAGTCCTGGGAGTCGAACCCTCAGATTGGCCAGCAAGGTCACGTGTGGGTGCGACCGTAGGGATTGGTCCAGGGAGTTGAGCCCGCTGATTGGACAGCGACGTCACGTGTGGTTTTGGCGCCCAAAACCAGTTAGTTAGGAGAGTTCCTCAAAGTGAACAGTTAGAATTAATGGTTGTCTGTAATCTCGTTCGTTACACTTTGTAATCGAATGTTGCTGTCGCAATAAACTTCTTTAACAAAGAACAAGCCTCCAGACTCGCCATACGATATTTAAGTGTAACAGCTCCAGGTAAGGTAACATTTAAGGATGTTTAAACTAGTTGCAAACTGCTGGATTCACTCTAACAAATGTGGATATACCATTCTGCTTTATTAAAAATGCATTACATTTTGAATGAAGCAAAATATTATAATTAACCATATCTCTTTTGATGCTTTTCGTTGTGTGGTGAGGATATGCACCTGGATTTGCATTTCACCATTTTGCAGCCTTTTAGTTATTCTATGCCATAATCTGCCTCCTTTGTTGCCAGGGTAGGATAGAGTGCAGAAACAAGGAACTGCAGATTCTGGTTTGCAAAATAAAACACAAAGTGCTGGAGTAACTCAATGGGTCACGCAGCATATCTGGAGAACATGGATAGACAATGTTTTGTGTTGGGACATTTCTTTAGGCTGATTATGTGGGGGCGGGGGGAGGGGGAGTGGGGGAGAGAAATGTGGAGAGGAGGGGCAGGACAAAGCCTATCCATGTTCTCCAGAGATGCTGTCTGAACTGCTGGGTTACTCCAGCACTTTGTATCTTCTAAGGTGGAGTGCTTGTCCACATTTGGACAGGTTCATGAAAATTCTCTGATAAATCTGTGCAACACATTGGTATAAATGTGAAATCCAAGTCACTGTGACTGATTAATCTTTGTGATCAGCTCTCCTCAGGGCAAGTGATGGGCAAATCACTTTGCTGGCTGCAAAAATCTGTTCTGCCACACTCTCTGAAGAATCATCGCAGTTTGCAAACGTTTTAACATCGGAACATTAACGTGATTTTGTGGAAGATAAAGTTCCCAATTTCTGAAGTAGACGCATCCTCAGGATGGGGACCATCAGAAAATGTTAGATTCTATAGAGCTAGAAGTAATGTAGCAAAACCTAAGCACGGCAGAAAAAAGAAAATGAAATTCTGGTGAAATATGACCATCAGTTAGGTACCAACTGAAGCAAAAAGATAAAGAGAACAACACTGAATAATTCTGTTGATATTTTCTCTTATCTTTTCCCATGTGTGATTTTTAGCAGCAGGCATTGGCCCAGCCTGGCCAAATTAAATGTACTTTACCTTACAACAAAAATATTGGTTGCAATGTAATACGTCATTCAAAGTAGATGTTGTGACCTATCTGAATTTTAAGGGAGGTACAGGAAGGTACCAGGAATCCTATTTTTCCACCCTGCCATTGCACTTAAAGCATTCTTTCTTTTCCTTAAAAATGGAGGATGACCTGTTCCAGTGCGATTCAGTGAGTTCTGAGGTGACTGATGTTGGATACTCAGACCTGACACAGTGGGGACAGGTAGTGTTTGAAGTCACTGTCTGCTGGTTGGTTGGTTAAGGAGGCGGTGCACTGCTTTCTCTGTTTTCTCAGGAGCGTTCATGAGCTCCCAGTGCCTTGGCTGAAGCTGCTTCTCCATTTTGATCTGTCGCAGACCAGAGATCTCCACCATCTGGTGTGCATATTAACTTTTGTTTTCAAATGAAGTTTCGAAAAGATTTCAGAAGTGTTGCCTCTATCCCCAGAAACGTCTTGCTATGATGGAATAAGCTGTCCGTTTCAGGAATCTGTTGGATTCTTTTGCATTTGAATTACAGTTGAGTTGTAGTTAAAACCTGGATACTAGGAAAGCTGGAAGATAGATACAAAATGCTGGAGTAACTCAGCGGGACAGGCAGCATCTCTGAGGAAAAGGAATGGGTGATGTTTCGGGTTGAGACATTACCCATTCCTTCACTCCAGAGATGTTGCCTGTCCCGCTGAGATACTCCAGCATTTTGTGTCTATCTTCAATAAACCAGCATCTGCAGTTCTTTCCTACACATACTAGGAAAGCTGGTCTGAAAGAGGATGCAAGTGCAGGTTTACTAAAAATGCCACTGCATTTCCTGATTTTGCAGAGAGAACAGGTGTGGAATCCTTCATGTTCCCTAAAGTTGAAAGAGCAGGAGAATCAAGAAAAAAAGATCCATTACTCCCTGAAAGTGGGAATGCAAGCAAATAGAGTGGTAAACAAAAACAAGGCACATGGTTGTGGTTGCCTTCATTGGTCAAGGTATTGAGTGTAAGAGTCAGGAAGTCATGGTGCAGGTTTATAGGACTTTGGTTGGGCTGCATTTGGAGTATTACCTGCAGTCTGGTCACCCCATTACAAGAAGGATGTGGAGGCTTTGGAAATGATGCAGAGGAGGTTTACCAGAATGATGCCTGGATTAAAGGGTATTAGCTACAAGGTGAGGTAAGAGAGACTTGGATTACTTTCTCTGGAACGGTGGAAATTGAGGAGAGATCTAATAGAAATATATAAAACTATGAGAGGCATAGACAGGGTAGACAGTTGGAAATTGTTTCCCAAGATGGAATTATCAAATATGAGAGAGCATAGCTTTAAGGTGAAAGGGACAAAGGTTGAAGAAGATGACCAGAGCAAGTTTTTTACACAGAGGGTAGTTGGTGCCTGGATCGCGGTGGTGATGGATGGAGATACGTTGGTGGCATTTTACTTCTTGGGAAGACTTAAGTGGTTCAGAATGTCGAAGACACTCTCTTGAACGTCCACGGGTGTATTGCGGAGAACATATTGACTGGCTACATCACAACCTAGTTCTGCAACTCGTACGCCCAGGAATAACAGTATAACAGAGCTTTATTTGTCGTTCGGTACCGAAGTACCGAACGAAACTACATAGCAGTCATAGAAAAAAAAAAAAAAAAGAACACAAGACACATAACCCCAACACAAACGTCCATCACAGTGACTCCAAACACCCCCTCACTGTGATGGAGGCAACAAAACTTCCCCTCTCTTCCCCACGCCCACGGACAGACAGCTCGTCCCCGACCGACCCGCACAGTCCCCGCACCGGGCGCTGAAACGTCTCGCGGCCGAACCGGGCGATGAAAGGCCCGCGACCAAGCCTTGCGCAGCTAAGTCCCGCAGCCGAGCCGCACCAGCGGTGAAAAGTCCCGCAGCCGAGCCGCACCGGGCAGTGTTAAGTCCCGCAGCCGAGCTGCACCGGGCGGTGTTAAGCCCCGCAGCCGAGCTGCACCGGGCGGTGTTAAGTCCCGCAGCCGAGTTGCACCGGGCGGTGTTCAGCCCCGCAGCCGAGCTGCACCGGGTGGTGTTAAGCCCCGCAGCCGAGCTGCACCGGGCGATGTAAAGCCCCGCAGCCGAGCTGCACCGGGCGATGTAAGTCCAGCGGCCAAGCCGCACCGGGATGTAAAGTCCAGCGGCCAAGCCGCACCGGGATGTAAAGTCCAGCGGCCAAGCCGCACCGGGATGTAAAGTCCAGCGGCCGAGCCGCACCGGGGGGTGTTAGGCCCCGCAGCCGAGCCGCACCCCGCGCCGTGAGGAAGAGAAAAGTCGTGTCCCCCCCCCCCACACCCACCCCCCACACACCACCACCCCCTCCCACACATACACAACCAAAAAAATATATATAAAAATCATCCCAACACCGACACTCAACAAAAAAAAGACGGACAGATTGCTAGTCAGCCGCTGCCGTTAGGCGCCGCCACAATGAAGATGCACTCCACCCATACCATCATAGATACTGACCTCCCCACCATTGAGTATAAGAAAATAACTGCAGATGCTGGTACAAATCGAAGGTATTTATTTATTCAGTCTGAAGAAGGGTCTCGACCCGAAACGTCACCCATTCCTTCTCTCCTGAGATGCTGCCTGACCTGCTGAGTTACTCCAGCATTTTGTGAATAAATCCCCACCATTGAAGGGGTCTGGAGGAAGCACTTCAGCCATTGGGAAGAAGAAGTAGGTGCCTGAAAACTGTAACATCCAGGTTCAGGGGCAGCTTCTTTCCAACAACCATCAAGCTATTGAACAATACAAACTCCAACTAAACTCTGAACCACAAACTGCCTTGATTGTACAAGGGGCTTGGGGGCATTGTTTTAGTCTTTGAAATCTATTGTTTGTTTGTCTATTTTTAAAAAGCTTGCTGATGAGAGACGTCAATGCGGTTCCAATCTATGCTGTAAGAGGTTTTATGAACCCACTCAAGAACCAAGGGGAACAGAAGGGTTTCCTGCAGACCGGAGATTTAAATCGATCTGGATTTGTCTCCCTATCCGTTTACCATCAGATCAGCCACTGGTAGATCCTCTTTCACCCGCAGACTCCTACACTTCACAATCATCAATAGTTCTAACCAATTTCGGAAATCCTCCCAAATCAATCAGATCTCCTCCACCCTGTCCTCCCACCACCCGCCCACTGCAAATTGAAATCTGTATTATTAAAGCAACAATTGATATGTGGACAGCAGAATTGCATTTTTGTTGATGGAACGAAATCTAACATTGCATCTGACATTAAGATCAGTTGACATGGAAACATACAATGCATTCAGAAAGTATTCAGACCCCTTCACTTTTTCCACATTTTGCTACGTTACAGCCTTATTTTAAAATTGATTAAATTCTTTTTTTTTTATCATCAATCTACACACAACACCTCATAATAAAAAAGCGAAAACAGGTGTTTAGAATTTTTTGTGAAGTAATTAAAAAGAAATAACTGAATAACAAAAGGCAAATCAAAACATGAGAAATTACCACATAATCAGCAAAGAAGATGAATATTGAAGTTCGTATATGCTAAAAATTCTAAAAACACCATCTAATTTCAAAGCTTAAATATTGCATTGATGTTCTCCTGGGTATGCCAGCTGAAATCTGGTCTTGAATATTTTATTGGTGCTAGTTCCTTCTCATATCCGAGAGTGTTTTCTGAAAGTTTGACGTGAAATCTGCTCATATGGACAGGAAAATACCTGAGGAAAATAGAAATAAACATGATTCAACTTTAAAGAAAGGTTAATGCAGAGCAGTGTAGTCTAGCTGGGACAAACTCACTGTAGATTTTAACTACCTGGCTAGATAGCATGCTTCTAAGTGTGAGAAACATGTCACTAGTGGAAAGGGAAATTATGCGTGACTAAGATAGAAAATTCAGATAGAATGAATCATTGAAATAGAATGTGACAATGGGGAAAAGAGCAAAAACAAAGTGTGAGGCCCAGTGTTGTTCAGCCATTCCAACACAGTACTATCCTCACTCAAAGATTAGCAACCTCTGTGAAGCAAAACAAAATACAGCAATGTTCAGGGAGACACAGGGAAAATTACTCCAACATAATGCAAAACCTTAAAAATATATTACTCGTAATTTAATAATAAACCAATTTATGTAATCATCCTCCCTCCCTGCTTCAATGCCCTCCTCAATTAAGAAATTGTCAAGGCGTATTTGATATACTTGACAATACAATGACAGTTATGGGAAGAAATTCTACCAGAATATTATGTGATGGAGAGTACGTTTCTTGTAAGTAAATGTGATAAAACAATACTGTGTGGGTAGAGGAGCTTACTTGTCTTGATCTTTTTGGAGTTTCCATTGCACTCCCTACCTTACCAATACTACCAATCTGTTAATCTTTTGTTAATTGACTCAATGTTTTGGCTTATCTGGGGCAGCTGACCACTGAAGAACCCAACTGTTGAAAGTCAATCAGAGGTTCGTGTTTACCTGGAAGTAAGGCAGCTTCTGATGGGTGGGAAATGCCTGCCCCATATTCAGTGACCGGGGTCTCTCCATTCTATTGGATCAGAAAAAGAGGTGAATCAGGTGCTTGATACTTTTCACCATTATTTATTTGATCTATTGCCACTTTTAGTGCTACATTGATATTGTGAGACCTCGTAACTCTCCAAATAATGGATAAATATCCTCCCCAGTTTTCCCGTAGGGTTCAGTTTCTGAGAACTGTTCATAAGCTGAACGGTTTGCAAATCGGAAATCCAGCCACAATGCAAGTTCCCACATGGCAAAAGATGCCTGCGGCCATGCAGCAATACAACTGGCAAATCCATCCCACCAGTCTCCAAAATGCCTGTTCATACACACAGGCAGTGCATCAGTCAGATGTTTGTAAGCTGAGGAGAACCTGTAGTCTTGTGCTTTACATTGTTTATGGTCAAATCTCAGGTAACATTCAGTGAGGTCAGGATATTCTGGAGGACTAGCTCTTTAAGGATTGTTAACCTTTGGTTATCAGATTGCAGTGAATGCTTTACACATAATGTATCTCTAATGAGTAATTATTCATGAATCTAGGCCATCGATTCAGAGATCAGTTATGAGCTGTCTTGGTATTTCTGCTGAAGTACACTCCAAATGTGGTATTCACAGAAAATCTTGGTAAAGGACTTTATGAGAAAATATAAGTAAATTGGGTATGCGTTCATTTTGTGGCATCCTCAGCTCTTTTGCACAACAAATTAACAGAATTGCAACTGAAGGAATAGCTTAAGAACTCTTTCATGGATACTAGGAGTTAAATGTTTCATCTAAAAATCCTGTTTATATCAATTGTTCAATAAAAAAATCAATTTTGCTATCACGTTATGCTCAGCTTTTCTGCCAATTGATATAAACAGGATTTTTGGATGAAACATTTAACTCCCATGAAAGAGTTCTTAAGCTATTCCTTCAGTTGCAATTCTGTTAATTTGTTGTACAAAAGAGCTGAGGATGCCACAAAATGAGAGCATACGCACTTTACTTCTATTTTCTGCTATTTAGTGTCATTAAATTCAAGTGGGGACTTTTTAAATAATGTGCAGTTTATCATAGAGTCATAGCGTGATAGTGTGGAAACAGGCCCTTCGGCCCAACTTGCCCACACCGCCAACAATGTCCCAGCTACACTAGTCCCACTTGCCTGCGCTTGGTCCATACCCCTCCAAACTTGTCCTATCCATGTACCTGTGCAACTGTCTCTTAAACGATGGGATAGTCCCAGCCTCAACTACCTCCTCTGGCAGCTCATTCCATACACCCACCACCCACTGTATGAAAAAGTTACCCCTCGGATTCCTATTAAATCTTTTCCCCTTCACCTTGAACCCATGTCCTCTGGTCCTCGATTCCCCTACTCTGGGCAAGAGACTCTGTGCATCTACATACATACAGCAATCGCTGGTCGGCATAGACTCGGTGAGCCGAAGGGCCTGTTTCCACACTGCATCTCTGAACTAAACTAAACAGAGCTACACTCTTCTCTCCTCTCCTTTCAGACAGAAGATAAAAAGGACTGAAAATAAATACCACCAGATTCAGGAACACCCTCTTCCCCGCTGTTATCAGACTACTGAACAGTCCTCTCTTAAACTAAGGGCATTGTCTACTTCATTGGGTCCCAATCTACTTCATTGTGACCTTTGTACTTTCTTTTATCTAGATTTTCTCTGTAGCTGTACACTGTGTTATATTTTCTGCTCTCTGGTTATTTCTCTTTGAACTGCTTTTTGTATTTGTGTATGGCTTGAATATACTCATAAATAGTATGATTTTACAAGATTACATGCAAAGATTTTCACCGTATCTCAGTACATGTAGCAAAAAAAAGTCCCAATCCCAATGCCAATACCATGGGAAGGACTAAAGCCTTTGCCTGTGGTCACCCACAGGATAAACCACCTGGATATCATTCTGAAGCTGTACTTTGCTGAGACATTACCTTGCTGTTATGTATGATACAGAGCCACCAGTCAAAGATCAACTTTATACCTAAAACTGCCCACTTTCACCTTTGTATTCTACCTTTCTTTGAGATAATTACTGCTAAGACATTGTTGCTTTGGTTTCCTCGGAATATGATTCATCACATTTCCCTTGGCCAGTTTCCTACGTACTCTGTGTTAACTGGACCTCAAACTGGCTTTAATCATTTCTACATTGGCAATTGTGTTTTCAGCTGCCTTGGCACCAAATTCTGGAATTCCATCCTTAAATTTCTTCAGCTCTTATCATAAGTCCCTCAAGATATTTCTTTTAAACCCCCGTCATTGATCAAGCCTTTGTGTATCTGAGACTTTCTCTCAATTTTTTATAATTTCTTTTCAATAATAGCCCTCTTGTAAGCTTTAGAACATTTTATTGCACTGGAGAAACAATAAATACAAGTTGCTGCTGCTGTTTTATTGCATCAGTTAGTAATCCAGAGACTAAATCCCAGGATTGAATACCAATTCCATTCCTCTGGCAGGTGAACTAAACTGAGCAAAAGGGTTCCACGACCTAATCCCCAGCCAATGAACAGTCACTTGAAAGCAGGCAGTGTTACAGAAGAAGTGTTTCAAATGGCCTCTGCTTGGCTGAGAAGCAGTATTAGCCAAAGCTCTCTACTATATTGCTTAAGTAAGAATCAAAAGACCTCACATTTAGGTTTCAAAACACATATTGCAGAGTAGTTTTCTCATCTTCCGAGCTCTACTTGCATTTATTAGCTTGAAAATGCGTGTTTAGCAAGATATATCTAGAATCTATTTTGCATATATCTTTATACAGCAAGTTCATTAGATCGGACAGCATTTTTAGTTGGTAGGGCGACTAGAAACATGACAGGAAGTGAGGGAAGTCTAATGGTTTAAATTGCATTTGTTTCAATCCAAGAGATCTGACCAGTTAGGCAGATGAGCTCATGGCATGGATAAGAACTAGGAGTAGAATATCTTATATAGAATTGATATATCCCGGCTAAATTATAGCAAAATTATACAGAAACAAAGTTGAGGGAGGAACAAAACTGACAGCTAAATATTTTGTGTTTCAGGAGGGATAGAGGTGGATGTAAGAGAAGAGGAAGGTTGTATTATTGATTCGGGAGAACATCATGTTGGATCGCCCAATGAGGTTATATGAGCCGAACAGAGAAATAAGAAGGGGGTGATCACTTTGATGTGATTGTAACATAGGCCCTTGAGTAGTCAGTGGAATTTAGAGAACGAAATATGTTGAGAGATAACGGATAGCAGCAAGAATAATTTGTTTGTATTAATGTAGGATCTTAACTTTCCAAATATGTTCTGGGATTGTCATGGTCTTTAGGGCCTGGATGTTAAGTGTACTTGGGAAAGCTTTCTCAATCAACATGTAAATGGCCCAACTGCAGGAGAAGCAAAATTCAATCCCCTTTTGGGAAGTAAGGCACGACAGGTGAGCGAAATGTTAGTGGGGGAGCATTTTAGGACCAATTACCATAATACTAACAGTTTTAAAGTAATTATGGAAAAGGATAGGACTGGTCCAAAAGTTGAAATCTTAAATTGTAGCAAGGCTGATTTTGATAGTTTGAGATAGGAACATTCAGAAGATTAATTGGGCGAATTGTTTCTAGGTGAACAAACATATAGTTAGTGAGAGGGGTACAAGGGATCTTGGAGTGTACTTAAGAGGGAAATGAGGAGGGTAAAAAGGGGACATGAGAGAGCTTTGGCAGATAAGATAAAGGAGAAACTGAAGAGATTCTGGAAGTATATGAAGGGAAAGAGAGTAACTAGGCAGAAGATAGGGCCCCTTAAAGATCAACAAGGTCATTTATGTTAGGATGTACAAAAATGGACGAGGTGTAAAATGAATATCTCTCATTTATATTTACTGTAGAGAATGAAATGAATTTGAGGGAACTCGGGGAAGTTAATCGTGATGCCTTGAAGAGGCATTATAATGGAAGAGGTGCTGGTAGTTTTTAAATGCCTTAAGTTAGACTTGATCAAGTGCATCTGAAGACATTGTGAAAAGCTTTGCAAAAAATTGTGGGACTACTGACGGAGATATTTGTGTCATTGATCACCACAGCGATATCCTGAAAGACTGGTAGTTGGCTAATGTTGTGTCTCTACTTAGGAAAGGCTGCAAAGAAAAGCTTGGCAACTACAGACAATGGTGAGCTTTATGTCAGTGGCACGGTACAGGAGGAACTTCTGAGAAATGGGACTCAGAATGATTTGGAACGGCAAGGGCTGGTTAGAGACAGTCAGCATGGCTCTGTGCATGGGAATCATGTTTCAACAATTTAATTAAGTTTTTTGAAGAGTTTACCATGAACATTGATGCGGGGAGCGTAGTAGACTTTGTCTGCCTGGCCTTTATCAACCCCTGTGACAAAGCACTGCAGACAGACTGGTTATGCTGGAGGGTTAGAGCACATGGGATCCAGAACAAGCTAGACAACTGAATATAAAACTGGTCAGAAGGTAGGAGACAGAGAAGAAGAGGATTTTGTTTTAAACTGGAGACTTGTAACAAATGATGAAATGCATGGATTGGAGCTGGGTCTACTGTTGTTGATCATTAATGTTGATGATTTGGATATGAATGTAGGTGACATGGTTAGTAAGCTTGCAGATGACACTAAAATGTATGCTATAATGGAAGGTGAAGACGGTTATCTACAAGATGATGCAAATTGTGAAGCTAGAGGAAAAATGTGGGTGGAAGGGAAATGGGAGAGGAGAACTAAGTATGAGTCAAGATGGGGCACAGAGGAGGGGGGAGGGTGGGAGAAGGGGAGGGGAGAATATGGGGAAAGAAGAGAGAGGGGGAGGGTTTAGTAGTCATCTAAAGTTGGAGAATTCAATGTTCACACCTTTGGGTTGTAACCTGAATATGAGGAGTAGTTCCTCCATTCTGCTTGTGGCCTCACTCTGGCAATTGAGAAGCCCTAGGACAGAAAGGTTAGTATGGGACTGGGAGGAAAAAATTTCAATGCTTAGTTACTGGGAGATTCAGCGGGCCTTAGTGGACCGAGCTCAAGTGTTCGGCAAAATGAGTCCATGCTTGGTTCTGTCACTATACAGGAGGCCGCATCAGGTACACCAGATACAGTAGATGAGGTTAGACGAAGTGCACGTGAATCTAATATAGTTGGAAATGGATTGAAGAATGGGTGTCAGATACAGGATAACAAAACCACGTGAAATGGTTAATGTGACACAGAAGTGGTGCACATATTTTAAATGTTAAGGAGCAGACACACCTTGTCAAAACCAGAGATTTTCAGGGGAAACTGACACAGAAGAAAGCCATAGAATTTGGACTGAGGTAGTTGGGCACACTAATAAGATACTAATAATCTTATAATCAGTTGCCCAATCAATCTTTCACGCATTGAAATTCCACCAACATTTCATTTTCTTTTCATTTTCAGAGTATTGCAGGAGCTTATGTCAGAGTAATGGCTCTATGTTAAATTGCAGATTTTAGCATAATATATATTTTCTTATCAAGCATTGCTAGTTAACATTTCAAATGTATTTAACTTCAGCTTTACCTAATGAATATGGAAAGTCCTATAATGCAATAGGACCAAGTTTTTAAGAAAGAGTTGTCCACCTTTCCTGCAAGACCTGGAGCCGTTAAGTGGTCATGAACATTGTATGCTGATTCAACAATGATTGTAGATAATTCCATTATTTTTTTTAACAGGGGACAGAATGGATATTGGTGCGATCAGGGTATATTTGCAGAATCATAAGTGAAGGGTGAAATCCTATTTCTGACTAATAATCTTTCAATTTTAGTGTCTGTAAAATTTGCAAGGCTTCTGATTTTCCTAGAGCACAGTCTTGCCAAATTACTCCTATGGTGTTGTTGAAACCCTCTTGAGTATTTATAGCCTTGTAATGCATGCCTGCTTATTGTACTCTACATGTAATATGTGGAGACTGGGTAATTCCTAATATCAGTGAACATCTAAGCCGCATATAATTTCCCGTCAAATTGCATGCTGCCATATCAATCTCATAAAATGGTAGCACTTGAGCGCAGGAACTCACAGTATATCACTATCAAAAACAGCATATTAAAGGAATAAATCAGCTCATAGTAAGAAATCATTATTTTCAAACATTTCTGGGAACATCACATTCTGGAATATGTCTGAGAAATAATATATCTTAGCATTGATTCTTAGCTTCATAGTTTAGCATTTAGAGATACAGCATTGAAACAGGCCCTTCAGCCCACCAAGTCCATGCCATTTATCGATCACTCCTGCCCCGCAGAGTTACTGTAGCATTTTGTGTCTATTGTCAGTGTAAACCAGAATCTGCAGTGTCTTCCTACATATTAGTTATATGTTATCCAACTTTCTCATCCACTCCCTACATATTAAAAGCAATTTATAGAGCCTTGTTTACCTTTGGTGGAATTCTTTGAAGCAGTAAATAGCAGGACAGACAAAGGAGACTCAGTTGTTTACATAGATTTTCAGAAAGCCTTTGAGAAGGTGCCACACGTGAGGCTGCTAGGGAAGATGAGAGTCCACGGTATCAAAGGGCAGATACTAGCATGGATAGCAGGTTGGCTGGATGGCAGAAGACAAAGAGCAGCAATAAAGGAGGCTTTTTCTAGTTGGGTGCCAGTGACTAGTGGGGTTCTGCAGGGGTCGGTGCTGGGGCCGCTACTCTTCACGTTGTACATTAATGATTTGGAAGAGGAATAAAGGCTTTGTGGCCAAGTTTCAAGGCTTCAAGGTTTCAAGGTCAGTTTATTGCCAGTTATTGTACAGTGAAATTTGAGTTACCATACAGCCATACTAAGTAAAAAGCAACAAGACACACAACCATGTAAAACAAAAAGTTAACATAAACATCCCGCAATAAAGTTCAATCATCTTCCTCTTGTTCTCCGGCGGTCAGGGCAGTCAAACCATCCGCAGTCCCCGCAGCCGACTATCAAAACCCCTGCAGCCGATGATCAAAGCCCCCGTCGGGGTGATCGAAACTCCCGCGTCGGGGCAGTTGAAACTCTCTCTGCGGCATGGAACTCCCGAGTTGGCCTCTTCTTACCAGTTTTCGGATGACACAAAAATAGGCGGAAGGGCAGGTAGTGTAGAGAAAGCAGGGAGTATGCAGAAGGACTTGGACAGGTTGGGAGAGTGCGCAGAGAAGTGTAGCAAAGTGTGCAGTCATGCATTTTGGTAGTAGGAAGAAAGGCATAGACTATTTTCTAAATGGGGAGAGATCCAGAAATCCGAGGTGCAAAGGGACTTGGGAGTGTTGGTGCAGGATTTCCAAAATGTTAATCTGCAAGTCGAATCAGTAGTAAAGAAAGCAAACTCAATTCTAGCATTTATTTCACGGAGGCTTGTATCCAAAATCAGGGATGTAATGCTGAGGCTCTATAAAGTGCTGGTAAGGCTGCATTTGGAATATTGTGACCATATCTGAGAAAGGATGTGCTGGCTCTGGAGAGGGTCCAGAGGAGGTTTACAACAATGATCCAAGAAATGAGTAGGTTAACCTATGATGAGTGTTTATCAGCACTGGGCCTGTACTCGCTGGAGTTTAGAAGAATGAGGGGGGACCTCATTGAAACATACAGAATAGTGAATGACTTGGATAGAGTGGATGTGGAGAGGATGCTTCTACTAGTGAGAGAGTCTAGAACTAGAGGTTATAGCCTCAGAATTAAAGGATGGTCTTTTACGAAGGAGATGAGGGGAAATTTCTTTAGTCAGAGGGTGGTGAATCTGTGGAATTCTTTGCCACAGAAGGCTGTGGAGGCCAAATCAGTTGATATTTTTAAGGCATAAATAGATAACTTCTTGATTAGTATAGGTGTCAGAGGTTATGGGGAGAAGGCAAGAGAATGGGGTTAGGAAAGAGAGATAGATCAGCCATGTTTGAATGGCGGAGTGGACTTGATGGGCTGAATGGCCTAATTCTACTCCTATCACTTATGACCATGACCTTATAACCTACAACCCCGCATGTGCAAGGAAACTGTGGCACCTGGAGGAAACCCACGTGGTCATAGGGAGAATGTATCAAACGGCACACAGACAGCCCCTGAGGTTAGGACCGAACCCAGTTCTCTGGCACTGTGAGACATTAGCTTTACCAGCTATGCCTCTGTGCCTCCCATTGTGTTTCACTGTTTTATTTTATTCCATTTGGTTGCATTGCAGTACAATATCCATTGTCCATTCAAGCTCACAATGCAATCCAAAGTGCAATAATAATGGGAAGATTATGGTTCTGAACAACAACTCAAAAGGTTGCAAGTTCAAATCCATTAAAGCAAACTTTGAACTGACATTGAATAAATGTGTTGAGCTCGGAGTGTTTCTGTATCTGTATATGGTATATTATAACTGGATAAGGGAATTGTGTACTAAACCTACTTTGGGACAATAACCATAACTGGTGTAGTCAGTTAGTGTGTAACATGTACATAGTTTCAATGTGAAGGCTTCAGCCTTGTTAATAAACCATTAATATTCCTTGATATCTGCTTTTACACATCAGCACCACCTACAGATGACGTGACATTAACTTGTTTCTGGCACCAGAAAATGTCCAGGAAAAGCACTGAGCTTGCAGGGAATAAAACTGTTTTACAGATATTCCTTACAAATATTTACCAGCCGTACATACCTACCTGCGGAAAGCTCCAGTCTCACTCTGTCCGACCTGTGCAGACCTTCTTCCATGGTACCAATTGAACCGTATGATGGAGTAGCAATCAGTTTTACTTACTTCAGTGTTGTTCTTCACTGCATTAAAAATGCAGATTTGACTGTAGCACATGATGATTGCCGATGGAATTTGCACTTCAAGCTTTGGTAGTCCGAGGCCACCGTCCTTGTTTTTGACTGTAGCACATTGATTTTGGTTTCTTTGAAAGAAAAATAGTTCTTGAAAATATATGAAATTGCAGCTCAACTGGACAGAAACCCGGACATGTTATAATGCAGCTCGCAATTTGCAAGGTCACCCATTTCCCTCTCCAAATGAAAGTAATTTCAACTTCTTTATTTTAGTTATACAAATTAATTTTTCTTCACAATCTTAGCTATGAGATTTTCGGTAATTGGGCAATGTTCCTAATGGCTCCTGCCCAATAAAGGTAGCATATAATTTGACTATACAGTCCAAAAGTTATGCTAGGATTTCCAGTTTAATAGACTGGTAAGTGACGTGTCCACTATTAATGACCTCTTAGTCTAAGTAAGAGATAAAAGAATCAAATCAGTTCATGGCCACGTGAAAAAGAAAGCAATGCAGGGAAATAAGAGGGGAGCAATAGGACTCACGGGTTGCTCTGCTGTGAGCTAACATGGACCTAATGGGTTGATTGGACGTTTTCCAAAGTAATAGGAAGTAGGGAAGCTGCTCCTATTTTCAAAAGCACATTTTGACTGAATGAAACCAGATCAAGCTTGGCTAAGATAACCCCTTAGGTTGAACAACTTGCTAATGATGATTGAAGCTTGCACAGCAAGAGAAAACATAATTGGATGTCAAATAGCCGCAGATACTTAAGGACTATAGACCAGCGAGAGTTAATATCTTCAAGAGAAAAGGCAAGTAAATCGGAAGGAATACGTATATGAACAAATATTGCAAACTGATGTGATAAACAATTGACCCAGATATTTCATTAATCACAGTTCTTGCTCAAATAGTTTCTGTTTTCATTATAACATTTACCTCCATATTAATAGAGCTTTCATTTTTTTTAATGGAGACAACTCCAGGCAGAATGTTGAGGAACAAAGCCCACATTAAACCAAATTTCATTTTGTTCTGTCAAATGTAGCCTTTCCGCACAAATGCCTATATGTGATATCTTCATTAACATTCAAAATATTTACATTAATATGCAATAATTGAATGAACTACAAGTCCAGGAGGCAAAACAACATTCAGCTCTGATATACTTGCAATTAAAGAGCCCAGCGAAAGAAACGAATGCTAGAACAAGTTCCCTTTTTAATTAAAATAATTCTCATTCGAATTTATTGCTAGCTGACGAGACAACATGCTCATAAATTCAGCTGAAATGTTGATGTGCCTTTTGATGTACCATTCCTAATATCATGGAGCAGATCTTATAGACAATAGACAATAGACAATAGACAATAGGTGTAGGAGGAGGCCATTCGGCTCTTCGAGCCAGCACCACCATTCAATGTGATCATGGCTGATCATTCTCAATCAGTACCCCGTTCCTGCCTTCTCACCATACCCCCTGACTCCGCTATCCTTAAGAGCTCTATCTAGTTCTCTCTTGAATGCATTCAGAGACTTGGCCTCCACTGCCTTCTGAGGCAGTGAATTCCACAGATTTACAACTCTCTGACTGAAAAAGTTTTTCCTACTTCCTAAATGGCCTACCCCTTATTCTTAAACTGTGGCCCCTGGTTCTGGACTTCCCCAACATTGGGAACATGTTTCCTGCCTCTAACGTGACCAACCCCTTAATAATCTTTTTTTAAATCTTTCTTCTTCTCCTTTTTCCTCTTTTTTCTAACTGGGGGGTGGGGGGGAGGGGGTTGTGGGTGGGGATATAATACAGAACAATACAAGTATAATCAAATTTAAAATGTATAATCGAATTTATAATGTAGGTACCATTGCGTACTATGAGTTCATACATGTATTTGTTTTGTTAAAATTTAAATAAAATTAATAATCTTATGTTAGAGTCATAGTGTTGTACAGCACAGAAACAGACACCTTGGTCCAACACCTCCTTGCTGACTGTGATGGCTTTTTATGCTAACCCCATTTGCGTCCATTAGGCCCCTATCCCTCTACTCCTTTCCTGTACAAATACTTGTCCAAATGCCTTTCTCTTTGATTGCCACTTCCTCGCCACAATTTCGTGTGAAAGACCTTGCCTCTCAGACCTTCAATAAATTTCTCCTCTCACATTTAACCTGTACCATCTAGTTTTAGACTCCCCCATCCGAGAAAAAAATACTCTGAACAACTACCCTATCTGTGCCCTTCAAAATATTATAAACCTCCATTTGGTCACCCCCTCAGCCTTAAAACCTCTTCACCTACCTCTGTACCTTGCTGATTATTCCAGAGTGGTCTCAAGCACAGAGTCCAGCTGGGCCCCCTCTCCTTGCACTTTTGAGGGGACCAGTACCAGGCAAGGACTGTCTCAGATAGACCTACAAAACCACTTTGGCAGCTGATAAGACCCCATCCAGACTCATGGGCTATCAAAGCTATCAGTAAGATTGTGGCCATTGAATTTCTGGGGCCTCGCCTAATCTGAACATTCAGTAAATAATAAAAACTGCACCGGTAACATTTTTCCTGAGAATTGTCTCCTCTCATACCTTTAGACACTGACCTTTGCTAGTGGAAGGATTAAACGGGTATTCATGCAGCCAGCGTTTTTCTAAGCCTGTCGTCTTGGAGACATGCAGAGGATTGTGGCAAATGTTGGGCTCCACCACAATTTCACCAAAGCACCATAATGGCAACCATGGCCTTAGCGCTGGGCAGAGTCCCACTGTTAACGTGAGCCCACACTAATGCTGGGTATCCTCAACTTTAATGAGTACCTGAGTGCTAGTATCATGGTGAAAGATCTGCCCCTCATGTCCAAGCCTAATACTTGTGGGAATAGAGGACTCACACATGTCATATTAGTGCTAGGAGGATTAAAAGGCAACTACAAGAAAAGAGAAGAAGTGATAAGAAACAGTTATTAGGTGATTGCAAAGTTTTTTTGTATTTCATGTAGGATCTGTGTTCAATGCATTAACTTTGTGACACTTTTCACTTCCCTTTACTGTAATTTTGTGAAACTTTTAAGCCCCTGTCCCACTTAGGCAATTTTTTAGACAACTACAGGTGATTAGGCTGTTGCCACACGGTTGCCGGGTTGTCGCCTGTATTTTCGGGAATAGTCTCCAAAGAGTCGTAGCGTTTTTCTAGTCGCCGCTAGATTTTGAAATGTTTCAACATTTTCAGCGACTGTTGATTTGACGCCAATAATCGTAGCTTGATATCTCCTAACATAGATGCTGTCGTATGTTGTCGCCAGGTTGTCGCCTGGTGATGTAGGCTGTCACCGGTGCTGACTTCGGTGAATTCCATTGGCGACTACCTACATCAACCTATGTCAACCGGCGACAGGTACCGGCATCAAAACCGGAGGCCAAACTGACATGAATTGTCTTCAGTTGTCACTGACAAGGTCGTAGCTTGTCATGGGTGGACGTAGATTGACTTCAGTTATCATATCATATCATATCATATCATATATATACAACCGGAAACAGGCCTTTTCGGCCCTCCAAGTCCGTGCCGCCCAGTGATCCCCGTACATTAACACTATCCTACACCCACTAGGGACAATTTTTTACATTTACCCAGAAAAATTAACCTACATACCTGTATGTCTTTGTAGCCTGTGTGGTCGTAGGTTGTCGTAGGTGCAGTCGTAGGTGGGCGTCCTAAGTCGCGACGACTAGGTCAGTAGCTTGCCGTAGCTTGACGTCGACTAGGTGGTAGATTGTGGTACCTTGGGGGGGTGGGGGTCCAGTCTCTGGTTTTTCAGCGACCTACTACGACTAAGACAGTCGCCGGCAGTCGTCTAAAAAAATCCCCTGTGGGACAGGCCCTTTATGTACATGGATGATATTACCATAGAAACTTACACAATAGAAAGAAAACTCTTCGCTCTTTGAGGCTGTGCCAGCTGTTCACTCAAGCAGGGTTAGACACAGGTTAACAGTTTATTGACAGCGCTTAGTTATCCTTCATGGTTATTTTTAATAGGTCTTGTGGGCAATCTCATTTTTCACTTGCTGTTGAAATGGCTCTTTGCAATAAGTTGGTTGCACAGACTGATGTGGCCTGGTGTTTATAATCCTTTTCATGCAAAAACAATCTTTTCAATAACAACTTTTTAAAACAAGGGCAGGTCAGTGACGAAGCTGGTAGAGCTGCTGCCTCAGAGCGCCAGAGAACCGGATGCGATCCTAACCCCGGGTGCTGTCTGTGTGGAGTTTGTATTCCAGTGAGTACATGGGCTTTCTCCCGTTGTCTCCCACATTCCAAAGACGTGCAAGCTTGTAGGTTAATTAGCCTATGTAAATTAACCCTAGTTTGTAGGGAATGGATGCGTAACTGGATTAAGATAGAATTAGTGGGTACTGTCGATCGAAGGACAGCGTAAACTCAGTGGGCCGAAGGGACTGTTGCCATGCTGTGTCTCTAAACTAAATGTAATCTTCTAAAGTAATCTTCTAAATGTAATCTTCAAAAAGGGGCGTGGCTGTGTTCTGCAGCTGCGGCTCACCGGCAGTCTCTCTGTCTTTTTTTTTTGTTTTTTTGTCTATTGTCATCGTTTAATGTACGTTTTGTTCTATTTTTAACTCTGTGTATGTGGGGGGTGGTGGGGGGGTTGGGGGAAACCTTTATTCTAATCTCTTCCTCAACGGAGATGCGACCTTTACCGTGTCGTGTCTCCGTTCGCGCTACGGCCTAACATCGTGGAGTCGGCGGCCTCCAGCTGGGATCGACCTTGAAGACTCCGGTCGCAGGGCCTGGACTTACCATCTCGGAGGCTTCAGCCGTGGGCCCTGCAGACCGCAACATCGGGAGTTTGCAGGTCCCTGGCTGGCGACCGGCTTTCGGGAGCTCCAGCCGTAGCGGCTTCGACCGCCCCGAAGCGCGAGGTACGATCGACCCGCTCGCAGGCCCTTCATCACCCTGCGTGGCTCGGCCGCAGCACTTTCCATTGCCCGGTGGGGGCTCAGGACTTTCATCGGCCTGCTCGGCTCGGCCCTGGGACTTTCCATCGCCCAGTGGGGGCTCAGGACTTTCATCGGCCTGCTCGGCTCGGCCCTGGGACTTTCCATCGCCCGGTGGGGGCTTCAAAAAGTTGGGAGCCTCGATCACCTCGTGGCACCACGGGAGAAGAATGAGGAGGAGATAAGACTTTTCTTTGCCTTCCATCACAGTGAGGGTGTGCCTGGAGCAATCGCTGTGATGGCTGTTTGTGTAAAAATTGTATCTGTGTGTCCTGTGCTTTTTGTTGTCTCCTGCCGGACCCTGACGTGAGAGGACGCTGGCGTTGTTTATTCGCCGCTTTTCCGTTAGGATAGTTTGTCTGTTTGTTTTTATGTTGATTGTTTTTGTAAAGCGCTTTGAGCACCCGATAAGGCGCTATATAAAATAAATGATTATTATTATTATTATTATAAAGGAATAACATTTTCAACCCCACACCTTAAATTCTTGCTTTAGTTTTAAATTAGTGACCTGATAAGAAATGAATCTGAGGCATTTCAAGATAACTTTCTTTAAAAATTGAAGGATTGATTACACCCTAGATTAATTATTTAGTAAATCGGTTGGGTTTTATCGAAGGAATTTTAAAGTTGACTGCCTAGTAGGCTTGATAGAAGGATGGACTCACAGAGACAGAGTGGTTATTGAGCAGGATACCAAAGGAGAGGTAAACACACTGCACTTGGTCGATATGGTCAGGTTAAGGCAACGTTTCACTTTGACAGCAAAACAGAATAAGAGGAACTATTCTAAAGTGAAGGATGATTCTACACACGAGACCAATGAGAGACAGGCATGATGGTCACCATGCAGGCTTTCAGTAGATGATTAACCTTTCAGTATTCTGCTGTCGGAAATTGTGGCCGAACCAAGCTAATCAAGGATAAACAAAGCTCTAACTTAGATCAGATCTATTTTAAATTTAGTAAAAACAATTATTTAAATAGAAAGGTCGAAAACTGTGTTTAATTCTTATCTCTGGATAAACTAAACACTAAATATTTTACACCAAATAAACCGTCATATGTACAACTGATATATGCACTTCAATGCAAATATGAAAGAGGTCCAGATACTAGATGTAATCAATCTGCATGGATTAATAGGTGTATATAAACCAGAAGGATGGAAGAAAACCATCAGATCCATCAATGTTTTTTCTTTTGCGTTTGATGAAGATATGTGTTGTGATCTTCACTGCTCCCATTAGAAGCAGCTAAGAATTGAAAGCCCAGAATGTGGACTTAACTATTTTATTCATTGCTTTTATTCCTACCTCACGGACTGAAAGGTAGTAGTTAGATAATGGATGAATACATTCTTCAAGGGCAATAAACATTGTATTCTCTATTAGGGTTCATTTGCAATATCAAACCAAACACAATGAAGATAGACACAAAAGACTGGAATAACTCAGCGGGACAGGCAGCATCTCTGGAGAAAAAGAATGGGTGACGTTTCGGTTCGAGACCCTTCTTCAGACTTCAGAGTCTGAGTCAATCTTCGGTTTAAACCAGCATCTGCAGTTCCTTCTTTCACAAACACAATGAGGTTTGTGCTGATGCCACTGATAACATTGTACCCAATGGCACAAATGTAAAGGAACTCAAAGCTCAATCTGAATAAGTTTGCCAATTCTTTGGAAAACTATTCTTATCTACAAGGATATTTAACATCAAGAAAAGGGCCAGAGTCTCATGGATCTTTTACTCTTCACTGTTCACTGTTCACGGTGCTGGCTCGAAGGGCCAAATGGCCTCCTCCTGCACCTATTTTCTATATTTTCTATGTTTCATTCCAGGCACCGCTACAGTTTGCTCACGGGAAACCAGCTGTAGCTTTTTAATCTCCTTCTTTCCAGCACATTACTTGTATCTTTATTTTTTGCTGGGTATATTATATTTGCCGATATTCTTCTGAAATTCTTTTGGCAGTGCCTATTGAAGGGAGAAACTATGCTGAGGCTTGAGTACATGAAAGGTATATAAATGTTCTATTTCGACTTGAGGTATCACAGTTAGATTAAAGCACCTCCAGGCATTATCTCTTGCAGCATTTGCTATTGCATTTGCCTGGCAGAGGAGGAAATTGTGTTTCAAATCTGCACAAAACAAATATGAAACCAACAGAACAAATCATGATAAAAACATCACATTGCAAAGATCCGTTGCATTCCTATTTGGCCAGATTGATACAAAATTGAGTTTTTTAAATTCTTCAATTTTATACATAAATTACATAAAACAACTCTCTCTTGATTCAGTGTATTGTATTTCTGAGATGGAATGGAAGATTATGAGCATTTACAACAAAGTCGGAATGAAAAGTTTTATCAGCCTATCGTGTTGTTCAAGAATTGACTCAATCTTCTATTCTGAAATAAAATAAAAATAAGATGGAAGTACCTGGCAGATAATCAGTATCTGAAAAGGTAGAAATGCAGTTGAGAGTCCAGCATAAATATCAATCAGAAATGAAGTCAGAAAATGATGAAACACTTGCAGATGAGGCAACGTTTATTAAGATAGAAGTAAAGAATTGGTGTTTAAGATCAATTACCCTCTCATCAGAACTGGTAAGGTTGGAAAACAAGTAAGTTTTAGGCTGCAGATAAGAGGAGAAGAACCACCAGGTTCAAGATCTGTAACTTTCCTACAACTATCAGGATCTTGAACCAGCTTAAACAATGTACACAACGTTTCTGAGCCTTTTTCTCTGATAAGGAGTCCTTGCCTCACAGTATTGACCCCCTTCTCATATCATATCATATCATATATATACAGCCGGAAACAGGCCTTTTCGGCCCCCCAAGTCCGTGCCGCCCAGCGATCCCCGTACATTAACACTATCCTACACCCACTAGGGACAATTTTTACATTTACCCAGCCAATTAACCTACATACCTGTACGTCTTTGGAGTGTGGGAGGAAACCGAAGATCTCGGAGAAAACCCACGCAGGTCACAGGGAGAACGTACAAACTCCTTACAGTGCAGCACCCGTAGTCAGGATCGAACCTGAGTCTCCGGCGCTGCATTCGCTATAAAGCAGCAACTCTACCGCTGCGCTACCGTGCCGCCCTTCTCCTGCCTCTAACATCCCTTCTCCTCATGGACTCCCCCTGCTGGCCTTTTACCCTCTCTGGACCTTTTTATTTCCAACTGCCTGCATGACCTCAACTGCCTTGACTTCTCCACTACCCTTACCCACTCCATTCTAATCCCCTTGTGGATGTACAGCCCTCTGCTCACTCAGCAACAATCCAAATATTGTTATCAAACCCACCACAAGGTAAGTGCCATTGTAATCTGGCAGGCCTACCTCTAGTATACTAAGGCCAGGCACCAGCTCTCCGACACCTTCTCGTACCTACCCTTTGACCACGACCTAATAGACAAACACCAGGCCACCATCTCCCAAGCCTTTACTGATCTCATCACCTCTCACATTCTCCCCTCCATAGTATCCTACCTTGTAGTTCCCCTGCCCCATACTGCAGTATCTACCTCCTTCTCAAAATCCACAAACAGGACTGCCCTGGCAGACCCATTGTTTCTGCCTGCTCCTGCCCCATTGAACTCAACTTCAAATCCCTCAATTCTATCTTGTCACCCCGATCTCTATCAGATGCACATCACATGTTCTTCAACACTTCAATAACTTTCCATTCCTACACCCCCATTGCCTCAACTTTATCAGAGACATCTGAAGTTTCCTGTTTTTATTAATTGATGGCCTCACCCAGATGCCATACTGATTGGACATGTTCGATTGTGCATGCCTTGAACATTTATGGAGGGTATATTGCCAGTGGGGTTTAGTTTAGTTTAATTTAGAAATACAGTGCGGAAACATGCCCTTCGGACAACCAAGTCCACACCGACCAGCGATCCCCATCCACTAACACCATCGTAAACATACTCGGGACAATTTTCCCAGGTCATGGGGGAAATGTCCAACTCTGTACAGACAGCAACCGTAGTCAGGATCAAACCCGGGTCTCTGGCACTGATCTTACTCAAAGCATCATTTAACAGTTGCCACCCAGATTTCATGAAAGCAATGACACTGAAATTATCAGTTTTTCTTTAAGTTATTCTGTGAAACGAACAGCAACTTTAAATTTCGCTGGCATCGGTTGTTTAATGTGAAACCTTGAAGTTGCTGCCAGATATTTAGTGCTCCTTTATAGGATGCGCTGCTTGAAGCCATGTCCATGAGAATCAAGGGAAATCATTTGAACTGACAGGAAATGTTTTAGGATATGGCAAGAAATGGCAATATACTTTCATGAAATATAGATGCACAAAAATCATGAGAGATATAGATCTGGTATTCGCAGTCTCTTGCCCAGAGTAAGGGAATTGAGAACTGGAGGACATATGTTTAAGGTGAGGGGGGGAATGATTCAATGGTCACTTGAGGGGTAATGTTTTCACACAAATGGTGGTGAATGTATGAAACGAGCTGCCAGAGGAAGTGGTTGAGGCAGGTACTATCACAATGTTTAAGAAACATTTAGACAAGTACATGGATAGGACAGGTGTAGAGGGATATGGGCCAAATGCAGGCAGGTGGGACTAGTGTAGACGGGGCATGTTGGTCAGTGTGGGCAAGCCAAAGGGCCTGTTTCCACACTGTATTACTATGAATCTATGACTCTATGCACCAATTGTCCTTGCCCTTCTTTAAGGTAGAGGCTATGGCTTTGGGGGTTGTTGAAGAGGACCAAATGAGTTTATTTTTATAAGCGGTACACATTAGGGCAGCATGGTGGTGCAGCGCTAGAGTTGCTGCCTTACAGCGCCAGAGATCCGGGTTCGATCCTGATTACAGGTGTTGGTCTGTATGGAGTTTGTACATTCTCCCCAAGGCCTGCATGGGTTTTCTCCAAGATCTTCAGTTTCCTCCTACGCTCCAAAGACGTACGGGTTTGTAGGCTAATTGGCTACAATTGAATGTAAAATTGTCACTAGTGTGTGTAGGGTATTGTAGGGTATAGTGTGTGTAGGGTAGTGTATGTAGGGTGTGTGTGTGTAGGGTGTGTGTGTGTGTGTGCGTGGATTGCTGGTCAGTGCGGACTCGGTGGGCTGATGGGCCTATTTCTGTGCTGTATCTCTAAACTAAATGAAACATTGTTGCCACATTGCAGTAATATTAGAGGCAGTACATATTTAGAGTAATGTAAACTAGTCCTGTCATAAAAAATATTAAGCTTTGTTGCAGAGCCTGCTTAAGACTTTGATGCAAAAATAAGCTGTCATTGTTGCATATCAGATTCTCCGTCCCAATAATTCTTTATAAAATGTATGTGTCTTGCAATTTCATCACATAAATACTTCCTCTTTATTGTCTTGAACGCGTTTACAATATTTTCCTTTTCATTATAACCATAAGACTACTAGTTTTTACTCGCTGCATTTTATAATGTTTAAAAGTCAAAGCAATATTCTTTGCTTCCCTCTGTGCCACATGTATAATTTAGTTTAATTTAGAGATACAGTGCGGAAACAGGCCCTTCGGCCCACCGAGTCAGCGTCGACCAGCGATCACCCCGCACAATAACGCTATCCTACACACACTAGGGACAATTTACACATACACCAAGCCAATTAAACCTACATACCTGTACGTCTTTGGAGTGTGAGAGGAAACTGAAGATCTCGGAGAAAACCCACGTGGTCGCGGGGAGAACGTACAAACTCCGTACAGACAGCACCAATAGTCGGGATTGAACCCAGGTCTCCGGCACTGCAAGCGCAGCAACTCGACCGCTGCGCCTCCAATGTTATTAGACACTCAGCTAGCTAGATGGCATCACAGTTATTGGGATCCTGCGAGATGGCAAACATTGGAATAGGAGGAATTCTCGCCGTGAGGTTTATTAGATCTCCGCCGTTTCTTGGCTGATCTTTACTTAGTGTTGTTGCAAAGTCACAGACCGTAGATTCTGGCCCAGTAATTTGCAACTAATCTAAACACAAACAAATTAAAATTATTTCTGGGAACTGTTCCCATCTTGCAGGAGAAACTACTGATGTCTCTCCCTCTTTGCAAAGAAAGCACCAATCGTTTTGTGGGAAAGCAAGCAGAAAAACTAACGTGAAAATCAAAACTGCAATTTGAATGCACTATCTAAAGTGAAAGAAATTGATTCAACCCAACAACTGGAGCACTTGATTGCTTTGAAAAGCAAGATGTGAATAACATGCCTGGATGACAGTAGTTCACAAGAAAAAATAGTGGCTTAAAATGAGTAGAGAATTTTTTTTTCTTCCGAATGACAAACTAGCAACAGGAACTATGATAAAATGAATTCAGCCATGACAGGGATATTTTTAAGCTGCTGCTAAAATAAATTTCATTTTGAGAAATCATTCTAAAAAAACAGCAACATTCAGGTACTTAATTACCACATGACCAACCATGGTAACAGTTTCCAAGATATACACATGTACTAATAAACTAAATTTTCTGTTGAATAGCTGCTGGGATGCTGGGTAGGTTTTATATAAAAATTATCTTGTCTCACCGTGATTCCAATTAATTTTATTACCATATCTTCCTGCATTTATTTATGAATCATTGTCTTCCATGACCAATTATCAACCAACACATAGACAAGCAGATATATCAAGCACTTCCAAAAGTTATTTTTATATCTTTTATCCATAAACATAACTAACAAAATTCAGTATGCCAAACTATTGCATTTGGTTAACTATGTCAATGTGGAAGAACTTTCTTTTAGTTTCAATGACATTTGCAAATAATGTTACAACCATTTCATTCGCATTTTTCTACCTTATTCAAGATAATTAAAATTAACTGTAATACATTCAATGATAAATCTGTAAATCCATATTAATTATATTACAGGGTACCGAGTCATAGAATCATATCACATAAAACAGGCTATTTAACCCACCATGATCATGCTGACCAGTGATTACCCATCTGCATTCATCTAATTTTCTTGCACTTTTCTTGTCCATCGTGTTCACTGCGTGGGTGATTAAACTGCTCGTCTAGAAGCCTCCAAATTGCTGTTAGTGATTCTGCTTCAACCACTCTCTTCAGCAATGCATTCCAGATACACACCACTCTCTAGATAATAAAAGTTACCCAGATCCCCACGGAGATACAGCGCGGAAACAGG
The DNA here is from genome assembly GCF_053455715.1 of Rhinoraja longicauda. Classification (NCBI taxonomy): domain Eukaryota; kingdom Metazoa; phylum Chordata; class Chondrichthyes; order Rajiformes; family Arhynchobatidae; genus Rhinoraja; species Rhinoraja longicauda. The sequence goes on from NC_135966.1 coordinate 29,206,908, forward strand.
CCTTTGAGCCCACCGGGTCCGCATTGACCAGCGATCCCCGCACATTAACACCACGCTACACACACTAAGGATCATTTACATTTATACCAAGCCAATTAACCTACAAACCTGTATGTTTTTGGAGTGTTGGAGGAAACTGAAAATCTCGGAGAACACCCACGCAGATCACATGGAGAACGTATAAACTCCTTACAGACAACACCCTTAGTCAGGATCGAACCAGGGTCTCTGGTGCTGAATGCACTGTCAGGTGCTTACATATCTACACATACACTGATGAACCAAAACATTATAACAACCTGCCTGATATATTGTTGGTCCTCCGTGTGCCACCAAAACAGCACTGACCCGCCAAGACGTGGACCCAACAAGACCCCTGAAGGTGTCTTGTGGTATCTGGCATCAAAACATTAGCAGCAGATCCTTCAAGTCCTGTAAGCTGCGAGGTAGAGCCGCCGTGGATTGGACTTGTCGATCCAGCACATCCCACAGATGCTCAATCGGATTGAGATCTAGAGAATTTGGAGGCCAGGGCAACACCGTGAACACTTCATCATCGGACCAGGTGACCTTCTTCCACTGCTCCAAGGTCCAGTTCTGATGCTCGCGTGCCCAATGTAGGCGCATTCGACGGTGGACAGGGTCATCATGGGCACTCTGACCGGTCTGCGGCTACACAGCCCCATACGCAGCAGGGTGCGATGCACTGGGTATTGTGACACATTCCTCCCGTGACCACCATTAAAATTTTCTGTGACTTGTGCCACAGTAGATCTTCTGTCGGTTCGGACCAGACGGGATAGCCTTTGTTGCCCTCGCGCATCGTTGAGCCTTGGGCGCCCAACACCCTGTCGCCGGTTTGTGGTTTGTCCCTCCTCAGACCACTGTCATTAGGTACTCACCACTGCTGACTGGGAGCACCCCACGAGCCTTGCCGTTTCAGAGATGCTCTGACTCAGTCGTCTGGCCATAACAATTTGGCCCTTGTCAAAGTCGCTTAGGTCTTTGCTCCTGCCAATTTCTCCTGCATCCAACACATCAACTTCAAGAATTGACTGTTCACTTGATGCCTAATATATCCCACCCCTTGACAGGTGCCATTGTAAAAAGATAATCAATGTTATTCACCACCTGTCAGTGGTCATAATGTTTTGGCTCATACATATATATATATATATATATATATATATACCTGTATATTTATACCTTATTATTTTATATATTTCTGTATGTCCTTGTTTAGCCTCCACCACTCTAGGGAAAATAGATCTATCCTCTCCAGTCTCCTATCATAACTAAAAAGTTTAATTCCAGCATGTCTCACCACGCTAACAATAACTCTGCAAATACACTGTGCTATGTAAAGATCCTGTCTTTCACTGAAGTGTTGGTCTCAAGTGATTCCTCACTCGGCAAACATTTTATTTCCTTCATTTATTGGCAGATATTTTTACATATATTGGTCGACTGCTGAGCAATATACCATAAGTCAGGTGTAATCATTAACTATTCAGTAAAACTATCCCGACAATGTAAGGTCAACAATGATATGTCAACTTTATTCATTGTGTTACGATGATAGAAGTTGAACTTTGGTTAGTTTACATTTGGAATAATGGGGGAAATTTTAACAAAATTCATTAGGAGGAGACCACACTAAGATATGGTCGAATGCTTTTGAGTTCAATTCTGAGTACAAATGAACCAGGAAGAACAATATTGCCATTTAACCTGTCAGTTGAATCTGCCAGAACAGTTCAATTAAAAAAGTTCCTCTATCAGATACATTTATGTAATAATAATCCTTCAAGATGGTGGCATTCGTGGGTGGATGGAAGGAACGATTGGGCTGGGGCTTACTTGGAGAGGGTTTTGGTCAGATGCAGGAGATGCCCCAGGGCACAAAGGCTGTGCGATGGCCGTCGGAAGTGACGGATGGTGCGTTCATGGGCTGACGTCGAAGGTCTTCTTCTTCTTCTTCTGTCATATGTCTTTTAGACCTGCAGCTCCGTTGAGGCGAGCCAGGCCAACGTGTCATCGTCCAGGTCAATCAGACCTCATTCACCATTCGGTGGCCAACTGGTGACTATGTGCTCCACTGTCTGTGTTGGGTCCCCACACTCGCAGGAGGCACTGTCCAAGGGACCCCACCTCGTGGACGTCGAAGGTGCATCAGAATGGCTGGGTGGGCTGCTGGAGAACGTGAAGCAACCTGGGGACCCATTAGATCAGGCGCTGCTCCATGTGGCCGAGCATGCAGAATGTACGTGGCTCACATGGAGCTGGAGTGGATTGGAATGGCATGGAGTGGCAGAGCAGTAGAAGAGAACAATGCCTGGCCAGGGCAACCCCTGCAACACTGCCTCAGTGCTGCCTCCACAAAGGCCAAGCATAGGCCAGCATTTTTTTTACATTTTGAAGGGTGCAAGGTGGCACCTAAAACGTGATGACATTTGTGTACTAACTCTATGTGGTCTACTGTCTTACACTCTTTTACTTAGTATGATTGTGCCTAATGTATAGTAGGATTGTCACCGAACTGTATGCACATTTTTTTTTAATGCAATATGTAAATGCTACAGTTCTAAACTCCAATTGCCACATGTCCATTCTCCTATTTTAGAAAGAGATATTGAAGGACCCCTTTCACTCCAGCAATCAGCTCTCCAACAGAATATTGGTGTGATGCGGGGATGACTATGGACATATGGATGTAAATGTACTGTACTTCTTTCTAGTAAAAGCATTTCCATGCTCTACTGGATATTACACACAATGTCAGTGTATGAGCGGGCAGCTGCAGATGGTGGATGACTCTGTGCCTTCATCATTGTGAATGGGTAGTTCTCCATCACCTGGCTTCATTGCATTTCTTAAATCTCTGAAATGGGTATGGCACAAGAATAATGTTGTGGTGCAGAGATGGGGAAAAAAGCCAAGTGCACGGTGGCGCAGCGGTAGAGTTGCTGCCTTACAGCGCCAGAGACCCAGGTTTGATGCTAACTACGGGTACTCTCTGTACAGAGTCTGTATGTTCTCCCCATGACCTTGTGGGTTTTCTCCAGGTGCTCTGGTTTCCTCCCACACTCCAAAGATGTGCAGCTTTTGTAGGTTAATTGGCTTTGATTACAAATTGTAAATTGTCCCCAGTGTGTGTAGGATGGTGTTAGTGTGTGGCTATTGCTGCTCGGTGGGGACTCGGTGGGCCAAAAGGTCTGTTTCCACGCTGTATCTCTAAACTAAACTACACTTATAACATCTGCAGGTTGAAAACAGAAGGGAGTGTGGATAGAGGGAGAGTGGGGTATGGAAAGTGGAATTGGTTTTTGGAGCCCATGCTGTTTGATAGTTTGAGGCTGGCGAACTGCCCAGTGGCTCGACAATGGTGAGTGTAGCAAGAATCATCTCCTCCATGCTCTTATGGAATTTAGGTGCCTTTGCACCCCTTTTGATAGTGCTATTATCTCCATTTGTGTACAACCTTGTCCTGCAAAAGTGCGTTAACAAATGTTGTGCAAGAAATGAAATGTGATCTGAAGCTAACCACCTACCCTGTTTGAGTGAGCGCATGGCCAATTTAGGAACAAGCTTGTTTGTGAAAGCTTCCTTGCAAGCTTCCTTGTAAAACAATGCAAACGGTAGTTTTGATTCATCTAAATTGAGATTAGAAAACTTTGTGTGATGTGATAATACACTAGGATATAGTCAATAATTAATTTAAAGCAGGGTATTATATGTGCGGCAAACTTGGGAGGAATATTTAAAGCTTTTGGCCATGAGGATTTTGCTTCCATTGTGTCTGGACCAATTGAAAGTGATTGACTGGTTGAACGATACAGCATGGAAACAAGCCCCTCATCCCACCGAGTCCACGCCTACCAACGATCACCCATTCACACTAGTTCCACATTATCCCACTTTCTCCCCCACTCCTCTGCATGTTAGAGGAAATTTACAGAGGCCAATTAACGTACAAACCCACACATATTTGAAATGTGGGAGGAAACCGGACCACACAAGGAAACCTGCAGTCACAGGGAGAACGTACAAACTCCACAAAGACCGCACCCAACGTCAGGATTAAACCAGGGTCTATGGTGCTGTGTGGCCGCAAATCTACCAATGGCACCATTGTGCTAGTGTGATTCATTAACAGAATGGAAGACTTGATAAAGCACCTTATTACTATATCAGGACATTCCAAGTTTGGAGTCATTTTGGAGGATAGTCATTGTTGTAATATGAGAAGCACAACAGTGAATTTCTGCACAGAAATTACATTTATGGAAATGTCATTGGTCTCTGAAGTGTCAATTGTGGATTAAATATTAGCCAGGGAATAACTCCCTTGATTAATTTTAAAGTAGTTTCATCCGATCATCCCTATTTACAGAAACATTAAGCCTACTCTTTCATCTGAAAGAGATCATCACCACTGTTTGCCTCAAAAAAACCCTCTACATTTGGACACATCCACAACCTTCTACCTCTTGGGATGTTGGCATCTTAAACAGGGCAGATTATCGAGGTCCCCATCACCAAAGTCGAGAAGCTGGAGAGGACAGTCTTGGAAGGTAGGAGAACTACCACCAATGCCCTCCTTCCCCCAACGCCTGGTTTCTCGAAAACCACCCCTTTTGTAAAAGCAAGACAACTTCCAGAGAAGCCATTTGCAAGAAAGGAACTGACCCTCCTGGACACTGCCTGGGACTGGAAAATGCAGGCTGATCTAGACCAGAAGCTCATCGTTCCACCAGAGATCATCACAACTAATCTCAGGCCGGACCTGATCTTGTGGTCAACCTCACAGAAGTCCCTGGACATCGTGGAGTTAACTGTGCCTTGGGAGGCTGCAGTTGGTGAAGTGCATGAACGCAAATGTCTCAAGTATTCAGACTTAGCAGCCGAGGCAGAACAATGCAGCTGGCGTGCCCAGGTGCTCCCTATAGAGGTTGGTTGTAGAGGGTTTGTAGCCATGTCAACAACCAGACTACTGAAGGGAATGGGAGTTCGAGGACAGGCCTTCCGGCAAGCCGTCAGGTCGCTATCAGAGGTTGCCGAGCGAAGCAGCAACTGGTTGTGGCTGAAGAGGAAGGACTCCAACTAGGCTGCAAAATGACCAGCAAGAGGGGTAAAAATGGAGGGGAGCGAACCTGGGACGCCAGGTGTCGCTGTGGAGCCCTCTGAAGGGGTCGTGGGTCTATCAACGAAACACTAAGGAAGGAGGGTACCCACCTGATGGCCCCAATGAAGTCTTTACCCCTACCCTCCTCAACATATTAAGAAGGTACCAATTATAGTAGGGATTGTAATATCAAGTCTTATAAGCTAAAAAAAAAATTGTGGAATACAACTATCTGGATTTTACAACTTAAACTAAATGGACTTTGATATTTTCTCAATTCACACTTTCTATGATCTTCATATCAAACTATTTAAATTTGTCATTTTGATACTGCATTCACTTAGTTCTCTATAGTATAATTATGATACTGAAATATTTCAAATTATGCAAAATAAAAATGCTGATATAGTGAATTAAATATAACAGTAAAAGGAAATAACATTAATTGTTTCCCTTTCCCCAGATGCTGCCTGACTAGCTGGGTGTTTCCATCATTTTCTACATTTGTGCAGATAAAGCAATCCCATTTCAATACTGTTTTGTACTGTACAACAGGGAAACTGGCCCCATCAAGCTAAAACTGACCACAAACTACCTTCATTCTAAACGTATACCATTGTTTTATTCTTCACACATTCCTGTCACCCCACCCTCCTCCCAGAATTTGCCACCCACAAGCACACTAGGGAGATTTACACTGGTGAACTTACTACCAATATGCACATCTTTGGGATGTGAGATGAAACCAGAGCACTTGGAACAAGCCCACATGGACACAGGAAGAATGTGCAAGCTCCACACATACAGCACAGGAGGCAGAATTGAGCCCGGATGGTTGAAGCTGTGAGGCAGCAGTTCTTCCAGCTGCACCATTATGTCTAATCTTTAATGCTACTTTGGCTGAAGAACAGTGAAACAGGGCCAGACTTTAATTAGCTGTTTCTCAGATGCTAAAGTAACAAATTGGTTTCTCCACTGTGCTTTGGTTGCCTCGTTGCTGTCATCATATTTCCAACATGCTGAGAAACAAATGAGGCTTGGGTTCTTGGAGATGTTAAATTAAAACACTAAAATTAGAGCTTTGGATTCTCAATCCAATCCTATTATACAGCCCTCTGAAGTCTGTTTATTAATTAAACAGTTGCCACAAGAATGCCTAAGGACAAATTCTGAGCTCACATTTCATAACAGCTCATTATTCTAAACAGACACTTGTGTTTCAGTCCTTGATGAACTTCAATGGAACAGCAACAGAAGAGTTGGATGAAGCACCTGTTCTAAAATATATACGGTGACAATTCCAATGAGGAAAAGATATTGAAAACATATCAAAAGGGGACAGAGTGTGGTTTTAGAATAGAACAAATTTTCATTAAAAAGTAAATACTGCATTAATCACTGTGGTATGTGGAGGGAATACCAACAGAAAAAATCCTACACATACAGAAAGGGTTATTTAATTACTTGCCTCCTGTGGGCACAGGACATAGTCTGAGAACCCGGAAGCCCTATTCCCTAGTTCTGAATCATGGTGTCACCTACCATTGTATATCAGCCAACACATTTAACTTATGATATCCCTAGTATGGCAATGGGTGGATTTGAAAAAAAGTACTTAGTGCCCAGTAAAACACCACAAAAAGTACACCCAATGAGCTATTGAGCAAATGCCAAGTTTAACATTCTACTTCATACTCCCCCTACCAGGAGTTAGGACTACACACCAGTTATGTGCATTTCTGTTTGCCAAACTATAGGAAGGATGTGATTGCACTTCAGAGAGTGCGGAGTAGATTCACCAGGATGTTGGCTGGTTAGGAGGACATTAGTAATAGATAGGCTGGATTTGTTTTCCCAGGAGTGAAGGAAGCCGAGGGCTGGTCTAAATAGAAGGATATAAAAAGCACAGATAGTTTAGATTGTAAAAATCCTTTTGCCATGATAGGGGTTTCAAAAATAAGATGGCATAGGTTTAAGGCAAGAGGAAGGATTTTACACAGATACTGTAACTGTTTTACCCAGAGAGCGGTAGATATCTGGAATGTGGAGCCAGAGGAGGTAATCAGATACATTAACTATTACAAGATTAGTGTAAATGGACAAAGATGTCAGCATGGACAGGGGGGACTGAAGTGCTGTATTACTCTGTGGCACCATGACTCAATAATTATGACCAAGATTATAAGCTAAAACCAGACTTCTGCATTCATCAACTTTGCTTGAATTGTGCGATGTGCTGAGGCAAGGAGAGTCTGTAGCCATTAGCCCACACGTGCTGAGCACCAGCCAACAAATACAAATTTCTTATCAGGTCTCTCTTATTAATATAACATACTTTCAACTTTAGTCAAAATAACTTTATTTTCAAGTACGCACCATTAGTAATTTTTTTAATCAGTCTATTCCTTTATTTGAAAATCATTTCCTAAATATTCAATGCTCCTGTTTATATAGAACAAAGTTTCCATCGATTGTACTACAAAATTCATTGGCACATGAATTGATAAAGAAAGTAAATAAAGCGTATGGCATGCGTGCCTTCACTGGTCGGGGCATTGAGTATAAGAGTCAGGAAGTCATGTTGCAAATTTATAAGACTTAGACTGCATTTGGAGTATTATGTGCAGTCTGAATGCACCATTACAGAAAGAATGCAGTGATTTTGGAGAGGGTGCAGAAGAGGTCTACCAGAATGCTATCTGGATTGGAGAATATTAGCTCTCTGGAGAAGTTAACAAACTTATATTGTTTTCTCTGGAACACCAAAGGCTGAAGGGAGACCAGATGGAAGTATATAAAACTATGAGATGCATAGATAGGGTAGACAATCAGAGCCTTTTTGCCGGGTGGAAATGTCAAAAAATTAGAGGGCATAGCTTTAAAGTGAGAGGGACAAAATTAAAGGACATGTCCAGGACAAGTTTGGGAGTGGTGGGTGCTTTGGGTGGTGGTGGAGGTAGAAATGACTATGGCATTTTAGAGGTTTTTAGATAGGCACAGATATGCAAGGAATGAAGGTATGTGGATCACATGCAGGCAGAGCAGTTTAGTTTATCCGAGCATCATGTTCGCATTGTTGACCGAAGGGTCATTCCTCCGCTGTTGTCCCATGTTCTATATGATGTCCAAGGTGTTATGAGCAACCAAATATGCATTACGAAAGGAAAGTCATGTGCTGTGTATTGGAATAAAGAGGGAAGCAGGGGTGGAAAGTCAGTTTTTGAATTGGTGTGCTGAGTGGGTAGTTGGTAGAACTTCAATTAGGTCATAAACTGGGACTTAAGTCAAGTCAAGTCAAGTCAATTTTATTTGTATAGCACATTTAAAAACAACCCACGTTGACCAAAGTGCTGCACATCTGATTAGGAAAGAAAAAAAAAGAAACATACAGTGGCAGGCAGCCAAACACAACAAGGTTACAGCTATGATAGGGATGGAGTCCCAAATGAAAGACAGTTAAAAACATTATTTAAAACAGACGCTGCCTGAGGAAGGTTTCATGAACCAGACTTGTGCTTAGGTTTGTCTCTTTATGTAAAGCTGAAACAGGTGTGATATGAATGTTGAAGCCTCTTCCTGCAAGAGTGGCTGGTCAGCCTTCTATGCTTGGGCAAAGGTCCCATCCTCGGTATTCAGGCATTAATGGGAATCACACTGGGCTTCTTCTTACATTGATTCATCAAATGCATGGAGGACCCAGAAATAAAGACACAGACATTGCTCAACTCACAGGAAGTCCCCAATTACCCTTTACATTTGTTTCCTCATTTAATTGAATCGCGTTGTGCCTAAAGAGGAGGCATTACATGATCCAATTTCTGGGAAGATAACTGTGTCGCAGTTAAGTATATTGTATTTCTTGATAGCCCTATCACCTTTAAATATGATATTTCACTAACTTCTGCTCCAAATATCAGAGACATGACCCGAGTGATGACAACTACAGTTCCTTATTTTGTTACTCCAACTATGGCATTAACTCACTTTGAATAGCTCATTCTCATTCAGTCACACTTGACATAATAGACAGACATTGCCTGAGCAAGAATTCTAACATGTTACTGTGGGTTAAATGATTTGAGCAAGGAGGGGCTGCTTACACAGCAGTAAGCAAAAGGTTATTTGTTGAAACAAAGGTTCATGTATTTCTTGAGGTGTAAATGTCGATGAAAATTAGGTTTGATTTCATGGTTGGCTAAGATGGAATTTTCATACTAAAATACATGAAGGGAAATTGGTTCAAAGAATATGACTGAATAAAATTCAATTTTGATTAGAGCCCAGTACAGAGAAAATTATATAACATTGCACAGGTGATGAGGGGAAAGAATCAAAATGAAAAGAATATTTTTAATTCAAAGTCAGAACTGATCTTTGTGCTGTAAATTAATTACAACAGTTCAAAATATCACGAAAGCTCCTGAACCAATTTTTATTTAACATAATTTCATATCTTGAAATAATCCACAAGTGTTCAGTTTTATCTACACGGGCCATATGACCAATCATGCTGGAAGACACGAGAACAAGCAATCCTTGACATATTTATATTCTGTAAGGACATCTCTTGCTGAGCTGAAGGAAAGGATTTCATGTGATAAATTTGCAGCAAGTAGCTTGTATTTCCAGTTACATGTAAACGGGCCTGTGCGAACAAGTAGTGGTAGGGACATTATGTCATGGAGAAAACTATCTACTGGAACTATCGCAGTAGTCAAGGTAAGGCTTTTCTGTAGCTTCTCTGAGCCCAAGCTTGTTTCTTGATATATGTTTGACGCATAGTGGCACATTGATTAGGGATGGCACAGTGGCGCAGCGATAGAGTTCCTGCCTTACAGCATCAGAGACCCAGGATTTGATCCTGACTAGGGCAGCTATCTGTATGGAGTTTGTAGGTTCTTCCTATTTTTCTCCGGGTGCTCCAGTTTCCCCCTTCATTCCAAAGATGTGCAGGTTTGTTGATTAATCTGCTTCTGTAAATTATCCCTAGTGTGTAGAATAAGGTACAGATAATTATTGGTCAGCACAGACTCTAAACTAAACTAGTGGCCCTGTAGAAACTCTGTGAAGGGAGCCATACCCAACTTTAAGATTGTTTGTTATCAGGATATCTTAATGAAGCTAATGATGTTTTTAATGATGCTCTAGATGGAAAATAAATATAAATTCTGGATACACTCCTTAAGAAAGATTGGATGCGAGACTGCAGTTGCCAGATATGAATCTTCTGCAATAAATTATTGATGTATGGATAGCACAAGTAAGAGGTGGTTGACGAGGTGTGACACCTCAAGCTGTAAGAGGGGACGAACTTGTAAATTTGAGTTTGATTGTTATTTTCTGCACAATCATGAATGTGTAAGGAGTATAGCAGGGGGCTAAAAACGTATCCTTGCAGGGCCGCAGTGTTGAGGATTATCGTAGAGGGTGATTGGTTACCTATCCTCACTGATTGTCATCTGTTGGAGGATCCTGTTGCAGACGGGAGTGATGACTCCATGTGTTTGGAGATGAGCCTGGTTGGGATAATCGTATTGAAAGCAGAGATGTTGTCTATGAATAAATGGTGAATGAGCTGCCAGAGGGAGTAGTTGAGGCAGGTACTATTGCAATGTTAAGAAGCATTTAGCCAGGTAAACATGGACAGGATAGGTTTAGAGGGGTATGGGCAAAGTGCAGGCAGGTGGGACTAGCGTACAGGTGGCATGTTGCCTACTCTATGTCTTTCATAATTTTATATACCTCTACGAAGCTTCCCCTCAATCTCTGATGTTCCGGAGAAAATAATCCAAGTTTATTCAACCTCTTATTGTAGCTGAAACACACTAATCCAGGCAACATTCTGGTAAACCTCCTCTGCACCCTCAACAAAACCTCCACAACCTTCCTGTATGGGGAGACAAGAACTGCACGCCATACTCCAAATGCAGCCGAACCAAAGTCTTATAGAGCTGCATCTGGACTTCTTGACCATTCCAGTAATGAAGGCAAACATACCACCCACCTTCTTTACCACCCCATCTACTTATGCTGCCACCTTCAGTGAGCTATGAACTTGGACTCCAAGACCCTCTGCACATCAATGCTGCTAAGTGTCTTTTCATAAACTGCATACTCTCTCCTTACTTCAACCACCCAAAGTGTAACACCTCACACTTGCTCGGATTAAACAGCTGTTTTTGCAGCTGATCTATATCCCATTGTAACTTCTGACAGCCTGCCTCACTGTCTGTAACTCCTCCAATTTTAACTTATTCCCAACACGTCGACATTTATGTCTATGTCATATATAGAAGGGTATATATCTATACACAGATCTTGATGGAACACCATTAGTAACAGACCTCCAGCCAGAATATCTACCTTCCACCACAACGCTCTGTCTTCTATAAATAAGCCACTTCGTAATCTATACGAACAATTTACCATGAATTCCGTGCATCTTAATCTTCAGAATCTGCCTACCATGAGAGACTTTATCAAAAGTCTTACTAAAATGTATACCACATCCATTGCCCTATCTTGATCAGCCCCTTCACCACCTCCTGAAAAAATAATTCTAGTTTGTAAGACACAACCTGTCACGTACAAAGCCATGCAGTCTTTCCCCATTTAGCCCATTCTCTTCCAAATGGGAGTAAATCCTATCTTAAAGAATTATTTCCAATAGTTTCCCTACCACTGACGTGAGGCTCACTGGCCTACAGTTCCCTGGATTCTCTCTACTTTCCTTCTTAAACAAAGGACCAACACTGGCCATTCTCCAGAGCTCTGGGACATCACCTGAGACTAGAGAACAAACAAAGATCTTCTTCAAGGCTCCTGCAATATCCTCTTTTGCCTTCCTCAATAAACTGGGAGAGATCCCATCAGGCCCTGGGGACATATTCTTTTCAAGAGCCTCAGGACCACATCCTCTCGATATCAACCTGCACTAGTATATTTGTATTTTCTGCACTGATCCTGCTGTCCTCCAAGTCCTTCCCCTCACAAAGTACTTGTTCAGCACCTCATCCACGTCCTCCGACTCCTCGCATAGATGCTCTTCTTTATCCTTGAGCAGTTTTACCTTGTCCCTGATTACCCTCTTGTTTTGAACATATGTATAAAAAGCTTTGGGATTTTCCTTACTCCAACTCGCCAATGGCATTTCATGGCCCTTTAAATCTTGGATGAATCCATTGTTATCTTCTATTGCTCCTTTTGCTGACAGGAAACTGTTTTGCTTGATCACTTAAACTTTGGACTAATAAGGGTTTGGTATTGCTCTGTCACATAGCTGCCGGGTAGCACTCTGAGATGCTCACTGTTCAATGATCATTAATGCCCTGTGACACCCAAATGCTGTTAATTCCCATTTTAAACTGTTAATTGTTTCCATTCCAGACATATGGCGGGGTCAAGGGATGGCCAAAGCAACAGATAGATTAAACCATTTGTAGTTACATAGTTTATATTAGTTTCTTTCGTTTTTACAGCCAAATCCTCATGGATATAGTACGAGTGTCAGGGGTTATGGGGAGAAGGAAGGAGAATGAGCTGAGAGGGAAAGATAGATCCGCCATTGTTGGATGTCAGAGTAGACTTGATGGGCAGAATGGCCTAATTCTGCGCCTATAACTTATGAACTTATGATATCCTTAAAGAAATGTTTTGGCCCCTTCCCCACATTCAGCAAAGTCAAAGAAATTCATCCCCATGTGAGCTGATTTCTCGAAACTCTATCTGGTGAAGCTGCAAGATGCCCAACTCAATGACCATTATAAATATGTAGAAACAAGGAACTGCAGATGCTGGTATACACAAAAGGACACAAAGTGCTAGAGTAACACCACGGGTCAGGTAGCATTTCTGGCAAACGGCTAGGTGATGTTTCAGGTTGAAACCATTCTACAGATTGTACCATTGTAAATATATTTTCCAAGTCTTTCTACTCTTGTGAGATCATTACCCTTTTTAATATTACAGAAGCGATTTAGTAAAACCTGTTACTCATCACACTGCTTCCTTGCAGAGTTTGTGTATTATTAGAGAATTGTGATCAATCTGTTTCAAGGACAAATTGATCACCATATCCCTGAGGCTGCTGGAAATAACACTGTGTTATAAAGATTGCTGCAGTCATTAGTTCTACTGCCTCACAACTGCAGGGAACTAGGGTCAATCCTGACTTCAGGTGCTGTCTATGTGGAATTTGCTCTATCACTCTCTGATCATGAGTGAGGCTCAGTTACATTCTTAATGATGACTCAGCACAGATCAGAACAGCACACTGAGAAAATCTGATGCACCTCTTGTGAGTTTCTTGAATAATTTGGCTTATTCACAGTGCACTGGGGAAGCATTTTGAGTGAGGCTTGAAGATATTCCACTGACTAAAACAAACTTACAGCAATTTACAGTATTCATGTTGCAATGGTTTCATGCAGACTTTAGATTTTCACAATAACATTAGTAATCAACCTTCACTTGTAGTTTTTATCCATGTTTATCTCTGCAGGAGCTGCCTCTAGTTGCAACCTGTCTTTCTTTGACCCATAGCCATTTTCCCCATTTTGTCGGTGAATGGGTGCTGTAAATGATGGCCAACTCTTACTGTCATTACTATTTTTATCGTATGTCCTTATCTTTTTAACAAGCTAGCTTTGCTTTGCAATCTAAGTGATACCCAAAACTAATTGTTGCCTCTTCTAATGTGACCTTTAAATTACTGTTACTTGTATTTTCCATGCAAAACTGGCCGAGTCCTGCTGCGATTGCCAATCACTGTTAACACATTTCCAAAAGTAATATTGTTTTTAAATAATCAAGAGCTTAAAATCATGTCAAAACTAGTTGGGTTATTAGTGCAATGCCCCTCTCCAGTTACTTTGAGGTACAGATATTACCTGATCTCAGTTGGCAAATCCTCACAGTGCCCTCCATAATGTTTGGGACAAAGACTCATCATTTATTTATTTGCTTCTGTACTCCACAATTTGAGATTTGTAAAAGAAAAAAAGTCATACGTGATTAAAGTGCACATTGTCAGATTTTATTAAAGGCCATTTTTATACATTTTGGTTTCACCATGTAGAAATTACAGCTGTGTTTGTACACAGTCCCCCCATTTCAGGGCACCATGTTTGGGACACATGGCTTCACAGGTGTTTCTAATTGCTCAGGTGTGTTTAAATGCCTCTTTATTGCAGGTATAAGAGAGCTCACAGCACCCAGTCTTTCCTCCAGAATTTTCCATGACCTTTGGAAAGTTTTATTGCTGTTTATCAATATGGGGCCCAAGGTTGTGCCAATGAAAGTTAAAGAAGCAATTATGAGACTGAGAAACAAGAATAAAACTGATAGCCAAACCTTAGGCTTACCAAAATCAACTGTTTGGAACATCATTAAGAAGAAAGTGAGAACTGGTGAGCTTACTAATCGCAAAGGGACTGACAAGCCAAGGAAGACTTCCACAGCAGATTATAGAAGAATTCTCTCTATATTAAAGAAAAATCCCCAAACACCTGTCCAACAGATCAGAAACAATCTTCAGGAGTTAGGTGTGGATTTGTCAATGACCACTGTCCGCAGAAGACTTCACATGAACAGAAATACAGAGGCTACACTGCAAGATGCAAACCACTGGTAAGCTGCAAAAAATAGGATGCCCAGGCTACAGTTTGCCAAGAAGTACTTAAAAGAGCAATCACAGTTCTGGAAAAAGGTCTTGTGCACAGATGAGACAAAGATTAACTTTTCTCAGAGTGATGGCATATTGCAAGAGCAAAGTAGGAGGAGAGCAGGAACTGCCCAAGATCCAAAGCATACCACCTCATCTGTGAAACATGGTGGTGGGGGTGTTATGGCCTGGGCATGTATGGCTGCTGAAGATACTGGCTCACTTATCTTTATTGATGATACAACTGCTGATGGTAGTAGCATAACGAATTCTGAAGTGTATAGACACATCCTATCTGCTCAAGTTCAAACAAATGCCTCAAAACTCATTGGCTGGCGGTTCATTCTACAGCAAGACAATGATCCCAAACATATTGCTAAAGCAACAAAGGAATTTTTCAAAGCTACAAAATGGACAATTCTTGTGTGGCCAAATCAATCATCCGATCTGAACCCAATTGAGCATGCCTTTTATATGCTGAAGAGAAAATTAAAGGAGGCTAGCCCCCAAAACAAGCATAAGCTAAAGATGGCTGCAACACAGGCCTGGCAGAGCATCACCAGAGAAGACACCCAGCAATTGGTGATGTCCATGAATCGCAGACTTTAAGCAGTAATTGCATGCAAAGGATCTGAAACAAAATACTAAACATGACTACTTTCATTTACATGACATTGCTGTGTCCCAAACATTATCGTGCCCTGAAATGGGGGGCGATGTATAAACACTGCTGTAATTTTTACATGGTGAAAACAAAATGTATAAAAATGGCTTTTACTAAAATCTGACAATGTACACTTTAATCACATGTAATTCTTTTTCTTTTGCAAACAAGCAGTCTGTCTCTCTCTTTCTTTCTCCCTCTCTCCCTCTCTCATTCCTCCCCCTCTCTCTTTCCCCTCTCTCTTTCCCCTCCCTCTTTCCCCTCCCTCTTTCCCCTCCCTCTTTCCCCTCCCTCTTTCCCCTCCCTCTTTCCCCTCTCTCTTTCCCCTCCCTCTTTCCCCTTCCTCTTTCCCCTCCCTCTTTCCCCTTTCTCTTTCCCCTCCCTCTTTCCCCTCTCTCTTTCCCCCTCTCTTTCCCCCCTCTCTCTCAAGATCGCATATCAAATCCAATCAAACTATACATGTGGTCAATAAATGCATAGTTTTTTTTCCTCTCAAGTCCCTTTGTTCATTTCAACACTAACTCCACTGATCGTTCTCTCACATAGTTGTTACAACTACCATCTTTGAATAAGCAATAAAACTGCACATCTCTCAGTAACCAGGAGTTTAAAAACCAATGGGAATACCATGTTAAATAAAACACTAACCCATGACTCTAATTCTCTTATAATTTCCAGAAATTCCTCACCAGTTATGTGAGAACGTGATATCCAAACTGCACACAGCAAGATGCCACAAATGATAGTAATCTTTTTAATTGACATTCAAACCAAGAAATAGTAACTATTGAGTGCTATTGACACAATATGACACTTTAACATTAAAAAACAGCACTTGGGACAGCACGAGCAGCATATCCTCTGGGTACTGAAAATGAAATATGCCGCTGATTGGGAAATCAATTAACAATATTGCAGCTGGGAAATTATATGAATTAAAATTATTTTCCAATTCTTTCGCTGAATAAACGCTGCAAGCAAATCACAGGCTATTGACAATAATATTGTCAATTAGTAGTTTGGCAAAAAAATGCTGAACATTGGTCTTCACGAGAATGAGAAATCAAGTTTAACACTGCATGAAGCACTTTCATATCCTAACCTCAAACTAAGACGTTTAAGATAGAAGTGTGACCAAACTATAATTAATGTTTTGGCTTCCCCACACCAGGCACATGCAAGTAAGTAGTACAATTACTGAGCGAGACCAATTTTCTCACCTGGCCATCTCGCAGATAAGCAAGTCAAAGAGGAATAAATTGCTTTTCGTTTCAGAGTTTCAACCACCTTGACAGGAGGAAATGAAGGTGAACTTCAGTGAATGGTGTAACATCACCTTGGGCAAGTGTTCCATATGGTGTGCTCCACAGGTTCCTCCAGACTCTGCTTTGTGAGCAGATTAACATATACAGGGGTCAGCCTGGGTAATAAGATATGTGAGGACAGGTTTCAAGGTCCCCAGTGCATTGGTCACTGAAATGAACAAGACAACGTGGCATTGAATTTAACACCATGAGACAGCCACATATCAGGCTCTTCCTGAACCATGTAGTGTAATTGTAACAGCTGAAGCACGATTAACTGCTGGAGAGCCAAAGATGTTAAGTATTTTCAAACTGCCATGCCCAACTGTATGTGGCTTTAGCCTCGGGAAAGTATAACGAGGAAAGGTCAAAATGCTCTACAAGAACAAAAAAAGAGAGAGAGGGAGAGAAAGAAACCACAAGGGAATGTGATAGCATTCTGGATGCAGAGCTCTGCAGCACCTCCATTTATCATAGCAAATTGTTAGCTTTAATTATTGACCTTGTGAAGCCAAGGTTGTAAATGGCTTTCAAGGTTCAATGGTAAAATTCACTGCAGATCACTTACAGTGCAGAGATGGTTTATGTATATTAAAATATCACCAACATATTCTATGTAAGGAAGAGGTATAGTAAAGGACTGATTATTTCTCACCGAGCACCAATATAATTATCAATCAATGGGAACAGCATCCTTTTAGTTCATTGTTTTAGAAAAAAGTGACAAAAACTCTAACAATATCTTGGAAAATTAAAGTAGCATACAGTGATGATACTTAATAAAATCATATGAACATGTTTGCTAAAGTAATAAACACATTTTTCAGGTGTCTGCCTTTATCCATCTTATGCCTTATGACTATAGATTGAAAACAGTTTTCAAAGGCAGATGTGGGAGGAGTGGGAGAATGGGGAGGAATAATTGTCATCTTCAGCAGCCGAGCTGTTTCCTGGGAGAGTTTACCATCTGTCCATCTTAGATTATTGAGTTGTCAGTGTTCTGAGTTTTGAGTACTTATCAATAGTACTTTCATCATGAATAATATTAAAATGTATAATGTACAAGGCATAACAGTCAACAACCGCAACAACTCTGTGTAGATCCTTCGTGATGGTATTCTGTTAAGCCTGGTACTATTCACCTGGGCATACCCTAGATCTTATTATCTATATATATATAAGTATCATCACTCTCCCAGATATATATATATATATTACTAGAACTCAGATCATATATATATATATATATATATATATATATATGTATATATATTTGTATGTATATATATCTGTCTGAAAATGTGGACCTACAGCCAAAACGGTAAACCATAGCACCACAATTTGTGTGCCACCTTAATCACCACTCTCCTGCCGACTGTTTAAAACAAATTTTATTCAAATTGGTTAGAGAGATTTTAAAGTTTCAAACTTTCATTTCTAGACACATTTTTCAAAGTGCTGTGCGTATGACATCACCATAGCGCACGCACAGCCTCTCTCTTCACTCACTCAAACAAGATGGACGCCGTTAGCGGAGCCGCCTGCCCGCAATCAGGGGCTCCCCTATCCTCTCTCCCCTCGCTTCTCTCCTCTCTCCCCTCGCTTCTCTCCCCTCTCCCCTCTCCCCTCTCCTCTCTCCCCTCCCCAATCTCCTAGACCCAGTGAGATTGGGGAGGGGGACAGTGGGAGTGGGCGGTGGTGGGGGAAGAGAGACTGGGGGTGGGGGGGAAGGGGGACAATGGGCATCAGGGAAGAGTGGGGAGTGGGGCTGGGAGGGAAAGGGGAGGAGGGGTGGTGGGGGAAGGGGGACAGTGAGAGTGGGGGTGGGTGGGGGGAGGGGGAGGGTGGGTGGAGGAGAGAGGGGGTGTGGGGAGGAAGGGGGACAGTGGGGGTCAGGGAAGAGTGCGCGTTGGGAGGAGGGGAAAGTGGGGGGGAAGGGGGACAGTGAGAGTGGGGGTGGGGCAGGAGAGAGTGGGGAGGAGGGGTAGGGTGGGGGAGGAGAGAGTGGGGGTGGGGGAAGAGTGGGGCTGGGGAGGAGGGCAGGGTGGGGTGGGGATGAAGGAATAGTGGGGGAAAGTGGGGGTGGGGAGGAGGGGAGATTGGGGTGGGGAGAGTGGGGTGCGGGCAGGGAGAGTGGGGGAGGGAGGTTAGGGGGACAGTGGGGGACAGTGAAGTCGCGACTTCAAAAAAAGAGCGGCCGCTCTCCTCCTGCTCCTCCTCATGCTCCACCATCTTGTGCGCGCCTCCCTCCAAGCTGTGGGGGGCAGGGGAGGGGGTGGTGGTGGGGGGAAGAGAGAGTGGGGGTGGGGGAGAGTGGGGGTGGGGAGGAGGAAAGATTGAGGTGGGGGGAGAGTGGGGTGTGGGCAGGGAGAATGGGGGTGGGGGCCAATTCACTGGATGTTTTCATGAGAGAGTTAGAATTGGCTCTTAGGGCTAATGGAATCAAGGGATATGGGGAAAAAACAGGAACGGGGTACTGATTATGGATGATCAGCCATGATCATATTAAATGGCAGTGCTGGCTCAAGGGGCTGAATGGCCTCCTCCTGCACCAATTTCCTAGGTTTCTATGTTTCTAAAGAAACAACTGTGCCTAATTTATACAGGCAGCTGATATAGGAAATGTTTTCCTGGTGAGCTTGAAAAGATGCTGTCAAACCTTTGAATGGGATGGAGCTGGTAATAGAGTGGAAAGCTGGGATGGTTGTGGCAAAGCAGTTTGGAATGGCAGGGCCAGAGACTTGTAATTGACCTGCTCACTATGATGTGTAAGAAAATAACTGGAGATGCTGGTACAAATCGAAGGCATTTATTCACAAAATGCTGGAGTAACTCAGCAGGTCAGGCAGCATCTCGGGAGAGAAGGAATGGGTGACGTTTCGGGTCGAGACCCTTCTTCAGATATGTGTATCAATCTGAAGAAGGGTCTCGACCCGAAACGTCACCCATTCCTTCTCTCCCGAGATGCTGCCTGACCTGCTGAGTTACTCCAGCATTTTGTGAATAAATGCTCACTATGATGTATTAGCATAGGAGATTTATACTGCTGTGTGACCTGAATGGCCTTGTCCCAGTGAAACCACATAAAGTAGTTATACAGAGTGAGATTTCCAAGCAGGTTACCCAGTCCAGCAAAAATGACCCCCAAATAAGAATGCCAGAGAGTCATAGAGACACTATTATCCGCCTGAATGCTCTTCAAGAGCCCCAACATCACCTCCTCCTTGATCTCAAACTGTCCTTGCATGTTAGCATCTCCATACTGGTCACACTGTCCTCCTTTTCCATCTTCTTGATAAACACAGATGCAAGGTACTCAGTTAATACCTTACCCATATTATCTAACTCCGAGCTTAAATTTCCTCCTTTATCCTTGAGCAGTCCTACCTTCTTCCTGATTACCCTTTTGTTTTTAATATTTTGTGTAAAAATCTTTGGGGTTTTCTTTAATCCGGCTTGCCAATGACAATTCATTGCCCCTTTTGGTCCTTCTAATTGCCCGCTTGATTCCTGTTTGCTTTTGATCTTGTCTGCTTAATCTTTCTAAACTGAGCAAACACTTTAAAAAAAAATCATATTAATAACCTCTTTAGTCATGCTAGGTTCCCTTACCTTGCCATCCGTATCCTTCCTCCCTACAGGAACATGCTGGTCCTAGACTCTGATTAGCTGGTCTTTAAATGGCTCTCAAGAATTTTAAGATTTGAGCATCTCCTGAATAAATATATGAGCACCAGGACAAATTATATGCAAACCCCAATGTGTATCAGCCACAGTTACATTGTCAATAATTCAACAGACAGAATATGTAATTCCAAACCATCACCATCCTCAGGCATGCTGATGACATCTTTCAAAAGTAATTTCACTAAAAATGAACAGAACTACAAAATAAACAATTCATTACTAATGAAATAGTGGAGGTGAGATAAATATCCCACGCAATGAGCCACACATAGTTATGTAATTCTTGACTTATAGGTGAATATTATGATTCGGAAGTTAGTTCCAAATCACATAATTGCATAAAAATAGCAGCCACTACTTACAGATGATCAGAATTAATAAAGTTCAGCAGCAGATTTAGCTAAGGTAGCCTGGGGTTAATGTGGTGGAGAATTGTTCTGACAGCTCTCCTTTTTGGAAAAGCAAATTCCTCTGTTTAAGCACCCAAGTATTACGGCTAACCTGCCAGCAGCACCAGGAACCTAGTGTAACAAGCTTGGGTGAACAGAATGATAGTCACTTCCCTGAAAGGCTTTCATGTTAAATAATTTTAAGTAGTTTTGAAATCAAATTTGTAGCAGGGGAGATGCTGCAACATAAAGCTGATTGGCTCAACGAAAATAAGTTAGCAGGATTCTTATAAGTATAACATTTCTTATTGACTGCTTTGGCCTGTGTCCATCCAGTACAGAATGGGAAGAATTGAAACAGTAGATGCAGTTCATGATTAAACAATCCCGGAGCACACTGCATGCTGAATACCATCCCTTAAATATCAATAAAGGGAAGAAAAATTGGAACATATCCCTTTCCCGATATTTCTAGCTAATACTTTTCAGAATCAAATGTTCTTGTTTGTGTTCACATATCTTTGTCAGTATGCTTTTCACTGAAAGGATGAATACTTCATTTGAACTTCTCCATAATAATTTTGCTTTCAATCTCTTATGTTCACCAGATTTGGCCTTGTCTTCTACTCCCCAATGTATTCTGCTAACTAGATGTAAGTCTCTCATAGCAAGCTGTTGTCACTGCTGGTGGTGGCTGTGTTCATTGTTCTTCATCCAAGATCCAGCCGAATGGATCCAAAAGTGTGATTCAGCTCACCTCTCAATAGTAAGTAGTGAGGGCCCAGAATCGTGTGGTTTGTGCTTTCAAGCATTTGTATCTTCTGCCTGACAGGAGAGGGGGTTAATAAGGCCCTTGATTATGTTGGCTACATTCCCAACACAATGTGAAGTCTAGATGGAGTTGGTGGTTGTGATAGACTGGACTACATCCACGACCCTCTGCAATCTCTTGCGGTCTTGGGCAGAGATATTACCAAATCAATTTGTGAAGCATCCCAATTGGATTTCTATAATGCACCTGTCGAAGTTGGTAAAAGTTGCTGGAGACATGTCAAACTTCCTTTTTTTAAATTTCAAAAGTAAATGTTATTTGGAATGAAAAATATTTACAAAACAAAAATACCCCAAAACTCCACGCATTCTCAGTGTCCACACATTCAATAATGTCATACTCAGTAGTGTTCATAGCTATCTTTGAAGAAAATACCCTTGCCATTCATATGACCCCTTGGGGTGATATCCCTTCCTTTGTTTGAGGAGTGTCCCTCAATGTCCAACAGTGGAAGGACCGTAGACTGTGGTCTTCCCTCACAGAGCCTTCGTGTTGTTGCACCAAACTTCAGTACATCTTTCAGCACGTGCTCCCTCAGACTGAAATAGGTCAGTAAGCAACATTCCCTACCAGACACCTTGCTGTGCTGAAAGATGAACAAGTTTCAGGCAGACCAAAGAGCATCATTCACCGAGTTGATGGTCTTCAAGCAGCACTCCAAATGTATCCCTGGCAACAACTTGTAAATCAGACTGTCCTCTGTTACGAAGCTGATCGGGATGAACCATGACAAGGGCCTTGCATCCTTCTCCAGATGCTCTTCACATATTCGCACATTGCAAGGACATGGGCAACAATCTCCTATCGACAGCGTTTAATGAGAGTAAGACACTGAATGTACAGGTAGGGTCTGACTGAGAGGACTCCTCTCACTCCCAGCAAAGCAAGGTCGGTGCCTGTTGGTGAGTTCTGGCGATGAGGCATTTCTGCTCAGGGTACCACCCCACAGGACCCATTGAGTTTTTATCCTGCAGTACCTGCAGGATGTTCCATGCTGACCACTACCTGATGGGCTGGTGGTATAAGTCGTTGGGCTGGAAGAACTTTCCACAAAGTGTAGTGGTGCGGCAATATCCAGCTGACTGGCACATTGCGTGCCATCGGTGCCAGGCCCATTCTGCATAAAACTGAGGACAGGTGGTACTTCAGCAGGTCATGATACTTGGTGCCTAGGTGCTTTGGGTCTACCCACAATCTGATGCTGCCACACACAAAAATGGCGATCAGGATGAGGGAGACATTGGGTACTCCTTTAACCCCTTTGTCTGTGGACTTGCATCGTGACACGTTGGACCCACTCCATCTTTAATTGCCC
This sequence comes from Rhinoraja longicauda, assembly GCF_053455715.1. Lineage (NCBI taxonomy): Eukaryota > Metazoa > Chordata > Chondrichthyes > Rajiformes > Arhynchobatidae > Rhinoraja > Rhinoraja longicauda. Next base: position 29,229,885 of record NC_135966.1, read on the forward strand.
AGAAGACAGCCTGAGTGAAAGCCAAACCAAAGGAGCAGCGGTTGGGCCACAACTGTGCCAAGTACAGCAGCCCTGAGAGCACCATACACCTGGTGACCATATTTTTCCCATTACAAAGAGTGAGCGATCATTCCAATTTTTGTTTGACCTTTCTTAGTCTTCTGAGGAAGTAGTTATAGGAAAATAAAACAAAGGAGAGATAACTGAAAAAAATGTACTGCATTTTTCAATACACGAAATAGTCACACTAAGTGTAAACTCTTCGGTTGAATAAATAGCCAGTCGGTGAATTTAGAATAATAAATTGTGCAATTCTTGCTGGTAGAAAGGTTACTATTCTCAAAATTACACCCCGGGTTAGAATGAAAAGAACCACTAAAATAATTCCTGTGCAGGTAATTAAGGAAACTATTCAACATTTCCTTGAAATGCTCAAATTGCTTTCCTTCACTTAATACAAATGGCTTAGTTTGAACATTGATAATTTGGGAATTTTATATGGATGACAGGAGAGAACGGCTACTGCAGAGCCAAGGTTTAATAGAATGTGCTGCATTTTCCTGGTTTTATTTTACTGTAGACGACAGGACAGTTAAGGCAGTCAAAGCACGTTTGCTTATCTTCTGGCTGAATCCTTGACAATGTTTTATTCAGCAATGCAGATTGCAGAGTGCCAGAGGCCAGCATGTTACTACACACTGCCACTGAAAATGCCAACATGGAAAGTTTGTTAACTTTGTGACTGATCTTTAACAGTAATGCATTATCTGGTGCAAGTAACTTCACTCTGCAATTGAAGTCCAAAAATTAACCATGCATCAACTAAGTTGACTTTTGCACTTTTAAGCCGATATTAATGCAAATAAAAACATGTACGCCTGGCTGTTGTTCATCAACTTTAGCTCAGCATTCAACACCATCATTCCCACCAAACCTATGCCCAAACTCAGATAATTGGGTCTCTGTGCATCTGAATGTGACTGGATCCTCAACTTCCTCATTGGCAGACCACTCTCAGTACAAATTGGCAACAACACTTCTATCTCAATAACAATCAATACAGGAGCACCTCAAGGCTGCTCTCAATTTTCAATTTTCAATTAAAAAAACTTTATTGGCATGATATATCCATGACTGTGTAGCCAGACACAGTTCCAGCACCCTCTTTAAATTCACCGATAATATCACCATTGTTGGACGAATAACAGGTAATGATGGGTATACATTCAGGAGGGATTAATGATCCAATTAAATGGTGCCAGAACATGAATCATGTTTTCAACATCAGCAACACCAAGGAGCTGATGGTGGAGAGGAAATTTGAGGATCCTCAAACCTGTCTTCATCAAGGGTCCACAGTTTTAGATTCCTTGGCATGCATATCTTTGACCTCGCAGATTAATGCAATTATAAGGAAAGCTCATCCACACCTCTACTTCCTTAGAAGATTGAGGAGGTACGATATGTTGACGAATACACTATTGGACTTCCACAGGTGTACGGTAGTGGGCACACTGACTGATTGCATCAGGGCCTGGTTCGGCAAATTGAACAACCAAGAACAAAGGAGATTTCAGAAATCTGAAATTTGGTAGACACTGCCTGGTTCATCACAGGTACTGGTCTCCCCACCATCAAAGGGATCTGTAGGATACGCTGCCTCTTAAAGGCAGCAATATCATCAAAGACCCACACCAACCTGGCCATGCTCTCATTTTCCTCCTATCATCAGGAAGAATGTACAAGAGTCTGAAAACCATAAACACCAGGTACATGAATAGTTCTCCTCAGCAACCATCAGGATATTGAACACTACACAACACTGGCCTAAGAAACTATGGATTCTATATTCTATGCCTTTGGTTGCACTACCGACCTTGGTTTCTGCATTATTATTACTATTGTGATCTGTACGATAATTAATTTATTGAATTTGCTTTGATTTTTATATTTTAAGTGGATATATTATATTTAAAGCTTCTGAATATATTATAGTTAAGCTTCTGAAAATAGGGCATTCATTGTTATATATTCAGTCCATATGACAATTAAAAACTCTGGACTCCAGAGGTTCAGATAAAGGCGGCATTTACTAATTTTAAAATGGCAAGTGCAAAATCATTCAGACAAAGACGTTTGATGTGCTCACCCAATCGGAAGTGCTCCTTTTGTTCCAACTGAACTTTTCCACTTTCTCTTCGACTGAAAATTAACTTGTTTTTTTCTCCTGATTCTGATGAAGGATCCTGGACCTGAAGCATTCACTGTTTCTATCTCCATGGGGTGCTACCTGACCTGCTGAGTATTTCCAACATTTTCAAGAGATTTAAGTGAAGAGTGTTTAATTGTCAAATGCACGGGGAATGGAACAATGAAATTCTTACTTGTTTTTATTGGGACGTTAATGCAAGAACACAAGAAACAAATATACGAATAACAATAATACAATAAATTATCAGTAACCCTAGATAACCAGACTATAATAGTGCAAGTCAAAGTATACTGTACAACGTGTGCAAAGTTTATAGTAGTTCATTGCTGAGGGAGGGTTGTGGTTATGGTTGAGCAATGTGGCCCAAGGGCCTGATGGTCGATGGGAAGAAACAGTTCTTGAACCTGAAAGAAACTGTACTCAGGCCCCTTTGCCTTCTTCCAGATGATAACAATGAGATGAGCATGGCCAGGGTGGTGTGGCTGAGGTGTTTTTTAATTCTTATTTCCGATTTCCAGCATCTGAATTCTTTTCATTTTCTTTTACATGTGTTGGTTTCCTGGTAGAAATGATAATAATTGAAGTAGAGGATTTAGATTTCATTCAATGCCCTGAAAGAATGATTATATATAGTTTGGGCACATGGCACATGGAGCAAAAGAAGGAAGTGAGTGAATGTCCACTGTTTATTGATTGTCATCACTATGAGACTCGTGAGTCATGTGGATTCAACTGGGCTTTCTGTGGGAGCTTGCTGGCTAAAGAAGGCATGACATCAGCTGATTTCCCTGTGACATTAACTGACAATGTAATAATTGAGAAGGGTGTAGGAGGTATGTTAGCACGATGGAATTCTGTGTGTAATGCAAATAGAGGACTCCTGTACCCCCAAGATCACAAAAGTAAAAGATTTTATTTTGATTAAGATTTATTTAGCCCTTTTTTAAATGGCCTAAGACAACCTCTTCAGCAATACTGGCTTAACCAACCTGGCTGGGCTAGATGAGCCCATTTCTACCTCAACTGGCAATCTGAGTTCAATGGGCATCTTCATGTTGTGATTGTACTCCTGTATGAAACGCCTGGCCTTCTCCCTCAGAGGCTTACACAAGATGGCAATGACCAGATTCAGGCATATTTGAGGTGGTAAATAACCCAAGTCTGGTTGATGCCTGTACCTTAATATCAAATGAGAAGATTTAAAAGCTGCCCAAAGAATTGACACAACTTAAAATTCCACCTTCTTAACATATGTTCTCACCAAATATGTCTCAATTCATCTGAAGCAGAAACCTTCCACTGTGCCTTTGCCATCCTGAAATGTCATTGTTCTTTACCCAAATAGAGACATTGCAGAGCTCATGCCCACGGGAAAGGTAGAAGTTTACATGTATTAATGAGTGACCACTCAGAACTATGCAAATCATGAGGCATGACTTTTGATACAAAAAGCTAAGATGAGATGAAACTTTTTCTGTCAAAGGAACATGAGTTTTGAACTCTCTTCCTCAGAGGGGAGTGGAAGCAGAGACTAAATCTGTTTATGGCAAAGGTGGATACAGTCCTAATAAGTGCAAGAGTGAAAACTATTGTATTTGAGGTTATATTGAAATTCGCCATAGTCAAATCATATGGCAGCACATGACTAATGATCTACTCTTGCTCCTAATGTCAATGTTTATATCTGAGTAATAACTCCGATGCAAAATATGCTGTTTGTTTTTTTGTGAAATCTAATGAAGATAATTGGTTTTATCAGTATGAGGAGTAGATACTTAAGATGTTAAACGCGCATTTATAGTATAGAGTTATAGTTTTGAGAGGATAAGTAAATAAACGGATGTATATTCAGGAAAATACTTATTTACTGTTTCTGTAAGTTTCATTATATAAATTATTTAGAAGTATATTTTCACAAGCATGGAACACGGTAATATTTTAATACAGGTGAATAATAATTGTTGTTAATTGTGATTTATTATGCTTTTAAGGAATAGCAGTGTAGTTTATATGAATGTGAGTGTAGCGTTAAGAGCCATGTATACCATTAGGTATGACATTTGATGCAACGTTAGACTAGCCACTGCCATGAATTGACAAACCTCAATAAAGGATGTTTCATTAGAAGCACAATGGTCAATGGACAAGAAATCAGTAGATGGGCAAAAAATACAGAGATGCTGATGGTGTGAGCTAAGAAGTAAAAATAACCAAGAGTTCAGGAATGGGAGAAGAATGGGGTCAGAATCAGAACAAAATATACCCACTGAAGCCAGGGTATGAAGAAAGTTGATGGCAAAAGCTAGCGAAAACAAGACAGGCAATGCATAAACAATGGCAGATTAAAGAAAATATGCATTATGATTCCTTTAATGGTGGTCACCCACCAGCATCAGTTCAATCGGTGTTACTCAGAGAAATTCAGATTGGGAACACCTGGTGCAATGGAAGCATGGGGCTGTAGCTTTCATCCAATATCCAGCCAATGGAAGGTGTACCTGTGGGGACAAGGAAATCATAGCTTGTCTCACTATGCTGTAACCTGAGGGCCAACAGGGCAGTCAGTGTTTGATGAGGCTGTATCCAATGTATTAGCCACAATAGATAAATCAATAGATGAATTCATAGCAGAGGTTAATAAAAGAAAAATAAATGCATAAAGGAGAAAAGTAAGGTTTAATAAGTGAAGGTGAATCAGGGCAACGTGAAAACTGAAGAAAGAGGCCTGGAAATGCTGAAAGCAACAAAGGTGGAGATGGTTACTGTGAAATTCATGATAGTCAGTGGTCTTTTAAATATATTGTGTAATTGTATCTGTTCTGGTATTTAATTACAGTTATTAGACATTATCTTAAGTTTTGTATAATTTCTTTACTGCATATTGGTTACATTAAAAAGACGTTGACTTAGAAGAAGCAATATAGAGGTTTCTCAGTAATAGAGATAATTATGCTAATGCAACAATTATAGAGAAGAAACCAGACCAAAATCCAGATAAAGAAGTGATTTACTGGAATCACTAATACTTGCAATATACACTTCAGGGATGTTAAATACAGATTATAGTGATGAGTTTGGTAGGTGAAAAGACTAACAGACTAAGTTTATAATTTGTCAGTTATAACTGTGTACATACAGTCCTGTAAATAATTGAATATTGTGTTAATTTACAGATGTAAATAGCTACAATAAAACTCTGATAATCCAGCACAGTTAGAACTTTGGTTGTTCCTGGGCTACTAGATACCATTCCTATTAGCTCTAAGGCATTTTTAGTTCACTTTCTTTGGTTGGTACACAGTGGTATAAATAACATTCGAGTGAACCTCATAAATTTAATGTGAGTGTAGGAACTGGGACTCCAGTGAGTGTAAAAGGAACATAAGAAACAGCACCCCATGAGCCAAGCCATTGGGATTTCAGAATAGTAGACTTTGTAGTTTTAATTTGCACGGTTGGCATGATAGGTTGGATTCAGATAGTGTCAATACAACGAGGTAGAATTGTAAAAAAGCAATAAGGTATATTTGCCTTCATCAGTCAAGGCATTGAGGACAAGAGACAGGATGTCATGTTGCAACTTTATAAAATTATGGTTAGGCCGCAGATCCAATATTGTGGCAGTTTGGTTCCCCTTATGACAGGAAGGGTGTGGAGGCTATGGAAAGGGTGCATCTCAGAAGAACATGGATAGGTGACATTTCAGATCGGGATCTTTCTTCAGACTGGAAAAGGCTCCTGACTCCAGTCTGAAGAAGGGTTTTGACCCAAAATGTTACCTATCCATGCTCTCCAGAAATGCTGCCTGACCCATAAAGTTACTCCAGCACTTTGTGTCTTTTTTTGATAGTTGTTGTTCATTGGCATTCTAAATGAGAATGTTTACTTTCAATAAAAGATGTTCTGTTATTCGCTTGGCCTCTGGTTGGGTTATAATATGTACTGATACTCCGAAGAAGCCCATCGATAATACTGGGATAATAACCGTGCACTGAGAGATATTACAGGCTGAAGCAAAGCATTCTCCTTGACCAAGTACATTAGCTTGCTTTATGCAATGCCATAATCTATGCATCATCTATTTTCCAACCTCCAAATAATATATGAAGGTGGGAACATAAATACTATATAGTTATATTTACTGCAGATTTAAATATATGATGATCGTCAATTAGCCAATCTATTAGCAATGTTAAAGACATGAAGAAAAAGATCAAGTTCTGTACTTTTACACTATTGCAATTGAACTTACCTTTGCAATAAAACCCAATATAATGTTCTGCCTGATTCTTGACAATGGGCTGTGGGACTGGAGAAAAAGCGTTAAAGTTATTCATCCCCTCATATCTTCTCTAAAATAACTATAATATAAAATATGATTGAATTCAAAGTTGGCCAAAGTATAAAAAAAACTTTCTTTCAAACTTTCAAATACGACTCTCATTTTCCATGAGCTTCACCGCTCTGTTACCTCTGCTACTCCCCTAACTCTTTGACCAAGACTTTGGTCAGCCTTCCTAAAATGTCAAGCAAATCTACAATATTTCAGTCCTTTGTTGGATGACACAGCTGATAGTCACGGGTTAGTTGTCCTATATACCATTGGTGGGGTTTCTTACCAGCATCATGCCCCACAACTGAAGTAAGTGGCCTTTGTCCCTGGCATGTTAACCTTTAAATCTTTTTCCTGGAACAAAATGTTTTACTCCCATTTGCAAATGCATCATGACATAATCAACACATCTGCATGATACCATTCACCATACCCTAGCTCACCATATTCATTATAATTTGTTTCCATTATATCATATTAACTAACTACAGGATATACAGAGTGATTTATAGTGGATATTTGTCTTTGAACCAAGGAGAGAATCATAATTATGTTATTTAATCTATCAGATTGAGGAGCTACATGGATTCTGTCCATCAATCTGTCTTTAAAACACCACCAAAAACAGATTAGCTGCCAATTCACTTTTAACAAGACCTCAGCATGCAAATTCGCCACCCTAATTTGCCTACGTCTTAACCCGACAAGAGTAGAGGTTGCTCACTAGAAAGGTGGTGCTGGTGAAAATTCTGACCATATTGGCCATGGTCAGAAATTATTCCAGTAAAAGTTTTTCTTTTATCTATTGTTTATTAAGCATGTAGTGAAATAGGCTAACACACGAACGAGCATGTAAAAAATGTGAGGAATAGTGAAAAACAATTCAAAATTATTCCAGTAAAAGTTTTTCTTTTATCTATCATTTGTTAAGCATATTTCACAATATGCTTAACAAAAGCAAAACTTTTACTGGCATAATTTTGCATTGTTTTTCTCTATTCCTCACATTTTTTACATGCTCACTTATTAACAAATAGATTTACAGATGAATTTGTGTTATGTCGGAGAATATGCTAAGGTATAACACCTGAAGTCTGTGTATCTCCCTATGTGTTAATGTCCATGCTTCAAAGTCGCGTCTCCACTCATCTCAGACCGCTTCCCACCAGAGATAGACACAAAAAGCTGGAGTAACTCTGCGGGACAGGCAGCATTTCTGGAGAGGAGGAATGGGTGATATTTCGGGTTGAAACCCTTCGTCAGACTAGTTAGGGATAAGGGGAAACAAGAGCTGCTCACACCAAAATGTCTTTATTCTCAATCTGTGTTCACTGGTCTTAGAGTTCTCAGTCATGGGAAACAAACTCCTTGTATCTAGCCTGTCAAACCATTTAAGCATTTTCAGTGGCATATCTCATTTTCCTCAAAATTAGAGAATGGTCTATTCGGTCTACTCAATCCTTACTCATATGGCAAATAGGCCATGCTCGGAACCTGTCAAGTAACTCTTTTACTGTCCTCCCTACCACAATAGCATACTTTCTTAGGTAAGGAACTGTATCATGAGTTTTAGTCTGCTTACCAATGAGGAATCTGTTTAACTGTCAGATACAGTTGGAAACTAGAGGGCAGCCTTCTGACAGAATGAGAGGAGGCAATGCAGCAGCAAAGGGGGCCGTGTATTTTTGTGATTTAGTGCTAACCTCACTCATGAGCAAGAGACAAGTCCAAGGGCGACAACAACTATGAAGAAAGATTAGAATCAACACAACCTGGCCCAATTTGTAAAATTTATATCAAGTGTTGTTATCTATAATATTTATTAATAAGACTCTAGGCTTAACAGACCACATATTCTTCAGACTGGAATGAGTTAAGTAAAGAGTATGAATTTGAAAGATAAATCATAAGTAAAAATGTGTTTTTTTTGTACCCGATATACATCAACTGAGTACTTTGCTAAAATTTATAAAATTGAAGATTCCATATTCAAAGAGCAGTGCATAATAAGAGTGATGTGGAATATAATGAAAACCTTCAATTATTTAAATACTCCTTTAATACTGCATGGCATTTAAAATTACAACGTTATTTCAATCATTGTGCATTGACTGTATCTACATCATACTCCACTAGCAACATCCAATTATCGCTGGTATTGAATGTGCCCTAGTCATAAATCATCTGAAAAGGAAAATCACAGGAGATGACAAACTGTGTGCAGAGGCATGTGTCATTGTATTTTTTCACTTTTTTGGGGGGGGGGGGGGGGTGTGAGTGTGAACATTTATTAGCCATCCCTTATTGAATGACATGTAGGGTTATTTCTGCATTGTCAATATCACTCTAGGCCTGGGGTCACTGTGTGCAGTTTTGGTCTCCAAATTTGAGGAAGGACATTCTTGCTATTGAGGGAGTGCAGCGTAGGTTCACTAGGTTAATGCCCGGAATGGCGGGAAGGTCGTATGTTGAAAGACTGGAGCGGCTAGGCTTAGAAGGATGAGAGGGGATCTTATTGAAACATATAAGATTAATAAGGGATTGGACACGTTAGAGGCAGGAAACAAGTTCCCAATGTTGGGGGAGTCCAGAACCAGGGACCACAGTTTAAGAATAAGGGGTAGGCCATTTAGAACGGAGATGAGGAAAACATTTTCACTCAGAGAGTTCCAAATCTGTGGAATTCTCTGTCCTCAGAAGGCAGTGGAGGCCAATTCTCTGGATGCTTTCAAGAAAGAGCTAGATAGAGCTCTTAATGATAGCGGAGTCAGGGGGTATGGGGAAAAGGCAGAAACGGGGTACTGATTGTGAATGATCAGCCATGATTACATTGAATGGCGGTGCGTACAGGCTCGAAGGACCGAATGGCCTTCTCCTGCACCTATTGTCTATTGTCACATTTTAGCCAAACCATTTTTTTTTCTCTCCTGAAGGACATTGGAGAACCAGATGATTTTTAAGAATGATTTACCGGAGTTATGGTTATCATTACTTAAAATGAGCAATTAAAAGAAAAAAGTAAAATTATTAACCAAATTTAAGTCACACAAGCATGTTGGGATATGAACTCAGGTTCTGGGGTCCTTGGCCCTGATGTACAAATAAGCAGAGCCTGAGGGCATTGTCTGCCATTGCCTTAATCACAGTCCTTAAACTGAACTCTGAAAGTTACGATAAAAAGGCCACCTAGTGTAACGATTTCTTTTGACCAATCTCACACTGACAATGCTCTGAAAAAATCACCAACCCTCAGCATTTCTTTAGAAGTTATCTCTCACTGAACTCTTCTGATGTTTTAAACACAAGGACACAAGAAAATAGCAGCAAAAGTAGGCCAGCTGGCCCCTCAAGCCTACACTTCTCATTATCATCGTGGCTGATTTTTTTTTTCCTGGGTCTCATCTCATCTTCTGGGTCTGTTCCACAGAGGTTTGAATTAATGATCTTTCAAAAAATTATCCAGCAATCTCTACCCCCACCCAAACCCCAACCTCCTGATTTATATGCTCTTGTGAAATGATTATGAATAATTCACAGTGTTATGTATTCTTGGTTTCCCGGTGCATGACTCACAAACACCGAGTGCGTTGATGCAGCAAGTAATTACAGAATGTAGCTATAAGAATGTTATTGTTTATGACGAGGGGAATTGTTCACAAAAAGTAGGGGAGATTATGTGAAGCAATGATGAAAATACATCTGCAGTCATGTTTTGGCTGAATCACTGGGCAGCACGCAGGAGAGAGATAAAACACCTGGTGGAGTGGTGCCACTACAACTGCTCATTCAGCATTAAACAGAACAAGGAGCTGCTCGTTGACCTCAGAAAGAGAATATCGGGAGACCACGTAACTGTTTTTCCTAGTAGGTCAGCAGAGGAGAGAGTTGGCAGCTTTAAATTCCTGGATGTTAACATATCAGATTACCTGTTCTGGGCGCAGCACATAGACATAATCAGAAAAATATATGCCCCAGTGCCTCTACTTTCTTAGATATTTAAAGTGATTTGACATGGGACTGAATTCTCTAACAAACCTCTACAGATGAATGCAGAAAGAATGGTGACTGGTTGCATCATAGCCCGGTGCGGCAATTCTAACACACAGGAAGGCAAGAGGCTGCAGGTAGTATAAGAAAATAACTGCAGATGCTGGTACAAATCGATTTATTCACAAAATGCTGGAGCAACTCAGCAGGTCAGGCAGCATCTCGGGAGAGAAGGAATGGGTGACGTTTCGGGTCGAGACCCTTCTTCAGTCTGAAGAAGGGTCTCGACCCGAAACGTCACCCATTCCTTCTCTCCCGAGATGCTGCCTGATCTGCTGAGTTACTCCAGCATTTTGTGAATAAAAGAGGCTGCAGGTAGTTCAGTACAGCCTTCTTCACCATCAAAAGCATCTACACGAGGCGCTGACTCAAGTTAACATCTATTATTGTTTTTGTACCTGCTTCAAACACTTTCTCTGATGACTCATCTGAGTGAAAAAATTGCTCCTCAGGTTCTTATTATCATCTCTCACCTAAAACCTATTGTCCTCTGGTTTTTGATTCCCTACCCTGGGTAAAAGACTCTAAGCATTCACCCTATGAATTTCCTTCATTATTTTTTAACTCTCCTATAAGATCACCTCTTAGTCTCTTATGTCCCAATGCATAATGTCCTAGCTTGCCATTCTCTCCCTATTACTCAGGTCCTGGCAACATCCTCATAAATCTTCTCTGAAGTCTTTGCAGCTCCTAATGCATGGCATCCCTGTGTGGTACCTCAGCTGCACGGAGGCAGAAAGGAAAGCTCTACAGCGGGTAGTCCATAGAGCTCAGAGGGCCATCGGAACACAGCTACCAGACTTGGAGGGCATCTACAACACACGATGCCTCAGAAAAGTCACCAGCATCCACAAAGACTCTTCACACCCCTGCAACAGTCTGTTCGAACTCCTTCCATCGGGCAGACGATACAAGGCCTTCTACGCCCGCACCTCCAGACTCAGGAACGGCTTCATCCCCAGGGCCATAGCTGCTATGAACCGGTCCTGCTGAGCCGGATGGTCACAACGCATAGATCAACTTGCACTTTACCCTGTCAAAAACTGTTACAATTGTTTCATTGGGTTGCTGTTGTCTAAATTACTTAAATTATTGCATCGTATGGGAGGCGCATTCCCAATCTCGTTGTACCCCTGGGTACAATGACAATAAAGATATATTGTATTGTATTGTATTGTATTGTATGACTTCCTTCCAAAAGCAAGGTAACCAAAGCTGAACATAATGCTCCAAATGTGGCCTCACCAATGTCTTGTACAACTCTAACATAATGTCCCAACTTCTATATTCAATGTTCTCCAGGAATGCTGCCTGAACCACTGAGTTACTCTAGCACTTTGTGTCTTTTTTTTCTACATCATTACCCTGACAGATGAAGGCCAATGGGGGGGATCTTATAGAGGTATACAAAATCATGAGAGGAATAGATCGAGTAGATGCAGAGAGTCTGTTGCCCAGAGTTGGGGAATCAAGGACCAGAGGACATAGGTTCAAGATGAAGGGAAAAAGATTTAATAGGAATCCGAGGGGTAACTTTTTCACACAAAGGGCGATGGGTGTATGGAACAAACTGCCAGAGGAGGTAGGTGAGGCTGGGACTATCCCATCGTTTAAGAAACAGTTGGACAGGTACATGGATAGGACAGGTTTGGAAGGATATGGACCAAGCATAGGCAAGTGGGACTAGTGTAGCTGGGACATTGTTGGTTGGTGTGGGCAATGTTGGGCCGAAGGGCCAGTTTCCACACTGTATCACTCTATGACTCTATGACAGTGTACCAAAACCCTTTTTTACCACCCCATCTACATGTGACATCACATTCAGGAAATTGTGCACTTGTACTCCTTGATCCTTCTGCTCTACAATACTCCTCATGATCATACCATTCACTGTGAAGGTCCTGGTTTCAGTTCCCAGATTGCAACACCCCACGCTTATCTGCATTAAACTCCATTAGCCATTATTCAGCCAACTTGCCCAACTGATCAAGATCCTGCTGTAATTTTTGATAATCATCGTCACTCTCTATGTTACCACCTACTATAGTGTCACCTGTAACTTACTAATAAACACTCTACATTCTCATCTAAATCATTGATATAAACCACAAACAGCAATGGGCCCGGCACTGGTCCCTGAGGCATATCACCAGTCACAAGCCTCCAGTCTGAAAAATACCTTGCCACCTGACTCTTTGCTTCTTTCCAGGAAGCCCATTCTGTGTCTAGGCCACTGGCTCACCTTGGATGCCATGCATTGCCTACGTGCAGAACCTTATTCTGTACCTGTCTGTCTCAGTAAAACTCTCCCATTAACTTACTTATTTAAACAAACATAGTGTGTTAATTATGTATTACAAAAATACTAATGGAGAAGCAAGTGGAATTTCTGCCTGAACCTACTCCCATACCAACACACACGTCGTACTACCCTGAACCATTTGCATCACATCGCAAGCTTTTGGTCACATTCTACAATCCTTAAAGGGGTTCACATTGGATTTACATATGATATATGTAATTGAACTCTTGATGGGCCATCACATGTTCAGAATTTAAAAACATTATCCTTTTCAGTCAAGAGATTTTGGATTGGAGAAAGGCTAATTTTGAGGAGATGAGAAAGGATTTAAAAGGAGTGAAATGGAAATTTCTGTTTTATGAAAAGGATATAATAGAGAAATGGAGGATATTTAAAGGTGAAATTTTGAGAGTACAGAGTCTTTATGTCCCTGTTCGGTGGAAAGGAAAGAATAATAATTTGAAAGAGCCGTGGTTTTCCAGGGAAATTGGACACTTGGTTCGGAAAAAGAGGGAGATATACAATAAATATAAGCGGCAGGGAGTAAATGAGGTTCTTGAGGAATATAAAGAATGTAAAAGGAATCTTAAGAAGGAAATTAGAAAAGCGAAAAAAAGATATGAGGCTGCTTTGGCAAGTAATGTAAAAGTAAACCCCAAGGGGTTCCACAGATATGTCAATAGCAAAAGGATAGTGAGGGATAAAATTGGTCCATTAGAGAGTCAGAGTGGACAGCTATGTGCTGAGCCGGAAGAAATGGGGGAGATATTAAACAATTTCTTTTCTTCGGTATTTACCGAGGAGAAGGATATTGAATTATGTGAGGTAAGCGAAACAAGTAGAGTAGTGATGGAAATTAGGAGGATTAAAGAAGAGGAGGTACGGACACTTTTGAAAAATATAAAAGTGGATAAGTATCCAGGTCCTGATAGGATATTCCCTAGGACATTGAGGGAAGTTAGTGCAGAAATAGCAGGGGCTATGACGGAAATATTTCAAACGTCATTAGAAACGGGGATGGTGCCGGAAGATTGGCGCATTGCGCATGTTGTGCCTTTGTTTAAAAAAGGTTCTAAAAGTAAACCTAGCAATTATAGACCTATTAGTTTGACGTCTGTGGTGGGAAAATTAATGGAAAAGATACTTAGGGACAATATATATAATTATTTGGATAATCAAGGCCTGATTAGAAACAGTCAACATGGATTTGTGCCTGGAAGGTCATGTTTGACTAATCTTCTTGAATTTTTTGAAGAGGTTACCAGGGAAATTGATAAGGGCAAGGCTGTGGATGTTGTCTATATGGACTTCAGTAAGGCATTTGACAAGGTTCCACATGGAAGGTTGATTAAGAAGGTTAAATCGTTGGGTATTAATAGTGAGGTTGCAAGATGGATTCAACAATGGCTGAATGGGAGATACCAGAGGGTAACGGTTGACAATTGTATGTCAGGTTGGAGGCCAGTGTCTAGTGGAGTACCCCAAGGATCTCTGTTGGGTCCACTGTTGTTTGTCATTTACATTAATGATCTGGATGATGGTGTGGCAAATTGGATTAGTAAATATGCAGATGATACTAAGATAGGTGGTGTAGTTGATAGTGAGGTAGATTTTCAAAGTCTACAGAGAGACTTGGGCCTTTTGGAAGGGTGGGCTGAAAGATGGCAGATGGAGTTTAATGCTGATACGTGTGAGGTGCTGCATTTTGGTAGGACAAATCAAAATAGGACGTACAGGGTAAATGGTAGGGAATTGAGGAATGCAGTGGAACAGAGGGATCTGGGAATAACTGTGCATTGTTCCCTGAAGGTGGAATCTCATGTGGATAGGGTGGTGAAGAAGGCGTTTGGTATGCTTGCCTTTATAAATCAGAGCATCGAGTATAGAAGTTGGGATGTAATGTTAAAATTGTACAGGGCATTGGTGAGGCCGAATCTGGAGTATGGTGTGCAGTTCTGGTCGCCAAATTATAGGAAGGATGTCGACAAAATGGAGAGGGTACAGAGGAGATTTACTAGAATGTTGCCTGGGTTTCAGCACTTAGGCTACAGAGAGAGGTTGAACAGGTTGGGTCTTTATTCTTTGGAGCGTAGAAGGTTGAGGGGGGACTTGATAGAGGTTTTTAAAATTTTGAGAGGGACGGACAGAGTTGACGTGGGTAGGCTTTTCCCTTTGAGAGTGGGGAAGATTCCCACAAGGGGACATAGCTTCAGAATTGAGGGACAAAGGTTTAGGGGTAACATGAGGGGGAACTTCTTTACTCAGAGGGTGGTGGCTGTATGGAATGGGCTTCCGGTGGAAGTGGTGGAGGCTGGCTCGATTTTATTATTTAAGAGTAAATTGGATAGGTATATGGATAGGAGGGGATTAGAGGGTTATGGTCTGAGTGCAGGTAGATGAGACTAGGTCAGGGAGAATGGTCGGCGTGGACTGGTAGGGCCGGACAGGCCTGTTTCCATGCTGTAGTTGTTATATGGTTATATGGTTATAAGAGGCTAAGTTGATTTTTTATTAATATTAAAATCCATTTACCACGTTTCCCTGTTTGTTAAATCCATTAATATCCCTTTGTCATTCAATGCTACATTGCTTACAGCAGGTACAATTAAACTGTTTATTAGTTCTTCCTCATTACACATTGCTTAGTCTAATGTGACCTGAAACTGTTTTTGGTTGTGGGATAATTTACTGCAAAAATACCCCAAATTTATTCAAAAGCAAGTTAATCACCTTATTCTTGTGACAATCTATATACTAAAACTCTAGTTTGTTGGCTTGTTCCTGAACTACAGCCAAAACGTACATCATAGTGCCACAATCTTAGGCCCACCTTATTCGCCATCGTCCCATGGTCCTATGGAAAAAGTTTCATTGAAATCAATGTCATATTTTTAAAGTTATTCACATTTTAAAGTTTAAAAATCTGCACACGAGCATTTGGGGCTCCGTTCATCTGGTACTTACGTAAAATGGCCACCGCATCTGCACGTGCGCAGAACAAATGTGTCTGCGCCTGCGCAGTTGGGGCAGGGCTCGGCCGTCTGTCTCTTGGGAGCAGGAGAGCCAAGCCTGGTGCCGGGAGAAGCAGCCGGAGCCTGGGCCTGAGCTTGGACATGACCAGGTAACCGTGAGCCTGAGGTGGGCCAAGGGAAAAGGTGGCAGCAGCAGCAACGGCGGTGAGGCTGGGCGTTGGTGGAGGTGGAGGCCGAGGCCTGCGCCTCGCAATGCACCTGCCCTCAGCTCCCTCATTCCCCCCTCCTCTCCCCGGCCGGCTCAGTGCCTTTCCCAAGCTGCACAGAGTCCAGCAACTCAGCAACAGTGGGAGAGCTGCCGCCGTCTACCTCTGAACATCCCCGCACCAGGACAGGACAGGACTCTTCATACTCAGCAACAAATCACTGGGGTCGTCAACCTTCACCGCCTCACCGATAACGCCGACGCCCGCTTCCTTCCCGGCCATCCGCTGACCGGGCCTACCGACGCTTCGTCCGCTGACCCAGACTCCAGTCCCCCGCGGGCTTCCACCAGCGACTGCTGACCCACGCCACTCCACTGCCCACCAGCGGGCCGAAGCCGTCGCCTTACCCGAGTTTCTGGTGCTGTAAGGTAGAAACTCTACATAGGATAGGATTTGAGTGTCGGAGCAAGGAGGTCCTACTGCAGTTGTACAGTACCCTGGTAAGACCCTACCTGGAGTATTGTGTGCAGTTTTGGTCTCCTAATTTGAGGAAGGACATTCTTGCTATTAAGGGAGTTCAGCGTAGGTTCACCAGTTTAATTCCCGGGATGGCGGGACTGATATATGATGAAAGAATGGATCGATTGGGCTTGTATTCACTGGAATTTAGAAGGGTGAGAGGGGATCTTATCGAGGCATATTAAATTCTTAAGAGATTGGACAGGCCAGATGCAGGAAAAATGTTCCCGATGTTGGAGGAGTCCTGAACCAGTGGTCACAGTTTAAGAATAAGAGGTAGGCCATTTAAGACTGAGATGAGGAAAATCTTTTTCACCCAGAGAGTTATGAATCTGTGGAATTCTCTGCCACAGAAGGCAGTGGAAGCCAATTCACTGGATGTTTTCAAGAGGGAGTTAGATATAGCTCCTACGGCTAACGGATTTCCACGGATATGGGGAGAAAGCAGGAACAGGGTATTGATTTTGGATGATCAGCCATGATCATATTGAATGGCGGTGCTGGCTCGAAGGGCTGAATGGTGTTCTCCTGCACCTATTTTCTATGTTTATGTTTATGTTTCTACTGCTGCTCCACTGTGCCACTTCATTTGATTTAAGAATGAATGAGTGGATACTGATCAGAATGTACCAGGATCCCAAAGGTTAGATAATATCTGGACTTTCAGAAGGCCTTCGACAAGGTCCCACATAGGAGATTGGTGTACAAACGTAAAGCACACGGTATTGAGGGTTCAGTTTTGAGGTGGATAGAAAATTGGTTGGCGGACAGGAAGCAAAGAGTAGGAATAAACGGGTCCTTTTCGGAATGGCAGGCAGTGACTAGTGGGGTACCGCAAGGCTCAGTGCTGGGACCCCAGTTATTTACAGTGTATATTAATGATTTGGACGAGGGAATTGAATGCAACATCTCTAAGTTTGCAGATGACATGAAGCTGGGTGGCAGTGTTAGCTGCGAGGAGGATGCTAGGAGGCTGCAGAGTGACTTGGATAGATTAGGCGAGTGGGCAAATGCATGGCAGATGCAATATAATGTGGATAAATGTGAGGTTATCCACTTTGGCGGCAAGAACAGGAAAGCAGAGTGTTACCTGAATGGTGACCGATTGGGAGAAGGGGAGATGCAACGTGACCTGGGTGTCATGGTGTACCAGTCATTGAAAGCAAGCATGCAGGTGCAGCAGGCAGTGAAGAAAGCGAATGGTATGTTGGCATTCATAGCAAGAGGATTTAAGTTTAGGAGCAGGGAGGTTCTGCTGCAGTTGTACAGGGCCTTGGTGAGACCGCACCTGGAGTATTGTGTGCAGTTTTGGTCTGTTTCTGACCAATTCCCGAATTAGAGAATTGTGCAGAGAAATTAGGAAAAATTAGAAAGTTAGATATCTGCAATTCTCGTGCAAAAACAGTCTCTACTAGTTAATGATTTCATGAACAATTTGGGGTTAAAACTTTAGCTAGTATCCAGTAATATTGAATCCAACTGGACAATAACTTTAAGGGATCTGGATTCAGACAGATGAATTGAATTATGACACAGAGTCGCCATGATCTCTGGGAATGACAAAATAGGCTTGACGGGTTGAATTGCCAAATCTAGTTTCTGTGCCTGCACCTGTCATTCACCCAAGGATTGCTATAGCAGCTTGTGCCTCCTACACAAACTTCATGCATCCTGGACTAACCTTTGACATCTCTGCACTAGCATGCAGTGTGATTCCATCTGATAATCAGACAGCTTCCATGTGCTTTGCTGCACTACCCCACACAATAATACAAACTCAAGATTGCTCACTGCTTGTCCATTCTTCCCCTACACTTTGACCGTTCAGCAAATGGCACATTGCAGCCGTAAATGTGTTGGAAAACCTGAATGATAATCTTTAGCTCCCACAGGAGAACCAAAAATATGTTTGAAGGGGAAATATAACTTGGGGCCAATATATTAGAAAAAACATATTTAACTTTAGAAATGTAATTTAACAGTATAATAATAATAATAATAATAATATATTTATTTTATATAGCGCCTTAACACATGCACAAAGCGCTTTACAAATACAATTAACATAGAAACAAACAGACAAACAGACAAACTATCCTGACGGAAAAGCGGCGAATAATCAACGCCAGCGTCCTCTCACGTCAGGGTTGCATTTCAGTGACTACGAAAGAGGATTATTGAACAAGAATTTAAAGCTGCAATTGTTCAGGACAAAAGTGCTGACTCACACTGATCTCGGCAGAAAATTGCCTCTCTTTTAAGTTTTGAATTGTATTCAGTAGATAATAGAAGCATTCAATTAAATTCTAACATTGTATATTTAGACCATTAAGTCATTGGAATATTTAAAGGCTGCTGTCGCCTGGGATTTCTTGAAATTTCTGAAATTACAATTGCTTCTGAACCATTAGATGCATTCAATTGTTTCTAGAAAGGGCTACTTTCAGAGTAATGCTTAAAATTGACCTAAACATGCTTTCATGCTCTAATTCCATCTGGTGAGCAAAGAAATACACGTTTTAAAGGAAATCCAAGGATTATTTAATGCCATGGAAGAGATCTATCCAAGACTACTCTATCAGGGAGAATCTAAGTGAGGATTTTTTTAGAGTTCATTTATCCTTATTCCATTTCAATGAGAATGACAAATCTTTCATATTCACCTTTTGAAGCCCTATCTTCATGACTCTTCTGGTCTGAATTGTGAAGAAAGGTGAGATATTATTTGCATATTCACAGCTTAACTGAATTAATTTATCGAGATTGCAACATGATTTTTGTTCCTTTAGGCAATGATGCGATTCATTCACCCCATGAGAAATGAAATTTCCTATTGACGCTGAATACCAGAATTAATTTTGGATTGTCCTGACATTATGTATAATTTCTATTGCTAATATCCCAAAGATATATTTCTTATAACCCAGGAAAACATGCTCCACATTATAACCACAAAAAAGTTTATACATGCGACTTGAAAACAATCATCTATCAGGCATTTAAAAAATAATAGAGTAAGTAATTTAGACACTTTAAATCAAATAGCAGGTAGGGAAATTTAATATTCTTTCCATGGCATTTTTATAAAGGTCAGCATCATCCAAAACACAGCATCAGTTTCTATTTAAATGCTGATACCACCCACCTCTTCCTCAACCCCTCTTCACCACTTCTCCATCTCTAAATTTTCAGAAGACTTGTTTGACATCCAATGCTGGATGAGCAGGTATTTCTTTCAGATACGTATTGGGGTGATTTCATCCCCTACTCACGAGGGAATTTCCTTTAGGTTTTAGACTACATCCCCATTTGCCCTTCTGACGTCCAGGGTAAATTAGATCATTATCTGGCATTGGCAGATGGAGTACATTGTTGCGGATTATGACATGTTGGATGGTGAAAGAATTAGCTGTAAGACAGAACATGCTGCTTAATAGCACATTTAATGTGTCATAATGGTTCATAGCACTTAGCATACTCCCATAGTTGATGTGGTAACGTGGGCATCATTTACACACAGAGGGCCTCACTAAATAGCATGGTTGATGTAAATGATTTCACTTACAGTATAAATAAACAGTTAAGGGATTACCTGGCATGATGCAAAGGAAGAAAGGGTGTCCTGGTCAATAACGTAGGAAATGGACCTTAACACGGAACACTGATTAATGCAGGACTTTTCTCCTGATTTATCCATCTGTGCCTCGTTATACTGTTCTTAGAAGTAATTCCAATAACTTTTACATTATCTTCATTAAATGACTTGGACTGATGAAGAATTTAATCCCTTCTTCCCTTTTCAAACAAATGTGCAACTTTGGCAGTTCTCCAAATTCTCACATCAACCCTGTAGTCACGAGGGATTGAAAAATTATGGTTATAGCCTTCGCAATTTTTTTCCAATGTCCTGATTCATTACATCTGGGGTGATAATTTATCCACTTAATTCTTTATTTTGTACTATACTATCCCTTCCAGTATTTCACACCTTCTCCATGATCAAAACATCACCCCTCTCTTTAGTGAAGACGGCCATAAGGTATGCAATAAGAATCATACCCATATCCTCTTGCTCCACATGTTACTCCTCTTTCAGTCCAGAAGAGATGATAGATTGCAAACATGGGAATGTATTCATTGCTGCAATTATAGCAGAGAGTGAATGTAATGCGGATACCCTGGATTTAGAGAAGTTATGTAATACTGTAGTTTTAATGTTCTGCTAATTTTTTTTTACCTCCAGACTTGAGGTCAATAGACTCAGACTGGTGGGATAAAAGTCAATTTCATTAATTGGATGGAGCATTTTCCCCCAAGAATAATTAGTACACTGACATCTATAGATTGTGATCAGTTACGATGAGCTTTCTTGTCGGCCAAAAATTGCAATGCTCAAATAAATCCCTTAGTTAACTGCACAGAGTGACTCTGCCAGTGAAAGAGGTGTGGACATTCTAATATAAAGTTAAATCATAAGGCATACTTTGATTAAAAAATGTGATACCTACTTGCAATGTGTCCACCATTTTAGTTTAACTTAGAGATACAGCGTGGAAACAGGCTAATTGGCTTGGGTTTGTTAACTTGGTATAAGTGTAAATTGTGCCTGGAGTGTGTAGACTTATGTTAATGTGAGAGTGTAGGTCTGTATGGACTCAATGGGCCGAAGGGCTTGTTTCAAGCTACTTTTTGCAGAGTACATTACTTTCATGTTATGTTTGAAAGCTGAAATGTCAAAGCATGAAATATTCTTTTCAAATGAGAATTTGGATATTAGTTTGAATCATTGGTCAAAAATACAGCAACTTTACACATGGCTGATTGATTTGTGTGTGTGGAATCATGCATTTGATTTGATCAATACCATTGATTAAAACAACTCCAGAGCAAAATATACTTTTGTTTCAGTCAAGCTCAAGTTATAGATAGGTCCCAATTATGTTCCTGATTTAGCTCTTCAGAATTCTGAAACGATTTTGTCACCTTGTGGAATTACTAAAGGTCTGCCACACTATAAATTTGATGCCTGTGGGAATAGTTTTATAGAAATACTTCAAATGTGAAATACTGCAGATGCTGGAAATGATGAAATAAAATAGAAAATGTTGGAAATACTCACCAGATCGGGCAACATTTTTGAAGACTGGGTTAACATTTCAGCTTGATGACTTATTAATGGAACTTGGAAAAGTGAGAGATAAAGAAAGGCCTAATGTTGGAAACATTAATGTGGGAAAGATTGGAAAGGGTGGTGGGGGTGTTGTGTAAAGAAGCGAGCTGAATTTGTTCACGAGTAACAACTTTTTAAATTTCACTCACATCCTCTAAAAGAGCAGACATGGGAAAACCATGTGCCCAACCTGTCTCTTTATGAGATACTCAATGCGTTCTTTAATTCCATCCTACCCAGGTTCCTCCTTCACATCTTTCACCAGTATAAATGCTGCTTCCTGTTCTCACACAGAATGAGAAAGCCTTACTACTGCAATTGATTTCCAATCTTTACTCATTTTTACATGGTCCACATCCTCCCATTAGTTTATCAATCTGCCTCTCTAGTTTGAGAGATTGGTTAGGGATCATTATCCTTCATGAGCCCATGGACATTGATTTTCATCCTGCAAACTAAACGTGAATCACAACAGGTCCATGGCTGGTTCCATTTCTCTGGCTTACACTCATCTCTGGAACACCTGGGTAAGACAGACACCTACGTCAGACTTCTATTCATAGACCACACCCATGCTTTCAAAACAATTACTAAAGTTAAATGGAGGATGAAAAAGTGTAAAACAAAGTAAAGCAAAGGAGAGGGAAATCACTGCAACAGGAAAACATTGTTACAAAATGACAGGCTAGAGTGTGATCCAATTAAGAATGTTACACAAATGCACAAGAGTATTGAAAGTATTCATCCTAGAGTTTATTCATCATAGAGTTTATGGCATCATATTCCTTGAAACCATCATCTCCAAGGACCTTAAATGGGGGGCCACCATCGACTCCACAGTCAAAAAGACCCAACAGAGGATGTACTTCTTGCGGCAGCTGAGGAAACACAATCTGCCACAGGCAATGATGGTCCAATTCCATACTACCATCATAGAGTCTGTCCTCACCTTCTCCATCATGGTCTGGTTTGGCTCAGCCACCAAGCACGATATCCGGAAGCTGCAACGAATCGTTCAATCACCTGAGAAAGTTGTTGGCTGCAACCTTCCCCCCATTGACAAACTGTACACTGCAAGGGCCAGGAAGCGAGCGGGCAAGATCATCTCTGACCCCTCTCACCCTGTCCACAAACTCTTCGAATCACTTCCCTCTGGAAGGCAACTCCGGATTGTCAAGGCTGCCACAGCCAGACATAAAAACAGCTTTTTTACGCGAGTAGTAGCTCTACTCAATATCCAAAAGTCTGTAGTCTCTTTTTGCTTGGCTTTATTTCACTCACATGTTTAAACTGTAATGTTGTATTCTTAATGTTTTAATGTTTTATGCTTTATTCTTAATTGTTTACTGCATGTTCGTGTTGTTACCTGCGAGC